>NC_090188.1:5783126-6383126 GCF_024679245.1 Pseudorasbora parva | reverse complement strand
GAAAAAGTAGTAAAGTACACCGCTAGTTACAAACAGAAATAATTAACTACAACCTGAACCTAGGCAACATCTTTTTACATTTAATTTATGTGTGTATGGCATGGTGTGTATTTGAATGTATTTATTATTTGAATTTGTTTGGTGTATTTAAAAGTATTAAATACTATTTTATTTATTTAAAAATATTGCACTGTATAATTCACTCTGAAACCTGGAGCACATTTATGTTTTTGATTACAAGCTGTCAAAATAAAGGTTTGATGGAATACCGTTTAAAAATAAAGAAATTAAGATGTAAATATTTCTATAGTAATTTTGCAGTGAAAAAAAGAGGCAAATTTTTAACTTTTGCAATACAATCGACTTGGATGTTTAAGTTATGTCAGCTTAAATTATGTTAAACTGACTTAAAAAAATTAGTTACATCTTGTATAACTAATAAAAAAAGTTTAACGTTTCTTAACTTATTTTGATGAGTTAAAACAATGTATAAACATATGTTGTCACAACTTATTGAACATATAATTTTTTACAGTGTAAATACATGTTATTACTTTTTATAGTACAATAAATTTATTATATTTCTTATTTTGTTTACTATATTTAATAATAATGACAATAAAATCATAATAATTATGATTATTTTATAGTCATATTTTAGTGTTTTTCTACTTGAGTTTTTAGAGTAAAAAGTAACATTTTTAGTTTTTTTCCCCAGATATTCAACAAAATCCCCCAAACATTCTAGAATTATTAATTTTCTCCAAATAGAGCGATTCAAGCCATGTGGTGAAACTTCCCATTTTATCATAATGCAATATATATTGCAGAATAACTAAATATTGCAATGTCAATTTATTCTAAAATTATACTGCTCAACATGGAAATGAATCATTTATGAAGATATCCGACAACATTTTTGCTTGGGATGTTAAAATAAGAAATGCTGTTAAAATATGTAGTTGGTTCTCAAATCACAAGACAAGCAAGGAATGCAAAACTCGACTAAAAATAAACTCTCTTTAGGAAACTTAAAAAGCCAATAAAAAGTGCAGTTATATCAATGTGAAAATGACCCTATAATGATGCGTGAAATGCTTCCCTCGTGTTTGTGGTTTATCCGACTGCTTGACTGTTGGGTGTGAGGGAATATTTAAGACGATGGTTTATGAAATATTAGTAGTTACTTCGATGCATCCAAACACAAACATGCGTTCAGGGAGCAGCAGATCTTCGGCCGATATTCCCTTTGAAGGTTGTTTATGAGCAGCGCTGTAAACATGGCAGACGTGATTTCTTTAATCTCACTTCTGTTTCCTCTCTACTCCACCCGTCAAATCTCTCTCTCCTCTTTATTCCTCTGCATCTGCCTCTCCTCTTTCCTCTTTTCTACCCCGTACGTTCTTTCCTTTAAGGATGGCACATCACTGCTGTCCTGCTCTGGATACCACAGCACTCTTTTAAGCGCTCTGTCAGACTGTTTCGCAATGTGATTTTTTTTTTACTATGATGAAAAATACAATTAGGCATAAATATTACATTATTTATATTTTTATTTACTATTATATATAATATATTACTCCAGTCTTCAGTGTCACATGATCCTTCAGAAATCATTCAAATATGATGATTTATTATCATTGTTGGAGGGTGTGTGTGTGTGTGTGTGTGTGTGTGTGTGTGTGTGTGTGTGTGTGTGTGTGTGTTGATCCGGTCAGTGGGAATCGTGTGTGTTTGTGTCTATGGTTCATGTTCATGACCCCAGCAGCTCTGTGCGTTCAGACACACACTCACTGTTTGTTGTTTCTGGCACGTGTGTGTGTGTGCTCTGATTCCTCACGCTCTGCTTTGATGTTCAGTGGAGCAGGACGACCCTCACCAATCTCAACGCACCTGTGTCATCCAGCAGGCATCCCAGCATGCTACAGGGTTCAATTCTTCACACACAGGCCTCATAAGTGCCTTTACACCTGATAGACTGTGTGTGACTGCGGCGTGTGATGCTAAATAAATCAGGTGTCCAATTAGACTTGAAGTCTGTTTGAAATGTATGCTTTTATAACTTCCTGGATATTGGCTCATAGGTCTTCTCTTGCTTATTTCACTGAAGTCGACACACAGGCACACAGCGAGGGTTAAGGGCGGCATTTGAAATTAAATTATAATCTTCGGTCAATTGATTTAAAAAAAAATTTTGTTAAAATAATCTCTGAAATACTCTTGAAACCAGCTTTTTGTTATCCTCTAATGTGTACGCATTTGAAAATATTGTAATTAAATTATAATAAGGGCGGCATTTGAGACGGGGCCAAAGTACGCTTTTTTTTTTATATAGCTTTATTTATTCTAAATGATTTATCCATGCACATCCTCATAATCTTTAGTCATAACTTCCCCTCCCTAACATCTCTTTTCTTCTCTGATGGTGTGTTTACTGCTGAGAGGGCGGGGCAACCTGTCACTCTTGTGAGATCAACCAATATCAAACCACAACCGTCCAATAAATTCCCTATGGACAAAACCCAAGTCTCGACAAACTCCGGTCAGGCCAATCACATCGTGTATAGAGTCAGTGGGCGGGGCTTAACATAATGACGGCAGAGTTGCGGAGGTTCTGCGTGCTACTTGTAAACACAGAAATTGCCGAACGCCGGTCTTTCGAAACGGCTTTGGCAGCGACTCTGGAAGACTTGGAGTTAAAGGATAACGCTGGTGAAAAATGAACCTAGGGGTAATTAACAGATGGTTACCAAGTAGATCGTTCTCTGGGATGCGTTTTCATGAAAATCGAATCCAAAGAGTCTTATCTCTAAAAACAGATTAGCTTATAACGCTTATCTATGGGGCAAAGGGTAGCCAAATAACCACTAGTTAATACCACTAACAAGGCTCAAAATAGCCTCACACTAACACGGTAGCATAATGAGGGTCCCTACACCTCTCTTCATCAAACTGCACTGGTTGCCAATGGCTGCTCGCATCAAATTCAAGGCACTAGTTCTCGCCTACAAAACAACCACTGGCTCTGCACCAATATACCTAAACTCACTTTTTCAGACTTACACACCCTCCAGAAGCTTGCGTTCTGCGAGTGAGCAATGCCTCGTGGTTCCATCCCAAAGAGGCATGAAATCGCTCTTACGGACATTTTCCGGGACCGTTCCCACCTGGTGGAATGACCTGCCGATCTCAATTCGTGCTGCGTGTAGCCATGAGTCTGTAGACATTTTTAAAAAACATCTTAAGACACATCTCTTCCAATTGCACCTGACCAATAAAGAATAGCACTTAACTATCCATTAATTTTTGTTTGATTGTGCCACACAAAAAAAAAAAAAAAAAAACACTGTGTACTGTGCTAATTAACTGAGACTTCTTACAGCTCTTACAGGTTGTTGGCCTGGTTTGTTTCGTTGCTTCTATTGCTCTCCCCTTTTTTGTAAGTCGCTTTGGACAAAAGCGTCTGCTAAATGATTAAATGTAAATGTAAACTGTACATGCAAACCGAAGCATTGAGAACTTTGTAAGTGTAAAAACAGTTTAATAAGAGGATATTTTATAAAGACAGTACATTTCCTGTTTACGGACAGCAGCCATCTTGGAAAATAGTCTCAATCAGTCGAGCCACGAACGCTGTGCTAAGTGATGAACTGTGACTTGGATTCTCATATGGTCCGTTGTTTCCGGAAGAAAGCACTGAAGTCAGCAGAGAAAATAAATACATTAAAATATCCATTTAATTAGATTTCACAAACTTAATTCCTATCGACCAGCTCACTTAGCACAGCGTTTGTGGCTCGACTCGTCGAGACTTTTTTCCAAGATGGCTCCTGTCCCTGTCCACCCGAGGGATTGAGCCCTGTACACAATAGGGAAGAAAATACTATCCCAACTTCCGCTTCATGCTGACTTTAATCTAGACAATTAACTTTTTTATATAGTGCTTTATACTATAAAGTTTATAGCTTCACAGTAATAAACAAGAAAATAATCATTACAAAATGTAATCAATTATGAAGTGTACAATTTCAGCTATACAGCAGCTCTTCAGAAGATAATGGTGTTAATCAGTTCACATCAAAACAGTTTAAATGTTGCAAGTTACTGTCATCCAGTTCAATTCAGTTTAACCCTCTGGGCCTCTTCGGTCAAAAAATGAAATGTTACTCTTTTTTTTTTTTGCTTCATAGAATGACTCTTGGTGACTTTTGTCACTTTAGCTTTTTTGATTAGAAAACGTTAAAGGGTCAGTGAAAAAAAGTCACACTTGGCTCCTTTGCAGTCAAAAAAACAGGAAATGAATAGGAAATACAAAAACTCAGAGAATCTTTTGGTGTTACAAACTACAAATCAACCAATGTGCAGATAAAAGTGCGCATAGAAATGAAGGGGTGACACAAAAATGTCAAGAGTGCAAAATAGACACATCCACCCTACACCCTTATGGAATGTCAAAACTGCCAATATTAAAAATGAATACATACATACATACATACATACATACATACATACATAAATATACAAAGAAATGTAATAAAGCAAAAATAAATATAAAAAACATTATGTTGCTTTTCTATGTATCTTTATTTATATATTTGCTTATTTTGCTTTTTTTACATTACTTTGTATTTGTATTTTTGTATTTTGTATTTTTAATATTGGCTTTGACATTCCATAGTGATGGATTTGACTTTCCCTTCTTAAGAATGACTTCAGTGCCGTTCTTTGTTCTTTTCTCAGAGAAAAGCTTAACTCCAAGTCTTCCAGAGTCGCGGTCAAAGCTGATTCGAAAGACCGCCGCCGTTCGCCAGTTTCTGTGTTTACTAGAAGCACGCAAACGCAACTCTGCCGTCATTATATTAAGCCCCGCCCACCGACTCTATACACGATGTGATTGGCCCAACCAGAGTTTGCCGTTTACAGCTCAGAAGTGTGTTAAGAGTTGCTAGACGACACTCGCGGCAGATTAGATTTGCTGCCGCTAGGGTGTGTCTAGATTTCTAGGCTATAATTCAGTCACAAAGCAGGAGAAAAACAAAGAGCAAGGAAGAGGTTACACAAGAGTACAAAACGAATGCACCCACTCAAATACACACTCACTTACACGCACGCAGACACAACACACTATTATACACACATGACTTAGCTGGTGTAGCTCTAACAATTTGGAAAAGTTGAGCCAAAATATAAGAGGTTGAAATCAGATCCAGACTGATTAATCTGTGATAAAGCATACCTGTTCATTTTTGTATATTTTAATTTCATTTCGTTTTGTATAAGTGTTCATTTTTGTTAATTAATATATGTGTAACAAATGTCCTCCTCTGTGTTCAGGTTTGACTGTAGTAAAATTAATGCAAAAACTGACACTTCAAATCAACATTTCAAACTAAACAAATCTAAACCTTGACATTATTCAATGGGGGAAAAATAGCGAATACAATTTTCATAAACATTGCATAGTATCATAAAATCCCCTCAAAATTCTAAATAATAATAAAAATATATTATTGAACAAAAATATATTGCATTGGTTTTCATGCAAAAAAATCAAGCGTGTCAAGACGTCTTGGCATGTAAAGCGCCCAGTCACAGTTTGTTTCGAGGTGGTTTATCTGAAATAAAAGACCGTATTAATAGACTTCCTTGGAAAAGACTTCTTTCTTCTTTCTAAAAGTGGCTCAACTCAGACATAAATAAAAACAGCAGAACATGCTCATGGAAATGTATGAAAATAAGTGGCACTTCCAAAACTCTTGAGTATCTTTCAAAGATGCCAACACTGACATGTCCAGATAATATTTCATCCTCACACGTGCTTAGCGCCTTGTAAACATGATTTTGATAACAGTGAACTGTTAAAAAAACAGACATTAAAGTCAGCCAATCAGATTGTGACTTCCGATTTCTGCCAGTGTTTGCCATATACATTATACTGTCAGTTAGGCTTTAACCTATTCAGATCTCAATGAGGCATGAAATATCATCAGCACTTCAGTTATGTTAAATAATGAAGGTTAATTGAGGGTTAAAGGAAAGTCTGTCCCACAGTGACAGTGTGTGTCTGTGATGGAGACGAATCGCGCTCATGCTTGCACAAACACGCTGATGATTTCATTGACACCATTACAAACCACAATTTATCCCATAAACACCAGAGCTCTGATCATACCTGCTGTTTTGAGGTGAATATATTTCATATCATTGATCCGTCACAGTGGGGAAGAATGATTTATGAAGGTCTGGGGGAGTAAAATTGACTCTTGTAGGCAGAATGATGTGGTGACGCTGTCATTTGATCTCTGATGAGGGTTTCAGAGACCACCTGTCAGCCAAAAACCCATGAATGATTCATGAAATCAGCATTAATCAATATCATTTTCATTTCATGCATGTGGCACATATTTAGAGCCTTGACTACAGATTCCCAATGCAAAATCATTGGAAAAAATAAGTGTTTTCACAGAATGAAATGAATGTTCATTTGCTTGTTTATTTTTTGTTCCTTCCTTCCATTCATTTGCTTGATTGTTTCTTTCTTTTGTTCTTCCTTTCGTTTGTTTTTGCTGGTTTATTTCATTGATTCTTTGCTTTTGTTTCTTGGTGCTGTTCATTTGTTTGTATATATTTTTGATTCGTTTTTACATGGCTTTGTTTATTTTCTTTTTCTTGTTTGCTTGCTTTCCTTTGTGCTTTCTTTTCTTGCATGCTTTCTTGCTTTCTGTCATGCTGAGATGCATTAAGGAAGGTTAATATACACTGTGGAGAGGAGCGGATAACTGCCTATTAGATGTGTGTCCTTGACCCCTGACCTTGACCTCTGTCACAGGCCAACGCTGATGTGGGGTTAAACACACACTCATTCATTGCTGTCTGAGATCAGACAGGACAGGAGAGGAGTGCAGTGTGGTGGTTTATGTGTGTGTGTTTAGTGTACACCAGCATTCTGATTATTGTGAATAAGAGTAAGGAGCTAAGGGCCAGTTTTACTAATCAGGTCAAATGAGCGAGAGCACAATGCCATAACAGCACCAATGGGAGTGGACAGTTCTGCGCATGATCTACTGACAACGCATTCTTTAAAGAACACAGACGCAGCCGGATCATTTCCATAATGACCAACACAATCTACCAAGAGCAACGCAAGTTAACATTTGGTTTAAGACGTGCTTTTTTTGGGCATCATTTGAATATACTCCAGGGTTTCTACTAGGGCTGGGAGATATGGCCCAAAAAAATTATCACAATATAATTTTCCATATCAGTCGATATCGATAAATATCACGATAAATGTAAAATCTTTATTTCTTTCAAATTTAAAGGCATATTTTTGCTGTAATTACTGTAATTTTAAAACTATCCTTTATTGTCAAAACATGACAAACACTTCCCAAACAGGTGAACAATTTATTAAAACTGAGGTAGATTTATTTATTAAAATATTAATTGTGGTAAACATTTTTTTTACTCTACACTGTATATCAATAATATCATTACTTATTGTGTAAGTAGTAAAACACTAAAAATGCAAACGAGCCCAAAAAAAAAGTGTTTTAAGTAGGGCTGTGTATTGCCAAGAATCTGGCGATACAATATGTATCACGATACAGGGGTTACGATACGATATATTGCAATATATTGCGATATTGTAAGAGAGGCAATATATTGCGATATTTCTTTTTTGTGTGTTTTTTTATAATTTAAAAGAATAAAGAACTAGGGGTGTAAGAAAATATCGATAAACGTGAATATCGCGATATTATGTTTGGCGATACTGTATCGATTCTCAAAAACGCTGTATCGATATTTATATATTTATTTATTTACATCCAAGATTCGTGGCTTTGTGTTCGGTTTAAACCACAGACTGTATAACACCCAACCGCTAGATGGCAGTGTTATCTCAGAACGTATAACGGACGCGGACCCGGAGAAGCGCAAGGTGAAAGTGCATCGCTAGTGTTTACATTAGCAAACCCAGCTCTCAAGACGATAGAATTATTCCGCTCCTGCAGTACACAGAGCTGAAGTGTGGACTCATGTTGGCTTCAGCTAAAAAGAAGCCACTAAGGAAATCGACAAGAATCATTTTGTTTGCAAAATAGGCCAAGTTATAATCTAATACTCGGGAAACACATTGAAACAGAGAGCTCGCTTAACATCCTGATGCCACCCGCGCTGCTGAGAAGTGTTTCGATAGAATGTACTGCATGTTTTCCTCTCAGTAACAAAATAAACACACACCAAAACTGACAGCGGTGGCAGGAGAACGAAAGATAATAGCGATGTGGATATGGATGCACCAGCTCTGCAGTTCAGTAACGTTACTTGAAATAGCACTTTATACAATAGACTGCTTTATAGAATACAGCTTTAGGGTCCGATCACACAGAACGCGTTTTTCAGGCTCGAAAACGCGAGTGCGCTTTAATGTTTCTAGGCAACCCCCGAATCACCTGTACTGTCAGTCAAATCAATGTAACGGTCAACAAAACAGAAGACCCGCCGCTTCATTCATTCGATTGGACAACAGAACATAAGCGCGATGATGTTGCACGCTTTTCCGCTCAGAGTTGACTGTTTTCAACTTCATGCGCTCGGAGCGCTCCTTCAAAAACGGGAGGCGCAGCAAGCGGTTTAAAGCGAGGCGCCCAGGGCGCATAAGCAGCGCGCATAACGCTCTCTGCCAAACGAAATCCATTCAAAAAAGGCGCCTCTCGCTGCAAAAACGCGTTCTGTGTGATCGGCGCTACTGTGTTAAATATAAAACAAACAGTCATTCAGTCATGAAATGGACTGCACTTTCTGTTGTTAAATAGCCACTGCTATACTGTGAACCTTTAAAACATTTACACAAAGAATCATGCAGTCACTTTACATTTCCCTTTACTTAGATTGCACATTGCATATGATTAGTGATATAAATTATACTGTATTAATTAAATAAAATACTTAGCGTAAAATGGCGGAAGGAGGTCATGTGTGGTTTTCAGTTGTGAGCGCACAGGATGGACATTCGCTCGTACTCTGTGTAAGTCGGTCTTGTGTGAGCGCGCGGTTTCCAATTTGTTAGGCCCGTATGCTTTTCTGTCCGCACGTGGTGTTGTGTTGTTGTTGTGTTTCTTACTGTCTTGTGTTGTGTAGCACACAGCTTGTTTTTTCATTTGGCTGTGTGCTTTCATGTTGTCATGTTGTTCTCTCATTGGCTGCATGTTCATTTCGTTTCTTGTTTCACTTGAGCACATGACTTGTGATCGTGTTCATTGGCCATGTGCTCTTGTTTTTGTTTTGTTTGGTGTCTGCACATGTTTGGTTCTTTGTTAAACTCCAAAAGTATTTCTTCTGTTCCGCCATGGTTTAAGGCACTATTTGCGCTGTGCAAATATCAATAGATTCATTGATATTGCTGTTTAAAATAGCAGTATTTTCTTTTCAATACGTGTAAATAGTAGTTAGATGCTACTTATAAATTGTATGTAGTATACTAGTATGTAGTATACTATTTGCACCTCAGTATTGTAGATTAAACGGTATGCAATAATAACGAGAGCGTAAATTATTATATTTATTATTATTATATACCCTCCCTACACCCACCCCAACCCTAATTGATAAACATTTTATTTCCACTTTTAAAATATTTTCTTAATTTTGATTAAAAAATAAAAGCCTTTCTGATCTGATATGTGCCTGGAAACAGGAGCAGAGAGAGTTCGGCAAAAGGTGGATTTGAATTCTGGTCGATTTGCGTTAACTCCTCCATGTATCTTTACCTCTACACTATTACTAATGATGACAATCCAGCGTTTCTGAAAATGTATCTGGCTCAACCAGACGTCAGTGGGCAGATTAAGTGTAAAAAGCGCTGCCAACAAGGCGGGCTATTTGCCCTTAGTGTAAATAGATACTCCGTGTTTAAACCAATGCATGCAACACTAGCACATACTCACATTAGTCCAAGTGGACATATTTAACTGAGATTTAGGTTACTGTTATTATGGATATAAACAGTTTTTTGTGTGGACATGAGTTGCAGGTGCAGGTGTCGATCAAAGAGCAGACGATAAAAGACCTGATTGAAGATGTGTGTTTTAATGAAGGATTGTGTGATGCGTTTCATATGTAGATGTTATTTAGTGAGTTGCTTTAGTATTTAGCAGGTTTATTTGTTCAGATAATGTGTGTGTGTGTGTGTGTGTGTGTGTGTGTGTGTGTGTGTGTGTGTGTGTGTGTGTGTGTGTGTGTGTGTGTGTTCAGTGTATTTCTGTGCTGTTTGTAATGTTTGAGAATTTATGCAAAACATAAATGTAAAATGTCCTTTTCCTTTCTTTTTATTTATAGGTGAAATGTGATATGTTTTAATGAGATTCACACATTAGTATTTATAAGTGTGTTTGCCTGTGTTGCCACGTTTTTGGCCAGGTTTGCATCATGCACACATGTTAATCCTGTGTGTGTCTCTGTGTAGAGCTGCCAGAGAACTGGACGGACACACGGGAGACGCTGCTGGAGGGGATGGTCTTTCAGCTGAAGTATTTAGGCATGACGCTGGTGGAGGAACCCAAAGGAGAAGAGCTCTCGGCCGCTGCTGTCAAGAGAATCGTTGCCACGGTAAGACACATGTACACCAACCAAACCAGCCATGATAAAAAGAATTTGGGGTAGAAACAATTTTCACTCAGAATTTGCTAGTAAATTGTAGCCTGATGTGGTCATACTCAATTCTAGTCAGAATATGAGTCTTTCACTGCTCCATTGGGCTGTGATTATGGGGCGTGTTTCAACCGAACCAGGAAAGACCTCAATTGGATAGACCTACAACCAATCAGAGCAACGAAGCGACGCATTGTCAAATGTCAACAGAGCTCAACTGCACTGTGTTGCCAAGTCCGCGTTTTTTTGTGCGTGTTGTTTTCTATGTCCGCGGTAAGCGACTATTATGTGATATAAAGACCCATGAGTGCGAATTTTAGCAGGTAACCTTGCCTAAATAACACACATTTTACCCCCAAATGCCATTTTTTGGATGAATACAGACAGAGACTATGGTAACTTTAGTCAGATTATCCGTCCAGCATTCTAGAAAGCTCATTCAAAAGGAAATTTGCAAACATTCACAAAATATGAAGTGCCTTCCTTACTTATTCTGGGTATGAAGTTAGGGCACGACACATTGGTATTGACCCATCCTCAGAAATTACTTTTTCGCAAATCTAGCGCTGTACTAGTCCTTGTTGGTGAAGCAATCATTACTAAAATGTGCGCAAATGTATAACATTTTACAGACATTGTTCAGCACATCTCTTTAAAAAAAAAATGGAATTCAACCCCAGTCCTCAGTGGCTCGATGCCGGGAGTCTATGAGAGACTCTTATGTTCGTTGGTACATCCAACAACAGAACATTAGTAATGTTTTTTGGCGCAGACATTGTAAAACTCGAGAGCTGATACAGCAAGTAAACAGAAATGTGCTCTGTGCTTCTCACTCAGGGGTGTGTCCATGCTAAAAAGAGCCAATCATCAACAGTCATGGGCGGGGTTTTCTACTCTTACGAAGGAGAATGGGGGAATGTGAAACCGCGCGGTATGAGAGATCGATAATGATTGATGGGTTTATAAAAAAAGTATTGAGTGGGTTTTTACCATTATAGGCTGGTTGTTTACACACACTGTGGACACACATCTGTGTTCAAACACCTTATAAATGTGAATTTTGCACAATAGGTCTCCTTTAACTTTTTCTCTTGCAGCATTTTTTTTTTGCCCCCTAATGCAAACACTAAAAACATGGATTGCCAGAAAATTCTGTTAATGGTGGAGAAAGAGTTAAAAGAACCACTTACTTAGTGTGAGGAAGGTTTTAAAATCTATAAAGAACTTTTTGAGTAATGGAAAGGTTCCGTGGATGTTAAAGGTTCTACATGGAACCATTGTTGCCACTAAACAACCTTTAAATGAACTTCAGGGGAAAAATGCTACAAAAGTGTAGATTTTTATGCTTTTAGGCTCAAATCTGTCTCTAGTGGGTTGTAAGTGGTGCTAATGGGACTGTGTGTCTGTGTTTGTCTTTGTGTGTGTGTCTGTGTGTGCGTCTGTGTGTGTGTCTCAAGGGGTTTCTGGGTGTGGTTCTCTGTGTATTGGAACAGGCTGGATCCTGTCATGATGTAAGGTTGTGTTGAGGTTATTAAACACTCCAGATTGTTGCAAATCAGCAATAAAAATCAAATGCATACCGAATGGTGTGTGTGTGTGTGTGTGTGTGTGTGTGTGTGTGTGTGTGTGTGTGTACGCGTGTGTGCGTGCGTGCGTGTGTGTGCGCGTGCGTGCGTGTGTGTGTGTTTAAGAGCCATTTAAAGCCAGATGTGAAATATCCCTACTTTATAAGTTTGACTTCTGACTATAAAGGTGTTTAATTTCTTGACTTGCTGAAGATGAAATGTAAGAATACAAATGACATTGCTACCTTTAGCTTAGCAGTTCTTTGACTGTAAATGAAGCCTCCTAGCAGTCAAATTGTGCAGAATAATAATAATAATAATTGCAGTTAATTTCAGGCAAAAATTACATCTAATTTTACATATAAGTATCTAATAATGATATTATTGTACTTTAGCTTTATATTTATTTTCTATATATATATTTGTTTTTATTTATTTAACTTATTTCAAATTTAGTATTTGTAGTGGTGACACTACAGTAAGGTTTAATTTGTTAACATTAGTTAACTACATTAGTTAATATTATTTGATAAATGATAAAGCAGAGTTTTATCTCTCTCTGTCTCTCTCTCTGTCTCTCTCTCTCTCTCTCTCTCTCTCTCTCTCTGTCTCTCTCTCTCTCTCTCTCTCTCTCTCTCTCTCTCCCTCTCTCTCCCCCTCTCTCTCTCTCTCTCTCTCTCTCTCTCTCTCTCTCTCTCTCTCAGGCTAAAGTTGGTGGGAAGAAGCTTCAGAAGGTGACTCTAAAGGTTTCTCCTCGAGGGATCGTTCTCTACGACAGTGTATCAACCCAGCTAATAGAGAATGTGTCCATATACAGGTGAGTCACCTGCGGCCGTTTGTCATGTTGCCCTGTCTGACACGGTGTGTGTGTGTGTGTGTGTGTGTGTGTGTGTGTGTGCTGTCTGTCTCTAGAAATGGAAATCGTGAGGATTCTGCTTCAGGTCTCATAATGTTCTTTTGACCTTTAATAACTCATAACAAAGACCTAAATATACTAAACCAAAATACTAAACAATGTTTTGTTTTTTATTGGTTAAAATCATTGTTATGATGAAATATATCCATTTACTTATTTATATATAAATGTTTGTGTGTGTATATGCAAGGCAAGTTTATTAATATAGCACATTAAATACACAATGATAATTTAAAGAGCTTTACACAGATAGGTCAGGGTGTATACACACACACACGTGTGTGTGTGTGTGTGTGTGTGTGTGTGTGTGTGTGTGTGTGTGTGTGTGTGTGTGTGTGTGTGTG
Source organism: Pseudorasbora parva (assembly GCF_024679245.1). Taxonomy (NCBI): domain Eukaryota; kingdom Metazoa; phylum Chordata; class Actinopteri; order Cypriniformes; family Gobionidae; genus Pseudorasbora; species Pseudorasbora parva. The sequence continues at coordinate 6,369,648 of NC_090188.1, read as the reverse complement.
TGTGTGTGTGTGTGTGTGTGTGTGTGTGTGTGTGTGTGTGTGTGTGTGTGAGTATGAACAAAATAACTAAAACCAAAACTGTATATGTACTGGTTTTCGATAACCTACCATCTGTCTTGCAATAAAAAAGAGGGGAGAGTTTGTTGCCCCCTGAAATACTGCCATCCATCATTTAGAGCAGTGTGACCTGAAGATTGCTGTGTTTTCATACGGACAGAGAGGGAGAGAGATGTTTGTGTCAGGAATCGGGATCCTCTATCGATCTGTTTTAGTGAGTCTGAGGCTCAGACAGACACTCTCTGACCCTCACCTGGGACCCCAGCTATTATTGGAACCAGTCTGTGCCGTGTGTGTCATGAATAAACATGAGGGAGATGTCAGCCTCTCTCTCCACACCAGTTACACCAGCAATACTCCAATTATGTGGGTAATTCTCATGAAAACATGTCCAGGCTTCACATCACCCTAAAATCAAAAGGAAAAGGACGATGCAGCCTAAATGTTAAGATTTAACGTGTTCTATTAATCAGCATTAACACACATTATTACAAGATCAAGAGCATCAATAATGGTTCTTATCATAATATTGCAGCCCGACCCTGTAATGAGTTCCTGTTTTTTTTATTTGATAATTTTTGTACTTTATTTAGGCTGTTTAAATAATGAAATACACATATGTCACCTTTTGAGCAGCATTAAATAGTCATAAACATAAACATAAATGCCTTGTAATAAAAAAATCAATGGCATGTCAGATGCAGCTTCTGCTCCACCTATGCAGTGTAAAGATCACTTTTGTTTATATTAATAAAATGTTACTGGTGACAGTCTATAATATTCTGATTGATTGAAGTGAAGTAATTGGTTAAATTAACGGTGGGGTAAGTGTGTTCTGGTAACCATTGTTATTTCAAATCACCAAAACAAACCCCCAAAAGGGTCTCGTCCCTATTTTAATAGCTCCGCCCCACACATACATAACCCAGGCAACGACTACGCCAGAATCTCTGTGTTACAAATCCAGCTCGAATATTCAATGAAAAAGTCACCCCTTCTATCACAAAAACACAAACCGCTCCATAGCACATGAGCACGACAGAATGAACAGCTCAATAGCACACGAGCACGACAGTCCAACTAACGAACATATTACAATTATGACATGATTAGAGTTATAGCAATCACAAAAAGAAACCGTTCTCATGACAACTCCATAGGAGCTACACAAGCACGAGTCCAACTAATGAACATATTACAATTATGACCAGATTAGGGCTATATAGAACATAAAAAGAGAAAACAAACATGTATTAGGAGTATAGTATCTTACTTGTCAGACACATTTTGTGAGCTGACGGTTGAAACAGACAGTGAGGAGCTTTAGATGCTCCATACGGTGTGGAAATGAACGGGTCTTTATCATCGCTGAAGTGAGTGACAATACGATCGCAAATGGACTAACAAGTGAACATGACACACTAGCAAATTCAAGCAAATGCAGCCTATGTTAGTTCTCGGCTAAAGTCTGTCATGTGTGTCGTGTGTTTGGAATAATGACCTGCACTGAGCCTCTCTTCCCACCATCATTAGTAGACACGCCCCTTATTGCTTATTGGCTACAAGTTTGTTATTGGACTCGACCCGAGTCCGTTTTGTAAAACAGTTTTGAAATAACACTTACCCCACCTTTAAGTATTTGACATTAAATGACAACAGAGGTACATTTAATACGATTTTATAAAACATTGCATTAATGAAAAAAAGGTAGCTGGAAATAGATTCCAGGGCCAAAATATTGTCCCATAAAAGAAAATAAATTCTGACCCTGTTTTTTTATTTTTTAATTAGTATAAACTACATTTATCTTAGATCTTAGTAAGACGTGTGTGTGTGTGTGTGTCTGTGTGTGTGTGTCTGTGTGTGTGTTTAAGTGAGTATTTAAATGTGAAACTGGACAGATGGTGGTCACCCATCATTAGTCCCGCCCCTCCTGCTGTGAGTCCGCCCTCTGACAGGCTGAGCCAGCTGTCACTCAAGGCCGAGGGGAGAAATCAACACTGGAGGAGTTCATGAGTTTTCTGCACTTTACAGAGAGTTGTCAACAGGAAACCAGAGACCATGCAGTCATAGACAAACTATCCCACGTGTGGGTGTGGGTTTGTGTGTGTGTGTTATGGTTTGGTGGGTCAGCTTTCTGTCAGAGTGCTGATGGAGTGTTGAACATAGAGAACACAGCACTGCTTGTAGACATTTTTATATCTCAGAGGAGGTGACATCATGCTCTGCTCTGTGTGTGTGTGTGTGTGTGTGTGTGTGTGTGTGTGTGTGTGTGTGTGTGTGTGTGTGTGTGTGTGTGTGTGTGTGTGTGTGTGTGTGAGTGTGTGAGTGTGAGTGTGAGTGATAATAGAGAATGTACACAGTTAGTGGGTGTGTTATACTGGATAGAGACCAATCTGAGACATCTGGATTATTTTTTCTTTTCTTTTTTTCTTAGTAAATAATCAGAAATCTTTTAAGTTTTAGATCACTGACCAAGTGACAGTAAATATGTCAGCACACGCATCCGGCCAGCCTTCACTCCCCACGAGCATCAATGAGCCTTGGCTGCCCTTGACCCTGTGGCCGGTTCTCCACTGTTCCTTCCTTGGAGCACTTTTGATAGATACTGACCACTGCAGACCGGGAACAGCCCACAAGAGCTGCAGTTTTGGAGATGCTCTGACCCAGTCGTCTAGCCATTACAACTTGGCTCTTGTCAAACTCACTCAAATCCTTACGCTTGCCTATTTTTCCTGCTTGCCAACTTTGAGGACAAAATGTTCACTTGCTGCCTAATGTATCCCACTCACTAACAGGTGCCGTGATGAAGAGATAGAGTCAGTTTTATTCACTTCACCTGTCAGTTGTCATAATGTTATGCCTGATCGGTGTATATATAATATTCTATTTTCTTTTAATATCCTATTATATGTTTTGTTGTCTATTGTGATATATTTTAAAATGTAACTTATTCCTGTGAAGCTGTATTTTCAGCGTCATTACTCCGGTCTTCAGTGTCACATGATCCTTCAGAAATCATTCTGATATGATCTGCTGCTCAAGAAACATTTATGATTATTATCAATGTTGAAAACAGTTGTGCTGCTTCATATTTTTGTGGAAAAATATCTTTCTTTCATGGTTCTTTGATGAATAGAAATTTCAAAAGAACAGCATTTATTTGAAACATGATAAATATCTTTACTTTCACTGATCAATTTAATGCATCTTTTTTGAATAAAAGTATTAATTTCTTTCTAAAAGAAATTGGTACTGGCCCACAAAACTTTTGAACAGTAGTGTATGGAAGAAATAATGGTACCGGAAAAAAAAAACGATTTATTTGTACATGGTTGTCTTTCGATTGACTGACTGCTTATTTGTTGTCTGTAGGATATCATACTGCACAGCCGATAAGATGCATGATAAAGTGTTCGCCTACATCGCTCAGAGTCAACGCAACGAAACACTGGAGTGTCACGCATACCTCTGCACCAAGAGGAAAGTGGTGAGTGTGTGTTCATATGTCTGTGTCAGAGACACTCCCTGTCTTTCCTTCTGTCTATGAATAGATTTATACGTTAAGACCACACTTCCTCTGACAGAGAAACGGATACCAATGCACTGTTTTTCTCCCCATGACAAGAGTTGTGGCACTTAAACCTCTCTTCCCTATTCCCCATCTGTCTCAGGCTCAGGCGGTGACGTTAACGGTGGCTCAGGCTTTCCGTGTGGCATTTGAGTTTTGGCAGGCTGCTAAAGAAGGTACGATGCACTCGATGACTTTAGTCATCCCAGCACAACTCTTGTTTAACTTCCTGATTCTCTCTGTCTTGTTAAGGGCTGAGCACAAAATCACACGCGTCCTACTTCAAGCTGAAGTGTGTAGTTTCCACACTCTAGCTCACCAAACTGAAGTCAGACAGTTTTCACAAGCACTCCCTTTATCTGCTATTGGTCGTAAAAAGGTGATAGCTCCTCCCCAAACCCACATTATTGGTTAATGTTGTGTTGGGCTGATTGAGATTCTGTTTTATCCTTTTTTGACTATTAATTCATTAAAGAGGACCTTGCTTGAATGTTCAATAAACACCTTATTTTTCAAATATTTAGCAGCTCCTCTCTTTCCAATCTGTCAGTAACGCTCTGTTTAGTTCCTGTCTCTATGAAGCCCCTCCTTCCGAAAAGCACAGTGTGCTCTGATTGGTCGGCTTGAGTTTGTTGTGATTGGTCAGCCGCTTTGAGTTTGTTGTGATTGGTCAGCCGCTTTGAGTGTTTGGGATATGTTCCGGCCCTTACCATAACCTTGAGTTTTAACACACTCCTAACTAACTCAACCAGGCCCTGCCTCTTTATCCTGTATATGGCTTAAGCGGGAATAATTTAAATTAGACATTTTTTGACGTGTTCGTTCCCAAAAGAAAATTAGAGAGTACAATGGAGGCATCTCAGGGAGTTCAGAAACAGTGACACTGATAAAGTCTAGTCAAGTCATCTTTTAAATATAGCACTTTTACTATGCCGATTGTTTTAAAGCAGCTTCACAGTGTTATATAATGCAACAGTATTTGATTCGGCTGTACAGCTGCTCTGGAGAAAACGATGATGTTATCCAGCTCATTTTGACTAGTGACAATGCGGGCAGATCAGTAATATAGTTGAAAATTTAGTGTCCCCAATTGAGCAAGCCAAGCCTAAGGACACAGTGGCAAGGAACCAAAACGCCATCAGCTGGCATAATGAAGAAAAATAAACCTTGGGAGAAACCAGACCAAGTCGGGATGCCAGTTCTCCTCTGGCCATCATGTCGTGTCTGTAAGGCAATTATTAAATATGAATATACGAATGATCGGAGTATCACGGTTTATTGAGAATGACGTGTTGAGTAAACAATTATTAAATATGAATATTCTAATGATCGGAGTATCACGGTTAATTGCGGATGAGGTGTTGAATAAACAATTATTAAATATGAATATTCGAATGATCGGAGTATCACGGTTTATTGAGGATGACGTGTCGAGTTAACAATTATTAAATATGAATATTCAAATGATCGGAGTATCATGGTTTATTGTGGATGACGTGTTGAGTAAACAATTATTAAATATGAATATTCAAATGATCGGAGTATCACGGTTTATTGTGGATGACGTGTTGAATAAACAATTATTAAATATGAATATTCGAATAATCGGAGTATCACGGTTTATTGAGGATTAAGTTTTGAATAAACAATTATTAAATATGAATATTCGAATGATCGAGTATCACAGTTTATTGAGGATGACTTGTTGAGTAAACAATTATTAAATATGAATATTCGAATGATCAGAGTATCACGGTTTATTGCGGATGACGTGTTGTATAAACAATTATTAAACATGAATATTCTAATGATCGGAGTATCACAGTTTATTGAGAATGACGTGTTGAGTAAACAATTATTAAATATGAATATTCGAATGATCGGAGTATCACGGTTTATTGAGGATGACGTGTTGTATAAACAATTATTAAACATGAATATTCGAATGATCGGAGTATCACGGTTTATTGCGGATGACGTGTTGTATAAACAATTATTAAACATGAATATTCTAATGATCGGAGTATCACAGTTTATTGAGAATGACGTGTTGAGTAAACAATTATTAAATATGAATATTCGAATGATCGGAGTATCACGGTTTATTGAGGATGACGTGTTGAGTAAACAATTATTAAATATGAATATTCGAATGATCGGAGTATCACAGTTTATTGAAGATGACGTGTTGAGTAAACAATTATTAAATATGAATATTCGAATGATCGGAGTATCACGGTTTATTGAAGATGACGTGTTGAGTAAACAATTATTAAATATGAATATTCGAATGATTGGAGTATCACGGTTTATTGCGGATGACGTGTTGAATAAACAATTATTAAATATGAATATTCGAATGATCGGAGTATCACGGTTTATTGCGGATGACGTGTTGAATAAACAATTATTAAATATGAATATTCAAATTATCGGAGTATCGTGGTTTATTGAGGATGACGTGTCGAGTTAACAATTATTAAATATGAATATTCGAATGATCGGAGTATCACGGTTTATTGAGGATGACGTGTTGAGTAAACAATTATTAAATATGAATATTCAAATTATCGGAGTATCGTGGTTTATTGAGGATGACGTGTCGAGTTAACAATTATTAAATATGAATATTCGAATGATCGGAGTATCACGGTTTATTGAGGATGACGTGTCGAGTAAACGATTATTGAATATGAATATTCGAATGATCGGAGTATCGTGGTTTATTGCGGATGACGTGTTGAATAAACAATTATTAAATATGAATATTCGAATGATCGAGTATCACGGTTTATTGAGGATGACGTGTTGAATAAACAATTATTAAATATGAATATTCGAATGATCGGAGTATCACGGTTTATTGCGGATGACGTGTTGAATAAACAATTATTAAATATGAATATTCGAATGATCGAGTATCACGGTTTATTGAGGATGACTTGTTGAATAAACAATTATTAAATATGAATATTCGAATGATCGGAGTATCACGGTTTATTGCGGATGACGTGTTGAATAAACAATTATTAAATATGAATATTCGAATGATCGGAGTATCGTGGTTTATTGAGGATGACGTGTCGAGTTAACAATTATTAAATATGAATATTCGAATGATCGGAGTATCACGGTTTATTGAGGATGACGTGTCGAGTAAACGATTATTGAATATGAATATTCGAATGATCGGAGTATCACGGTTTATTGAGGATGGCGTGTCGAGTTAACAATTATTAAAGGGGGGGTGAAACACTCAGTTTCAGTCAGTGTCATGTCAATCTTGAGTACCTATAGAGTAGCATTGCATCCTGCATATCTCCGAAAAGTCTTTATTTTTTTAATAATTATATAAGAAAGATGCGCTGTTCCGAGTCTTTCCGAAAAAAGCCGAGCGGGTGGGGGCGTATCGTGTGAGCGGAGCTAAAGAATGACGTGTGCTCGCTGCTGCTATTGTGTTGAGTCGAGTGCGTCGTAAAGCTGTGTCATCCCTAACAGCGGGAAAAAAACTTTATTCAAAATAAAAATATGGCTTTTAATCAGATACAGCCATACATCTATGATCCGGAATCAGACCCAGAGGCTGCAGTTGAACAGGAGCAGCAGCAAAAACGACTAGAGCAGGACGTCTCTATGTGGTACAAGTTATACACTAACTATATAATATGCTTAGCGACTTGTGTTATTTACATATTTATACTTGAATTATATCGTCGTATTTTTGTCTTTGAAGGTGTACATGTGGGAAGTGCAGTTGTGCACGTGTGTGTGTGTGTTTACGCGTGGTTTGTGTAGACAATTGTAACGTTATTAAGCGGACTGGTTTTGCACGGCAGGTTAAGTTAGTGTTTACATAGAAAGACACGGAATAGTAGCGCATTTGAATGAAGAAGCGCGCTTATTTAGTTCAACATATTTCCCCACTCTTTGTGTATTGTTGTTTGGAGTGCTTTTACAATACACAAACATAAAGTTACACATATAGTGGCCAGCTAAACAAATGTACACGCACTACACATTGCTTGCTCCATTGATCAATTTCTATATATAGTAATATATATAGTAACTATACGTGATCATGTTTGGGCTACTTGATGAGCATAGGCAAAAACACAGACATTTGAAGCAGTCTAACTCACCTACACTCACGTGTTGAATAAACAATTATTACATATGAATATTCTAATAATCGGAGTATCACGGTTTTTTGAGGATTAAGTTTTGAATAAACAATTATTACATATGAATATTCGAATGATAGAGTATCACGGTTTATTGAGGGTGACGTTTCAAGTAAACAATGACTAAATATGAATATTCGAATGATCGGAGTATCGTGGTTTATTGAGGATGACGTGTCGAGTAAACAATTATTAAATATGAATATTCGAATGATCGGAGTATCACGGTTTGTTGAGAATTATTAAATATGAATATTCGAATGATCGGAGTATCATGGTTTATTGAGGATGACGTGTCGATGAGGCAAATTCAGAGACTCTAATTGACACGAGCTCAGCAAACACTTCAGGGATGTGTTGGTCATGTCTAGTCAACACGCAGGTCCACCATCTGATCCAGATACGGCCCGGATCCGGCTGACCGCAGTAAACCTCAGGATGAGTCCATTATTCTTATGATAAGGAGTAACGAGTACATCAGGTGTTATGGGAAGTGTTCCCGGTTCCGGCTGATGCAGCCTAACAATCATTTAACTGATCTGAATAATATAAATTGATAATGTTCTATGTGTATGCCATATTAAAGAGATGGGTTTTTAGTCTAGATTTAAGTGTCTGGTTCCCGAACAATGTTAGGAAGACTGTTCCAGAGTTTAGGTGCTAAATAGGAAAAGTATCGACCGTCTGCAGTTGATTTAGATATTCTAGGTGTTATTAACTGGCCAGAGTTTTGAGACCGCAAGTATAATGCATGAGGAGCACGCTCAAGGGGGAGCTAAACTATTTAGTGCTTTGTAAGTAATAAGCAATAAAATGATGTTTAATAGGGAGCCAGTGCGGAGTTGACAGAACCAGGCTAATGTTGTCATACTTCCTGGTTCTAGCATCTCCCTTTGAAATAACTTTTTTAAGCTCAAACAGCAACATTACACACTAAAAAAGTTAGATGCCTATTGCATAATAGGTCCTCTTTAAGAAATGTTTTAATAGCGCTAGTAAAAGTTAGTATGTTTAATTCATTCTTTTCAAAGCAGTTTGGTCAATAAAAATAAATCTGATAAAATGTATCAGATTCAACAAGCATAAAAATTCAACAAGCAACTAAATTCTGATTTGATTGTATCAATTATGTTTACATAAGTGTTTTAAAATAATTTAGTGTGTAAATATGCTTATAATGATACATATATATTTATTAAATAATAAATACTCATAATTTATTCATATTTTATTTATTAGGTGTAAAGCTGTGCTTATTTAGTAGTGTAAAACATGCATTTATTATTTTAAACTAGAATTTTTACTTGCTTATTTCTTGAATCATACATTTTGAATTTAATCGGCAAAAACACCCGTTTAAAGTAGTTTCAGAGCAAATAAATAAATGTTTAAAAAAAAGATACACAAGATAGATTTTTTTTTATCTATATTGCCCCATCCTTATGAATGTGCGTGTATTTCTAACTTTAGAAATGGCATTGGCTTGTAGACCAATTATTATGTACAACTGTATATTTTCTTTTTCATGCAGGGATAGAGGACAAGAAAGAGATTTTAGTGCAGGGGAAGTGGAGCAGCTCCTGTCGTACAGAACATATGCAATTTACTGCATGTTTGAACATGCCTGTGTGTGTGTGTGTGCGTGCGTCCATGCGTACGTGCGTGTGTCCTGAGGCCTGTAGAGATTTACTAATTTCATCTCTCTGTACCTGACGGTTGCTGCAGGAACCGATCATCTGGTTTGTTTAAGTTTAATTCAAAATGATGAGATTTATCAGTTTATTTATTTCATGACAACATGAGCTGATCTATGGACATAAATTGGTCCTTCCAGTTCACCACATCCTGAGGTTTAGAGAGTGAATTAAAACCCCTTTATTGTGATGGTTTATGGTAACCACAGAAGTACTAACAGCAGCACTATGATACTGCAGGAACGAGGTCTGAGAACTTCAGCGTGCTCATGACTTCCCTCTATAGCTGCTCTACTATAGTCAGAATACACACTTCCTCCTAAAAGGAGGCTCTCTGAGCATCCAGGGTTTCATTTCCATTTCGTTCATTCAGGCAGAGATCAAGTCCACGGCACAGTTTAGTGCTGCATGTGTAAAATATTCAAATGGCTTCTCCTGGAGCTGATGCACATTTATACTCCCTGACCTCTTTCATTAATACATATTTAACAAACGTTTAAATATGAATACGTATAAAAGCATATGAATCAAATTTTCAAGATAAAAATGGTGTGCTGATAAATAAATATATAAAATTAAGTAGGTCAGTGACCAATAAGGATGTCAAAGATAAAATGTAATAATTTTAATATTGAAATATTTTAACCATTTTTAATCCTAATACTGTAGCCAAATTATTAAAAATGTATTCTATTTATTAATGCTGGTATTTTTTATTTTGAAAACATAAAATAGAAGAAAAAAAAGTTGGCACACCAAAGCTCCAAAGTATTTAATCTAGAACCCATATTTCTGAACATCATTGCGTTATCAGAAGCCAAGATTTATTTAGTCCGGTAGTTTAGCACTTTGGTAATTGTGACCCTGGACCACAAAACCAGTCATAAGAGTTGTTGTTTTTTTTAAAATTGAGATTTATACATTATCTGAAAGCTTAATAAATAATCTTTTAGGATAGGAAAACATTTGGCTGAGATACAACTATTTGAAAATCTGGAATCTGAGGGTGCAAAAAAATCGAAATATTGAGATAATCGCCTTTAAAGTTGTCCAAATGAAGTCCTTAGCAATGCATATTATTACTAATAATACATTTATGATATATTTATGGTAGGACATTTACAAAATATCTTCATGGAACATGATCTTTACTTAATATCCTAAGTATTTATGGTATTTAAAAAAAGTAGATAATTTTGACCAATGCATTGGTGGCTATTGCCACAAATACCAATGCGAATTATGACTGGTTTTGTGGTCCAGGGTCACAATTTTTAGACATTCGGTCTCTGCTTTAAAAAATGTAGGATTAGAAGATGTTAAATATCCACTGCGTCGAGGTGACAGTAATAATTTACTTTTGATACAAGAGACCTTTTGGATTGATACATTAGAAACTGTACCACCTAGGGGATTAAATGAAGATTTTGATAGGTGTTCGTTTCTTTAGATTTTTTTTTTGGTTTATGCAGATATTTTTGTTATTATTATTAATGCATGTTTAAAATGTGACTTTCACATTTATTATTTATTATTTTTTTCTTTTTCTTTTGTGTTCCATGATTTTTTTTAAAGGTCATGTGATCCTGTGAGTGTAAAGGTTTGCTGAAAAAGTTTTAGTGACGAAGAGCCTGTGTTGCTCGACCCGTGTTTGAGTCCACTATTATTATTTTTTTGCATATTTTGGTGCTTTTTTTTTATTATTTCTTTTGTCGAGCACCCACCTTTGAGCATGTTCTTGTCTGTGATGTGCTTTGTTCCTGCTTTTGCTTATTTTGAAAACAACAAAAATGTTTGATAATTATCAAGTAAAATTATTAAAATAATGTCCTTACTCTTGAATAGTTGTGACCATACATATTTAAATATACTTAAACCTGAAATATAAATAAAAAAATCTCCATAAAAAAAAAAAATATATATATGTATATATGTGTGTGTGTGTATATATATATATATATATATATATATATATATATATATATATATATATATATATATATATATATATATATATATATATATATATATATATATATATGTAGTGCATTTTTAAATTATGAATATTATTTATTGGGGGATGGATTTATTTTTTATTTATGGTTTATTTATTTATTTATGTTTAATTAATTTTATTGTGTTTATTTATTGCTTGCATTTGGCATTTGACAACTTCAAATTCCCGTTTCATGTCATAAATAGTTTAAATTATAAGATGATAAGCAAAAAGAGTAAAGAAAAAGCAATGTAGAATTTCACAGAATTTCAAATAAAGAACTGAATGGTTTATGCAAGTGTATTAACAATAATACAAGCTTTACATTTCTGTTTTTAAACCCTCGTTTTCAGAGAAAGAGAAGCAGGTGAAATGTGGATCAGATGGAGAGGCGGCCAGCAGCTCTCAGTCCGAGAGTTTAGCCAGTCTGGGCAGCACGAAAGGAGGAGGTGAACACACACAAACACACACACACACACACACACACACACACACACACACACACACACACACACACACGTCTGGTTCACTATCTTTGTGGGGACTCCCCATCGACATAATGTTTTTTATACCCATCATAGGAAACATTCAGCATTTTTACTTTCTCAATTTTTTATGATTTATAAGCCTTTTGAAAAGTGGGGACGGTTGGCTGGTCCCCAAAATGTAGGTAATCTCAGGTTTTACGATCCTTATGGGGACATTTGGTCCCCACAATTTAATATAAACAAGGACACACACACACACACACACACACACACAAATCTTCCATTTAAATCGATGCAGTTTTTCCTAACCAGTCATTAAATGCCACAATCAGTTGTGTCCTGTTTCTATGGTGTTGCTCTGTAGCTCCACCCACAGTGGAATCTCATTGGTTTAAACACATAACTGACATGGGTTCTTATTGGCTCTGATTGTGTTGTGTTTCATAGTATTCTCACTTTCAGTGTGGAGAGACAAATATTTATCACTAGCTGTGTCTCATTTCGTTAAATTTCGAATGCTGCATCTTTCGGAGGACACGTCCTGTGTAGGATGCAGTATAGGGAGCGTCCTTAATCAGAAATAAACCAGACGTCCTTCGTAGGACACACAGGCAGGAAGTATCACGTTGCTATGCTAACACGTTCAGCCTCGTTGCGCACTCACGCCAGTTTATATTAATGAAAACGATAACTTGAAAATTACTATGAAATGTTTCTTGTCTTGACAGCAATGAACTGTTCTAAACGTTTAAAAAGCACTAAAGCGTTGTAATCCTGTTAACCACAACTATCTGTTTGAGGTAATAGAGCTTTAAAAACAAAAACGAGCTTACGAAACGTACATTTTAAACACCACACCTACGCTCGCATGTATATCTGGCAGTGGCAGTTTTTTCATGTAATATTAAAAAATATTGAAAGAATTGTGGGTTATCTCCAGCCGCGAAGGCTACATTTCATGCACACTCCGACATCCCGTGAAAGAAGGACGCATTCGGAGGTCGCATTTGGAGAGTCCTACTCACTTTTTTTGAAATAAGACGGCCTTATGACGTATGCAGCCTTCAAATGCGACCTCCGGTGGACGCAGCCTTCTGAAATGAGACACAGCTAAACATGATTATAATAACATAGTATTAATTTTCCTGCACCGGCAGTCTGGAGCCCTGAAATTGTAATAATATTTCACAATATTACAATTTTTACTGTATTTTTGATTAAATAAATGCAGCCTTGGGGACCATAAGATTGATGATTTCAAAAACATTAAAAAAATTCACGAACCCAAGCTTTTGAGTGGTAGTGTATTCTCTGTTGATGTGATCAATCCAGTTCTAGATGTGTTTACTGTTGGACATCGGAAAGACACAATAAAAGATGTTATATTAAGTTCACTCTTTGTTGCTTGGTAGTGCTAATTAAGTTTGTACAGGTTTTTTGGTTACAACATGCCAGCCTAATCTCCTTTGAGCCATCCAGCAAGAATTTCGATAATAATACCATGCCAAGTAATCTTTATTTATATAGCGCTTTATACAGAATGTTTCAAAGCAGCTTCACAGTGAAGACAGGACAATGATGCATCCGTGCAGTTGATTTTAGTTCCACTGTAAAGATCATCAGTTATTAGATCAGTTTATTTCATCTATAAAGTGTTTATGGTGTAAAGTGTATTATCATCTGACCCCATCCCTGGACTATGGTGCAGTTTGTAAGGGTGCCAAAGGACCCCGGATGGTTGTCATGTTGCCAGGTTACAGAAATAATCTTGGACGGCAGAGTTCAGAGAACGAAGGAACCCTTGAGGACCAGTGATCCATGTGCCGTGAGACAGACGTGTGTGTGCATGAATAAAGGACTGTGTGTTCGTAAATCCCATCAGATATCAGAAACATGATTCTTTTAGCCTACACACACACAGCGGCTGAACTCTGCTCATGAAATATGAGACCAGGACAGAGATGGACACGTTTAACGGCTCAGGATAGCAGGTGATGTGATGGAGCTTTTGTTTGACTGGAGTCTGTGAAGCGTGTCACAGCTCGATGTTGAGAAGAGCGTCGACTCATTCTCTACATGCACAGATCTGTAGGATCTCTGCAGGCGTGGAGATGTGAAAAGACACTGTTCGGCTGATTTATGAGCTATAAACATTGTGTGTGTGATCACATTGTGTTGCTCCAGGAGGTCTAAGCCTGTTGAAAGTGCAATTAAATTAATTAATTAATCTGCCAAGTTATGTAGTTCATTAGCCTCATAACTGTAGGCAGGTTATGAGTGCCAAGAAACGTTTGTCAACAGGTTCAATCAGAATTAGGAACATCCATCCATCCATCCATCCATCCATCCATCCATCCATCCACCCACCCATCCATCCATCCACCACAAGTGGAAAAATCAGCTTTGCATCACAGGAATGAATTAGATTTTTAAAATATATTCAAGTAGAAAAGTTATTATAAAAAATGAAATTTCACAATATTGTTTTTTATTTATCTATATATTTTTGTCATTTATCATTATTTGTATTGTGTGTGTGTGTGTGTGTGTGTGTGTGTGTGTGTGTGTGTGTGTGTGTGTGTGTGTGTGTGTGTGTGTGTGTGTGTGTGTGTGTGTGTGTGTGTGTGTGTGTGTGTGTGTGTAGAGGTGGCCACTGGGGATCTGCTAGACTTTGAATGTGGAATAAAAGATCACTCAGGAAAAGACGCCACACACCCTGTACCGAACCTCAGCACAGAGAACAACAACACTGTATGGGTAAGACACACACACACACACCAAATGTACTTCTTAGGCATTCATGCATGTGTCAGAATATCCACAAACTGATCTGAATAATTCAATAATAATAATTAGACTTAATTAAAATCTTTATCCATAAAAGATCTGGTACTGAAAATGTCACGCAGCAGCTACTGACAGGAGAAAACCATCACAACTCACTGATCCAAATTAATGAATCAATGTAATATTTTAGTTTATTGTCCAAGCGTCAACAATATTTGTTGAGTCTACATGCCAATGCTTTAATTATTAAATGAATTGTTTATTTATAAATTAATTTATATTAATATTTAACTTTGTAAATAAGGGAGTGTGTTCAACGGCCCGTTAGTTATGGCTGTATTAATGAGAGCTCTTTAATCTCTGTCTTTTGCAGGAACTTGAGGATGGTCTAGATGAGGCTTTCTCAAGGTTAGTAAAGTGATATCTGGAATAATCTCTCAATATAACTGATATACCAAACTGCACTTTTACCCCATAACGCCATGCACAGTGAATTTTAATAGAGCTCACTGTAACTTTGGCACAGATGTGGAGTATAGGGCACGACTATTCCTGGTGCTCCATTATGTGACCACAGCGGTATTTGTGATGGACGTGTTCAGCTCTGAGAATAAACTCTTTTTGGTTGGTCTTACGTAAACCAGACTATTTTTATGCTCCACTCACTGTTCCTGTATTCCATAAAAAAGAAAAAAGACATCTTGAGTTGACACAGAGGGGCAGGAATTGTGTAACAAATTGTCAAACTGTTTCTTTAAAGACTTTCCCTGGTTGACACCTCAATAACTCCTGAAAAGCAGAATGCCACATTTCATGCTTGAGTTTCAGAAAATCCGTGTTTAACTCTTTAAAACAAAAACAACAAAACATTTAAGTTAGAAATAATAACAGTGCTTTGCTGAGCTTATTCATAAGATGCAAATAAGAACTGTATCAGTCTTTTTTTATGGACATGGGGATAATACAGAATGAGCAATCATATTGCATCCTCTGCCCAATTCAGGGCAGCTTTTCTCAACCTTGCTTATGTGCGCATAAAATCTGAACTTTGGGGATGATAATGAATCTAAAGCCCCGTTTCCACCAAAATTACCCGGAACAATTTGTACCAGGAACTTTTTTACAGGAACTCCCCCCCCCCCCATTTTTGCGTGTACCAGTTGAAAGATTTAGTGGACTGTTTACATGAGACGTTATCTAAACCGATCTGGTGTTTACATGTGATGACTTTCAATCGCAATCATAAAGTCATATACCATACGACCATAGCAACTCTTAACGGCCACCAGGACTAATACAGTATTATATAATAAGCGATTTATCTGTAAAGTGTAATAATCATCTCAGGAAAAAAAAAAATCTTCTGTCAGGCGCAGTTAAAGTAAAAACTGCCTGGGGCAATATACGCTGCGTCATTACTCCAACATTATCTTCATAACTTACGAAATAAAAAGTTTACCCCTCAGAAAAATGAGAAACGTAGACCGAACCTCGCAAAAGACTTTTAAAAATGCCGGTTGAAATAAAATGCTGCGTGAGCTAAACCAATCAGCATGTTCAGAGCCCAAGTCCCGCCCTCGAAAGTTCCTGAACTTTGAAAAAGTGCTACCTCGCGAGCAGGGCCGTTTGGAGGGGGAAATATTTACCCGTAACTTCATTTAGACCCTGGTTCCTGCGGTCTAAACACACCGAGTACCACCCCAAAGTTCCTGCGGTCGAAACGTGGCTTAAGTCTCTAATGAAATCCACATTTTTATTATATCAATCTTTTTTAATGGATGCTTGGACATGTGGCATAATACAGAACAAGCCATCATACTGCATCCTCTGCCCAATTTGGGGTGGCATTTCACTGCAGTGTTAAAGGTGGCATTAAATATAACAATATGAGATGAAAACACAGTCTACACAAATCTAAAACCTCAACATTTTTTACTTTATAGACCCTTGAACTTTGCATATGGCATACTATAGAATGAGCCATATTGCATCGTCTGCCAAGTTCAGGGTGGCGTTTCTCAGACTTGTTCTGGGGTGTGTTAAATCGGACAATGGCCAATGGTACACCATCTAAACCTCTAACATAAACAAGATTTTTAACCATTTTTAATCAACCAGCCATTTTTTATGAACTCTTGAATTTGGCATGTGCTTTGATTATTGCCACAGAATACAAGTTGTATACAAGCTCAGACAGGAGATTGTATTTTAAAATTGGAAAATTACAAACTCCAGTATCAATTTCAAAATATTAAGGATAATTGGATCCCTCTTAATATGATCCCTTTAAAAGAATATGATTTTTATTGGGATAATAGGCGAGTTCATGCTTGCCTATACACACAGCCCATGCGGTTGCGATGCTGAATGATTAGGTCATGTTTTAAAGGACTATTATTTGCATACCATGGCATCGTAATGACACTAATTAGCAGTCATATTATTCTGCAAACCAAACAACAGCTGTTTAACGATTTGTAACGATGGTCATTATTCATCCAGACACACACACAGAGTGCCGTTCCCGAGAGATTAGCCGACATGAGATGAGCTGTTTTACAGCAGTGGGGGTTCAGTCCATCTCCGCTCGTCGCTGATTGTTTGTCGCGAGCAATAATTAAAAGCGCTGGCTTTTAATCAAACGCAGTACTTCGTTAATCTCCATTTAACATGCTTTCACCCTGTAAGTGTGAGGAGAGACGCTCTAGATCTCTGACATGCAAGAACTTTTCCAATCAAGGATGAATTGGGGATCGAGTAAATCTCTGATTAAAGACTATTGAAGTGCTTTCCATCAAACCCCAAAGCTGTTTTATCATGTGATGGTTTATCATCCAAAACACAGTGGGGCGGAGAGATATTATGGTCATAATTTACCATTTCTGTTCATTACTGTATGCTTGATGCAAAACTAAAATGAAATTGCTACATCCAACCATAGAAGATCTAAAGTCAGATTGACCTCTTGGCCCAATATAAAGAAACACATTTTAAAGTTGCATTATTTGCAGTCTTGAGGTTAAGTAGAGCAGATGATGGTGCTGTATATTTTAAGATTGTGACTATATAAATATTTAATATTTACTATGTATTTAAATAAGAACCTTGTGTGGATAGTATTTGTTTTATTGTAATTAACTTTGCATTTTTAAAGTTTTATGTATTATTCTAATGTTTTAGTAAATGTGCTTTTGTCAGTTCTGTTAGCTTTTAGCTTATTTTTATAAGTAATTTTAGTACTTTAGTAACTAACTGACTCAAATAAGTTGAATTAAAGCTTTACTTCAGGAACTGAAAACAATTTTTTATAGTTTTAGTTAACAATAACGACACTGGTTATACACTTCAAGTTTAATGCTTAGGAGTTTGTTCAAATCTTTAATCCTAAATGTAAGGAATAGTCAAACACCACTAATAATAGTTAGCGTTAAATCACCCAAAAATGGAAATTCTGTCATTAATTACACGCCCTCATGTCGTTCCAAACCCGTAAGACTTTAGTTGATTTTCTAAACAAATATTTTTGATGAAATATGAGAGATTTCTGCCCCTCCATCGACAGCTACACAACTGTCATTGAGTTGAGCTGTTTAGTCCAAATTTTCTGAAGAAGATCGTTTTATATTACGGAAGCTCAGGCATGTTAGCTTGACATGTGAGAACCAATGAGGTTCATTCTCGTGTTACGCATCACGTTTGAGCTTCTCGAGAACCAATGAGGTTCATTCTCGTGTTACGCATCTCGTATGAGCTTCCTCAAGAACCAATGAGGTTCATTCTCATGTTATGCATCACGTTTGAGCTTCCTCAAGAACCAGTGAGGTTCATTCTCGTGTTACGCATCACGTTTGAGCTTCCTCAAGAACCAATGAGGTTCATTCTCGTGTTCCGCATCACGTTTGAGCTTCCTCAAGAACCAATGAGGTTCATTCTCGTGTTCCGCATCACGTTTGAGCTTCTTCAAGAACCAGTGATGTTCATTCTCATGTTACGCATCATGTTTGAGCTTCCTCAAGAACCAATGAGGTTCATTCTCGTGTTGCGCATCACGTTTGAGCTTCCTCAAGAACCAGTGAGGTTCATTCTCGTGTTCCGCATCACGTTTGAGCTTCTTCAAGAACCAGTGAGGTTCATTCTCATGTTACGCATCATGTTTGAGCTTCCTCAAGAACCAATGAGGTTCATTCTCGTGTTGCGCATCACGTTTGAGCTTCCTCAAGAACCAGTGAGGTTTATTCTCGTGTTCCGCATCACGTTTGAGCTTCTTCAAGAACCAGTGAGGTTCATTCTCATGTTACGCATCATGTTTGAGCTTCCTCAAGAACCAATGAGGTTCATTCTCGTGTTGCGCATCACGTTTGAGCTTCCTCAAGAACCAGTGAGGTTCATTCTCGTGTTACGCATCACGTTTGAGCTTCCTCAAGAACCAATGAGGTTCATTCTCGTGTTACGCATCACGTTTGAGCTTCCTCAAGAACCAATGAGGTTCATTCTCGTGTTACGCATCACGTTTGAGCTTCTTTAAGAACCAATGAGGTTCATTCTCGTGTTACGCATCACGTTTGAGCTTCCTCAAGAACCAATGAGGTTCATTCTCGTGTTACGCATCACGTTTGAGCTTCTTCAAGAACCAATGAGGTTCATTCTCGTGTTACGCATCACGTTTGAGCTTCCTCAAGAACCACTGGAACCTCTCAATTCACATGGTTTGGTTTTACGAACTTTTTGAAGGGTCAAAGTGGTAGTTGTGTAGCTGTCAATGGAGGGACAGAAAGCGCTTAGATTTCATCAAAAATATCGTCATTTGTGTTCAGAAGATGAACGATAGTCTTATGTGATTAATTACAGAATTTAATTTTTAAATTCTGCTCAAATAAACCCCATCAGGAGGTCTAGGACATTTAAAGTAACCCTGAAATCAAAATGGACAATTCCTGTTTTGTTTTTTTTGGAAAACGGCAGTATTTATTATAAGTAACTTCCCCTCCCGCTCTTCTCTGAGGGTGTGTTTACAGTGGGGCAACCCATCACGCCATACTTTCTCGTTCTAGAAGCCGTTTCAATCGACTATACATCACTAAAGGGAAGAAAAGACTATCACAACTTCTGTTTCATGCTGGCCTTTAATTTTTTTTTATCAAAGTATCAAAATGTGGAAGTTCTATAATGGCGCCGCAAGACATGCTGATTAATCATGCAGATCACATGCAGTCACTGTTTCTCTCACGCTGATGTTGTTTATTCCTCCTCAGCCGCAGTCTGGATAGTTTTGAGTCCAACACAGGTAAAAATGTCATTGACCTCAGCTGTAGTGAAATCTGCCTGTCGTAGTTCCTCATCCGTCATAATCCACACTTTCACATCATCCATGACAGTGACTACAGTAGTCCATCTGTTCTGTGTCAGGCATGTTCCTCATGGCTCAAAACCCTGTCCATTTTAGAGACCTACTTTGTGGATTTTGATGACTTCATGGCAGGGTTCTTTGCCAAGAGTGTAGAAACATCATTTTCATATCTTCCTATTTCATCTTGTGATCAGATGTCTGTTTCCCGCCACTGCCTCGTCACAAAGTCTGTTTCTATGAACCTCAGTCTGGGTAGATGCTGTAGTTCACTCATAAATTAGCTTTCTCTTATTATTTATCACCTACATGAAGCAGCACAGATGTTTTATACATTGATCATTTTTTCTTCAGCAGCAAATCATCATATTAGAATGATTTCTGAAGGATCATGTGACACTGAAGACTGGAGTAATGATGCTTTGATCAAATTACATTTTACAATATATTCAAATAGAAAACTGTTATTTTAAAGTGTAATAATATTTCACAATAATACTGTTTACAGTATTTCTGATCAAAATAATGCAGCCTTGGTGAGCAGCATACAAGACTTTTGAAAACATTTAAAGCTACACTGTGTAACTTTTTTAGTTTATTCTTAGCTAAAAACACTTAGTTCTTTCAATATATGTGCTCATTAATATTCACTTCTTTCAAGTTATAAAGTATTCTCGTAAGTATATAATATGCCATTTAAAACACATATGGGTGAGGGGTTCGGATGGCGGTCGCCGTGTTGCTCCTCCATCTTGAAAGTACATTAGCCGAAGAGGGACATATCCGTAAATTTAAGCTTTGCCTTTTGAGTTTTAACTCTCGATGGCACTCATGGACGAGGTCGAACTGGAAGCCATGTTAATCTTGGACTAAATCGGCCACTGTAGTAGGAGTTAAAACGAAATCGGAATTGAGAGGAACAGAAACTAATATTCACTGGATGGTCATATACCTTTACAATGCTAGATGGGCGAAAATATCACACAGTGTAGCTTTTTAAAAAAAAAAAAAAAAAACATGGTAAACATGGCATCTATCTTGACTAAAGTGCATTGAGGCTGCGTGGCAGGGTTACCGTAGTGATAATTCCAGAGATGTTCCTGTTTTTTTTTGTTATTTTCCACAGCCCAGTTTTCATTGCAGGTCCTCGGAGGTTTGACTAAAGGATGTGACATTGATCCACAGAGTTGTGTTTCTATATTTAGGGTAGTAAAAAAACTGGCTGGTTTAGACATATTTTGTGCAACCTATAAAACATTCTTGACCTCTGTCTAGGAATAGGAATCATATGGGATGGAACGATTCTGTTTGTGATTCCGATTCCACTTAATGATTCCATTAGTGATTCCTTAGGCCCCGTCCACACGAAGCCAGAGCTTTCCCAATCTGATCTTTTTTTTCCTCGTTTCAAGAAATATCTGCGTCCACACGAGATCACCGAAACCGACTAAAAATGATATAGTTTGCATGCCAGGCCAGTGTGTGGCGCTGTAATTCTGCCCCAGAAATACACAAAAAACGGAGAAGAAGAGTTGTGGCTAGAAGGGGTATAGCAGATAGCAGTGGTCAGAGGTGATAGCCTGACAAGCCAGACCCACATCAAGATGTTTGGTCTAGAAACTCACCATTGACAGCTCAATCCGAGGGGCGGGATAAACGGTTGTCTTTCAAACTCCCTCTGCACGCGATAGGATAGCGCTACACCAGCCAGAGCAACGAAGGTGAAGCAGAGCTAGCTGACTGATTAAACATTCGCCGTATCCGGTCGGCTAAACTCTGAACACATCTTTCCTTCTTAAGAATGACTTCAGTGCCGTTCTTTATTCTTTTCTCAGAGAAAAGCTGAACTCCAAGTCTTCCAGAGTCGCGGTCAAAGCTGATTCGAAAGAATCTAGTGTTTACTAGAAGCACACAAACACAACTCGGCCATCATTATGTTAAGCCCCGCCCACCGACTCTATACACGATGTGATTGACCCGTCAAGAGTTTGGCGTTTACAGCTCAGAAGTGTATTGAGAGTTGCTAGACGACACTCGCGGCAGATTAGATTTGCTGCCGCTAGGGTGCGTCTAGATTTCTAGGCTATTATTAAATCCTAATTTTATGTATACAGTCAAACCACAAATTATTCAGACAGCAGATTGTTATACTAGTGGGTGCAGGACACTATAGTTCATTTATGTAAGTGAGGACAGCAAAATAAAGTGTGACACATTATTCCCAATATATCTTCATGCAGTGACTACCAGTAAAAATGATAAAAATGTGGGAACAAAATTATTCAGACGCTTTGACCTGACCATGTTTTGCTGAAGTGCTTTTTCTTAAATTGTTAATGTGACCTTTGACACCACAGACTGAACTAAATGAAGCATTGATTGGTCATTGGTCGACCTAAATTGGTATTATCGAATGTGTACTTAAATTAAACAGCTGATTGGTTGATTGAAATACATTACATACCTTTCTATAAAAGTTATCTGACATCAAGATGAGTTTGTTCTGACAGTTTAACTCTTGAGTTCTTGTCTATTACCATTTTCTAAACTATAGCAAATGAACCGTGATAATGTAATAAAGTGTTGAAGCTGTCTGAATAAACTTTGGTTTGACTGTATGGCTATAGCTAAGTTGAAAAATTGTAGTAATTTTATTTATGTTAGTTGCCAAAACAACATTTCTAATTGTCGTACTTTAATTCTTAAGTGTCGTAAAAATATAACCATTAAATGAAAATCTCACATCAAAACATCATCAAGACATTATTAAGGTACTCATGTGACTCCAGGGGTTTAACCTCAGTTGTATGAAGGTTTTTATTTGCGAAAAAATTAATTAAAAAATGCTGCTTTATTTACAAAATATTAACCTACAGCACGTGTCGTGGTGCTCTCATGATTGTGCGTTGGAGATTAATAATTTTTAAATAAAGCAGTAGGCTTACTAAATTATGTTTTAAACCTGAGGTTAAACCACTGGAGTCAGTTTTTGGATTAGGCCTATGTTTATGATGTGATGTTTTAAAGGATTAGTTCACTTTAAAATAAAAATGTCCTGATAATTTACCCCCATCTCATCCAAGATGTTTGTGTCTTTCTTTCTTCAGTTGAAAATAAATTAAGTTTTTGAGGAAAACATTCCAGGATTTTTTCCCACATAATGGATTTCAATGGCAACCAAAATGTTGACGGTCCAAATCAATGCAGTTTCAAAGGCTTCAGGCTTATCTAGACAAACCATCGGCCATTTTCAAGAAAAACATTTAATGTATACACTATTTAACCTAAATTGCTCATCTTGCTCTGATCTGTGACGGCCACTGATTGCGTAATCACGTTGTAAAGGTCACGCAAAACGTAGGCAGAAGTATCGCCCCAAGCGAACGTGCAAAGGCTAATATCAATGCCCTTTACAGAAAAAAAACTTCATCTCCAACTTCAAAATCGATCAACATCGTTGTTTAACCTTTTTTGCTAAAGGATGTTGTATTAGTCTTCACACGAGCGCTTTGTAAACATGGGGGCGGTACTTCAGCCTATGTCCAGCGTGACCTTTTCGACGTGATTACGCAATCTGTGGCCGTAGCAGAGCAGCACAAGATGAGCGATTTAGGTTAAAAAGTATTTAAAATATATATTTTTAGAAAACAATGGTTTCGCTAGATAAGACCATATTCCTCAACAGGGATCGTGCAGATCTTCTGAAGCCCTTTGAAACTGCATTAAATTAGGACCTTCGACATTTTGGTTGCAGTTGAAATCCATTATGTGAAGACAAATCCTGGAATGTTTTCATCAAAAATGTATTTTCCACTGAATAAAGAAAGACATGAACATCTTGGATGAGCTGGGTTGAGAAAAATATCAGGAAATTTTCATTTTGAATGCTTTAATGATTTAGATTTCAGCTTTATTTCAATGAACGAAAATCATTTAATGTGTTTTAGTCAACAATAACACTGAATGCAGTGTATGAAGTAGGCTATCGGCGTATGTCATCTTATTTATTATCCTTTATTTTACCAGGAAATAATCCCATTGAGATTCAAAATATCTTTTTCAAGGGAGTCCTGGCCAAGACAGCAGAAAAAAATAAAAATAAAAATAATAACAAGCAAATTAAAAACTGTATAAGTAATAAGTAGCCTAATATTATTAACCGAAATACATTTAGCACTTTAACATCATCTCAACAAAATCACCAGCACTCAATACCATCACATGTGCATTTACTACTCAAAAAACTAAAACAAAGCGACGCTGAGGACGCCTTCGGATTCTAATTTTATATATCTTATATAAAAACGTTTATAAAATGTTGTTTATGATGACACGCGAGACTACAAATAGGCTAAAAGCTATTTTATCTGACCCTTTAAATAACGATCAACTCCGGATCAGGGAGACATTTTCCATGCATATTTAAAGTGTTGCTTCTGTTTTGCATATGTTTTCCCTGGTCTCTACGGTCTGAACCGCTACGGATGTTTGCTGGCTGGTGTTTTTCACTCTCTCGTTCAGTCTCTCACGGGTTTCTTTCTGTTTGTTTTTCTCCCAAGACTCGCTGAGTCTCGCACTAACCCCCAGGTGTTGGACATTGGGGTAAACCCTCAGGATTTGAACCCTGAAGAGTGCTTGTCGCCTAGCAACTGGGACAAAGCGGACGCCGAGGACGCGTTCGGATTCTGATCGACGGCTCGCGAGAGGAACGAGCTGATGAAACTTCACAAAAGGGGCTCGAGCTCGCGGCTGCTCGGCAAAATGGCGCCCTCTGGTGGCCGTCGCTGATACCGCGTCCCGTGCGGTTTGGCAAACTGAACGTGATGACTTCCAACAAAAGCACAGACCAAAGCAATATAGTATAAACCTTTCCTCCCCCCCAAAATTTATTTGAAGTAAATGTATATTTTCTGTTACTTCCTAAAAGTTACATTTCTTTTATTATTTTTTATTGTACGTGTACGAATATAAAATGTACGTTTATGACAATACCTATCATATTTGGTCATTCATTATTATTATAATATTTGTTTTAATGGATTTGATTGCTAAGGCTATCTTTGCAATTCTATGCAGTCGAATGTCAGAATATAAATTGGGATTTACATGCATACTAAAGAGATAAATGTCATGTTTGAGGTTTGTGTGAAGTGGGATTGCTTTTTTTAAAGCTCTGACGTGGTGAACGTTTTGTATTTGTGAGTTGTCTGCCCTTAAGATTAATGAAAAATTACTAAACGAACGTTACAGCATACATTCTAAGAAAAGGCAGGGTATTTATATGAGACGATCTTATTTTTTTCTATGAAAATGTATTTTTGCACTCCTCTCTGCGTCTATTTCTAAAGCTCATGATTTAATTTCTGCTTATGCTTTTTTTTTTTTTTTTACATGCCTGCTATTGTTAATTTTTCATCAGGTTATCTTGACCACCCATCCAAAAAAAAGTACTGTGGAAGTGTCAGATGGAAATATCATCATGGTATTATAAGGACTTTAAAGAAAATCATGGTATTATCATCATGGTTGTGTCTAAATAAAGCAAAACCTTTGGCTTTTTATGTTGTGTTTTTCATGGAAACCCCAATTTTGTATCTTTACATGTATTCCTCTGCCCAAAAATATACCTGAATTTATTCATGACAAGTAAAGCAATATATTATTTTCTCATCAACTTAAGTATTTTGATAAACATCATAAATGAGCTGATATTCAACACTGTGGATTTAATTGAAAGAAATGCAGTTGGTTCTTTTATAGTTTACATTGATGCTTGTCTTTGTATTTAGACTTAATAATGGAAATTAATAACACCTCAGGGTTAGTTTTTTGTTTGCATTAATCATTTCATGTTCTTGAATTAAAACTGTGATACAAGTTCTTTGTGTTGATTACAGTCAATGATTTTGACATATCTCCCTCTAGCGTTGAGACTAACGCATTGCTGTTGTGATGTGGACCCTAAAAAAATAGAGTGGAAATTAGTGCGAGTCCAAGACTCCAAAGAATAGTTTTTATTAAAGAATGGTTTTAGTTCAGTGCCTACTAAAATTTGTCATTAGCTTAAAGAGGGTTGTCACGTGGTTTTCATGAGCCATTTATTAAAATGCATAACAGATTGTACTTGATGAAGACCCAATCTCATCGACTAATGTAATATATATTTTTTAAATAGTAGCACATTAGCACACGTTTTAACTAAAAAAAAAAAGACAAATCGCCGTTAATTTGTCAAGCAAAGCGCCAATTTACCAACGTCTGTCTCTTAACCAATCACTGACCGACCCTTGCGTTACATAATTAATATTTATGAGTTCACGTTCTCCAGTAAGGATAATAAATTCAGATTATTATATATTTTTAATGTATACTGTAATGTTAATTGTCTTCACTTACGTATATTTATTTACTCATTACCTTACTCATTCATGAACGCCAATTACCAACGATTGTCTTTTAGCCAATCACTGACCGACCCTTGCGTTACATAATTAATATTCATGAGTCCCGTTTTCACCAATATAATAATATAATATATTCAGATTACTATTTTTTTTTATTATTATTATTGTTTTTTTTTTTACATATATTGTAATGTAAATTGTCTTCACTTACGCCAATTTATATTCTATTTTGAATAGTGTGAAAGTTAATACTTAGCCAATCGGTAGGAGAACTGACTGACCCCGCGCATACCGTAATCATAAGTTCCACGTTTTCACCACTATGTTTCAGCAGCAGGGCTAATACATTCAGATTACTATATTTATATATATATACATTATATTATAAGGTTAACTGTTTTAACGTACGTAAATTTATGTACTATTTAAAAGTATTTGAAAGTGAATCAAATTCAAAAAGTCTAAAAAAATCACATGCTCTGCTTTCCAACCAATCATGAGTGAGGTGCGGCTGAGAGGTTATAAATATCAGGTGTAACCGCGCTGTGAAAGTTGATGATGGATGTAACTCTACGGCAAATTAATTAACATTTAAAAACAGAAGCTCTCTCTTGACAGGTAAAATTTCAAAGTTGTAATCCACACTTAATAGTTGACTTTCGAGTTGCATTTGGCGGTTTTTACAACTCATGCGCCATTCGCGTGGCACACATTTCGCTCATTACTTTTATGGTGTTTCAAATGATGGTCGGTTGTTTTCAAGCGTCTCGTGCACAGATCTAATTAAACCAATACGTTTCAATATCATGAACATCTGTTTGAGGCGATGTTTTTCTTTGTTTGCATAAGAATGGAATATTAAATATGCACCAAAACGACGAATTTTAATTATGACTCCATGTAATCAAAATGTACATTCGTCTACTCTATTGATAACAAACATTATTCTTTCTTAGGTTCATGCACTTTCCTGCTTTGATAACTGACCAGGCACCACTTCTTCCTCTTCCAATCTTGAATAATAACAATGTTTAATAGTGGAGATTCCCCTTTTCACTTAAAGCCATTATCAGTTTACTCCCATATAGTGTGCACTAATCAGCAGTCAAATGGCAGCAGCCCTGTGTATAACATACAAGTGCACATCTCCAATAATGAAGCCAGAGGACAGAAGAGACGACTTACTGATCCATGTCTTGATGAGATCTGTGAGACCCCCCTGAAAAGGCCGTGCTTCGCTAGAACATGCTCCCAAGATCTTGGGTATTGTTCCTCAGACTTCTTGTCTGGAGTGCAGGGATCCACACCTCTACAGCCACTGATCATTACAAAGGACGTCACACCACCTCGGTCGAAGGTCAACCAACCTGTGACCCCTGTAATGTCCACCCCTCTGTCCATATGCAAACATAACCATATAGATCGAGACCGGGAGAGTCTTCCCTCCCCGATACCGGTTCTGAAATGGGACAGAGAGGTTTCGTCTGCTGAGATAAAACTCTGTGCGTTTCTGAACTTCAATGCTCGCAGTTCTGTTGGCTTTAAGGGAACTGGGAACGGGGAGGTCTCGCAACACGATTTTCTCTCATTTCATGAATCAAAGTCTCAAAGTGCGCCCCCAGAATCAGCTGTTCCATTGAAAGAGGAAGAGGTGGTGTCGGTTAGCCAACAGGCAGAGCCTGAGGAGGCAGATGGAGGCAGGAATGAAGCAAGCGCCTCCGAGAGCTTCGAGAGTACGCTGCCCCTTCAGGTCCAGGTTTGAGCTCCATCTTTTATCTACTTGTAGCATTGTTACTGGTGTGTCATTATTTACTGTATCAAATTTAATGTTTTGCTTATTTTGCGAAATCTGGTGTTTCCATCACTCGTTTCTGATGCGATGTGCAATATAAACAGGGTGATGAAAACAGCTAATGTTGCAGTCAAGTACTCAAAAGGGAATACTGACAAAAATGCTCGTCCTTAGTCTCTATGAACTCTCGTTGTATGCAAAGAGTTACCTAAAGTGTCTTCAGAGTGTATAAATAATAAAAGAATTGCCACGAACTGCCATGTCAATCAGCAATGTGTACTCCTAGTTTTCCGTGTCATTGTTAAACTGCTTTTTTGCCCACGGAGCAGGTGAAATCTAAAGTGGTGGTTCCGGACAACACGAAGCCCATTTGCCAGCTAGTGGTGCTGTGTAGTGCAGAGGAGTGGGAGAGAAACAAGAGGACATATGTGGACTCTGTGAAGAGACACATGAAAGAGCAGAAAGGAGCAGAAAACGGTACCACGCTTTACCAAACACTGATATCTATGTTGGTCCAGACCAATTTGTGCTGCAGGGAAGATGTGTTTTTGTAGGCCAAAACCTGGACACTATTTAGCATTTCTGTTTCCATCATCCCATAGTCAGTGAATGGATTTTTGGTTAAATATTAAGTTAACCTAAAAATTAAAATTCTGTCATTAAAAGGGTTAGTTCACCCAAAAATGTGATGTTTATCTGCTTACCCCCAGTGCATCCAACATGTAGGTGTGTTTGTTTCTTCAGTAGAACACAAATTAAGGTTTTTAACTCCAACTGTTGCTGTGTGCCAGTCTTATAATGGGGTAAATAGGTAACAATTCTATGAGAGAAAAACAAACAAACAAAAAAACATGCTTAGACAACATGCACACAAATCCTGCTACTCCTGACGACACATTGATGTCTTGAAGGACAACTCCGGTGAGAAATGAACCTAGGTGTAATTAACAGATGGTTACCGAGTAGATCGTTCTCTGGGATGCGTTTTCATGAAAATCGAATGTAAAGAGTTTTATCTCTAAAAACAGATTAGCTTATCCACAACTTTCCCGAACTCTGACCTTTCCCAAAATCGCTATGGCAACGTAGAACACGCCAGTAACGAACTTCCGGTTTACGTTAGTCTGTACTGTTATCAGCTAAACGCTTGGTTGTATTATGAGGATTCAGGAGTAGACTTTTACAACAACGCTTCAGGCAAAATGATCACATGTCCCAGATGGATCTGACTATCTTACAAGAACTTACTAATATCTGTAGCACTAAGCGATTCACCTGAGTTATGCGGTGCACACATTTTGCCACTGTGTGTGTAGGCTTGGCTGTTCCTATGATCCACGCAAGAGTTACCTTCCGTCCATGCGCCTGTAAATCGATTTTATTTTATTATAAATAAAGGTTTATTTGTTTCTAGTTATTTATTTTGTTATATATTTCCACTTTACGGGAGTCCCGCAAAATAATTGTATTTTCCCGCTACATGCGCACAATAATATCCCGCATCCGCATTCACCATCAAATATGATCCCGCGCCGCACTCGGTTGTGCTGGGTCCCGCGGTAGTGCATGTCTCTATTTAACGTTAGGTTGTTAGAGCGGTCTTGCTACACAATAAATTTGTAAATTATTGAAAACAATAAACATACCCCTTGCAAAAAATTATACAGTTGTACTTCAGTATTTTAAATAGGTTAAACTAATATATTATATAAACTCAATAATTAAATTTACAGCAATGAAATGTTATTTTTTATTACAATGCACTTAAATTATTTGAAGTTCATGCATCTATTTTCATGTTAATTTAAAAAAAAGTCTACTGACAATATTTCAACAAATACAAATATTAAAATATAAATATTACTTCTACATCACAATTCTTGAGTTTATTTGAAGCTCATTGGGCATTGAATGGAGTGCGAAGGGTGCTAGACAACATGTCAAACGGGTCCGTTTATGTGGCATGGTTTATGGAAGCAAGTAGGTTTCTGAGGTGAGAGACCCAGGCGCTAAGCGGCCCTCAGCGCTCATTAACCCCAGCGAGAGCAGCCTTAACTCAGCTCGTCCTTCTGACGACTGCCGCTGCCTGGCAGAAGCCCCTCCCATGATGCAAATTTGCGTCTGTTGTGTGGTGAATGAAGCGAATGGAGTCAAAATGTTCACGCGTCCATGTTCACGCGAATAGCGCTATTTATTCGCGTCACTCGCGTCTGGTGTGAATGCAGCATAACTGTTATGTGTGCTAAACCACCGGAACTGAGATACCGTCAACCGGAAGTATCGAGTGTCATGGCGACGCCCACTAAGACTCGCAGGAAAGTTGTGGATAGCGCTTGTCTATGGGGCACAGGGTAGTAAAATTAAATCACTAGTTAATACTACTGACAAGGCTCAAAATAGCTTCACACTAACACAGTAGCATAATTAGGGTCCCTACATGCAAACCGAAGCATTGAGAACTTTGTAAGTGTACAAACAGTTTAATAAGAAGATACTTTATAAACATAGCGCATTACGCGTTCACGGACAGGCGCCATCTTGGAAAACAGTCTCGACGAATCGATCCACGAGTGCTGTTGGAGTGCTGCCCCCCTTCCCCCCCACACCCAAAAAAAGAGGCGTGTTTAGATTTTTTTTGGTTATAATACATCTTTGAAAGTGTATATCTCAGGCCCTGTGTGCTCTAGTACCCTACAGACCATTTGGCCGTTTCCACTAGATGGCAGCAAATACTGGAAAAATTATTTTGTCTCATGTTGTGTGCAAGATTTAAGGGAGCTATATTAGCTTTTTTTATGTCATTTCAGCATACTCAAATCTCTCCAAATATACAAGTCTCCCCTAGCCTAGAAACCTAGACGCACCCTAGCGGCAGCAAATCTAATATGCCCGCGAGTGTCGTCTAGCAACTCTCAATACCCTTCTGAGCTGTATTCGCCAAACTCTTGCCGGGCCAATCACGTCATGTATAGAGTCGGCGGGCGGGGCCATAATGACGACGGCCGAGTTGCGTTTGCGTGTTTCTAGTAAACACAGAAACTGGCGAACGGCGGTCTTTCGAATCAGCTTTGACCGCGACTCTGGAAGACTTGGAGTTAAGCTTTTCTCTGAGAAAAGAACAAAGAACGGCACTGAAGTCATTCTTAAAGGTCCCGTTCTTCACGATTCCATCTTACAAACTTTAGTTAGTGTGTAATGTTGCTGTTAGAGCATAAATAATGCCTGTAAAATTATAAAGCTCAAAGTTCAATACCAAGCGAGATATTTTATTTAACAGAAGTTCCCTTTCAAAGCCTACACCGAACGGCCGGTTTGGACTACACCTCTGCACTTCCTTCAGGAATGGCGTCACTAGAACCGTTTGTTGACTAACCCTCCGCCCACAAGAACATGCAAAATAGGGGGCGTGGCCTTGTTGCTCTCCCACGTGGAGAAGAGCGCGCATTCAGTGCTTGCATCTCCCAGTTATGGTAAGAGGCGGGACCTTTCCGGGCAAAGTGCGCTAAGCTGCTGTCCAATCACAACACGGGAAGCGCTGGCCCAATCAGAACTCGTTACGTGTTTCTGAAGGAGGGACTTCATAGAACAAGGAAATCATCAGGCCGTTTTTAGGACAGAGGAAACAGCGCTGTACAGATAAGTCAATTGTGTGAAAAATACTGGGGGGTTTTTTACATGCAAAACATGAACTCATGTTATATTGCACACTGTAAACATAATCAAAGCTTCGAAAACACGCGAAGAACGGGACCTTTAAAAAGGGAAGATGTGTTCTGAGTTTTGCTGACCGGATACGGCGAATGTTTAATCTGTCAACAAGCTCTGCTTCACCTTCGTTGCTCTAGTTGGTGTAGCGCTATGCTATCGCGTGAAGAGGGAGTTTGACAGACAGCCGTTTATCCCACCCCTCGGATTGAGCTGTCAATGGTGAGTTTCCAGACCAAACATCTTGATGTGGGTCTGGCTTGTCAGGCTAAGTCTCCCCATATACAGTGCTATAAATGTCCCAGTGTCACAAAATTCTTCCAGTGTTTGCTGACATATGCTGGAAACAGCCAAAACTGTCTGCAGGGTGCTAGAGCACACAGGGCCTGGAGTTCAATTTCATCTCTCATCTTGAAGTCCTTCCGCTATCACCTACACTGTTGTCTTCTAGTGCATCTCCCCTTCTTTACTGTAGCTGTCATTACTTTTACCTCCACCTGTGGTTTTAACACCTTCTCTTCACTCCTATGCGCCCTTTCGTTGGCCTTTGTTTTTTGTCTAAAAACATTAAATTCAGGAACTTAATATTCAAGCCTTTTGACTAAGAATTTTAGGTACTTTCCTCTCATTTTTATATTTAAGCATATATGGCATTACCTTAAAAGCAAGCAAAATCAAATTTATTTGAAACGGGTAAATGGCAATATCAATATCCAAAACAAACCACTGTAGTCACATGGACTATTTTAACAATGTCTTCACTTCACTCTGTGCCTGTCACTTCACTCTACTATTCTAACTCAAACTTTACAAATTTAAAGATCTAAGATTTTAAATAAAGATTAAAATAGTTTTTGGAATCTTAAAGGGTTAGTTCATCCAAAAATGAAAATTGTCATTTTGAAGGATGCAGCATCTGAATTGGGACACAGCTTATGTTTTCAAACAGATTTCCAAAGCACTCCCACTGTCTGCCTTTGGTTGGTGAAACAGATGGTCCCTCCCTGATCTCTAATTGAGTCCATGTTGCTGTGTCGGCCTGACAAACGGATCATGTTTTGATAGTCACAGTGTTCACACTTTGAGAAGTCAGACTACCAATGATCACTTTGTTTTTCTTTATATAAAACTAAGTTGAGTGTTTTGATATTACAGCAGCATAATTTCCTTTGCAGAAACATGTGTGATATGAAGTACACTGTTGATTAGTGTTGTGACGTCTGTGTTGGCAGGTGCGATCACTGAGCTCCATTCGTTGATGAACTCCATTGCTAATCAGAAAACTCGAAGGAACGACCCACACTGGCAGCACCCTTCAGATCTCACACGCAAGTAAATGCCACAAAACCTGTCAGGAACATGTTTCACCACAAAATCAAAAAGTTATGTTTTGAAAATAGAAAATGCAGCCTGTTTTTTATTGCGGCCCAAACCTGCAGTAATTTAAAATAAATATATAAAAGGAAAAGGAATATGACTTGATAAAATAAATACAATGAATTAATTACATTTAGTCCTAAAAAAAATCCTCTTTGCTTTATTATTTTCTGTATTTATTGTGGCTTTTATTTCATTTCTTCATTTAATATAAAAAAAAAGTTTTTAATTCCACTAATTTTATTAACACGCGATTAACTGGCTAGCACCAGTTTCTGTTTGATCCATGGCCCGTAGTTGGGGAAATTTACATCAGCCATAGACGTAAAGGAT
Organism: Pseudorasbora parva; assembly: GCF_024679245.1. Taxonomy (NCBI): domain Eukaryota; kingdom Metazoa; phylum Chordata; class Actinopteri; order Cypriniformes; family Gobionidae; genus Pseudorasbora; species Pseudorasbora parva. Next base: position 6,335,919 of record NC_090188.1, on the reverse strand, counting down.
GCAGCAGCAAATATTAATAGGGAAAGAAAAGGGTTAACAATAACATTACTCTGAAACAAGTGCATGTATAGCCTACATAAGCTATCATATTTTCTGCTTAATTTTTATTAGACTCCAGGTCGAATAGAAAAGTGTGTTTTTTCACTGTCCACATTCTCTACAATCCAAGTCCGAGTGTGATGCGTGAATACACTGACTCGCTCATATCCGAGGTAAATCATTAACACCATCACCACTTACAGTACGTGTTTTATTGAACTACCGGTAAATACATTAGCAGGGTGTCCGCGGGGTTTTAAAAAGTATTAAAAAGTGATAAATCAAAATTGTCAAATTTAAGGCCATTAAAAGTGTTAAATTTGTCCTCAGAGGTATTATTTCTTTCCAAATTAGGTATTATTTTTTCAGACTATCAGGTGTCCTATTATATTGAAATTCTATCTGCGTTCGCGTTAGTTCGTTTAAATATGGGCTTCAGCATATCTGGGCACATAATCAAAGATCTTTCGTCTCCGTCTTAACGTATGTTTGATGCTGACGTCATATTCAGTGGTCGTTCGGCATCATCTCAGAACACAGCGCGCTCAACAGAAGTGGCTGGCTTACGTTTTATTTTAGACTTGCTTCAAGGCATATCTTCAACGACTATCCTCATAAGAGCAATCTTAAATGATTTATATAAAGTCTAAAATGAACAAAGAGTTGTGAGAGAATGAGGCGCGATACATAGACATAGACTGTATAAAAAGTGAGATCCGCGTGTCTGTCTGCTCTTAAAGGGACCGCAGCCAATAAAGCTTCCTATCAGTAAAGTTAAAGAACAAAGGGAACAGAGAAAATGACTCGCTGCGCTTGACTAAATAACTTTTGTAGCTTTAATAAGGATTAACTATTTAATTTATAGTTTATGCAGTGCAGATTACATATAACTTTGATAACTGTATTAAATTTCTGTATATTTCCTTACTGTTAAGACAGGAAGGGCAGGAATAAACATGACATTTATTCTGGATTTATGTTAGCATTTTTTTTAGGTTTACTTAAATTAAAAACTGTTATATTTTTGAAGCCTAATAATGAATGTAAAAAAAAAAATCAGTAACTGTATTGATATCAGTAATACTGGCCTTCATTCATAAAAAGATGCCATTTAAACAAGTATTTAAAATATACTGTCTTTATGTTGTTTCTACATTAATTTGATTAACTGTGAAATTATTATATTAAAAACGTACAAAAACTTTTTTTATTGCGATTAATCACAGAAAAAATGTGTGATTAATCTAGTTAAAGTTTTTAATCGATTGACTAGTTTTTAGTATTTTGTTTAATTCAACAATTTATCACAGTTATAGAAATGTAATATTTGGCTCAGGTTTTGTTGTTGGGAAAAAAACACTAAATAATTTAATTGCTGAATTACCAATTATTAATTGAAATCAAATGTGTATGCAGTAATGCTTCTCCTCAACCAACATTTGTGAATGTTGATATCTATTTTACTGTGTCTGAATGATAACTTAACAGATTTCCTCCTGGTGTCGATTCTAAATCTATTCTTTTTTGTATGTTATATATGTCAAAATCTGTGTAAATAATAGAAAGGTCGCTGATTAACACTTGCAATTCAGTGTCGTGATGGTTTTAAAAAATGTTCTGAAGGTAGTAAAAAAGGTATTAAAAAGTAGTAAATTTAACTTAAGGATTGCTGTATATACCCTGATTAGTCTACAATCGGCTTAAACGAATACACAGGTTAGAAGTTCGGCACACACACAAAAAATACCGGCAGTTCAATAGAGAGCGCCCATCTCTTAAAGGGGCCGCACTATATTCGTACTCGTGGAATATGGACCTCCTCCAGGATGGTGTGGTGCTGGTGCGCTCTCAGGTCTGCATGACAGCATTCACATTACCAATTTTTCATACGAACTGTGCCTTGTTCTGAACTAAACTCCCAGTGTAAAAACTCCCTTTATTTATATTCTTAAAATGAGAGCAATCACTGCTTATTCTGAAATTTTAAGCTTAGGCCTAAGAGACATGAACTAGTTCTTTGAAAAACATCTGTGACCTTTAATACATGTCTAGTCTTCATGCTCTGAGTATGGTTTCACTAATAATAAACGTACATTTGCATAAAGCATGCATATTTGTCCATACCCATGTTGATTAGAGTATTAAAAACTTGAAGCATATTAATTAAAGGGCGGGACGGGACGGGTTGGATTCTAGAGAGCATTTGATTGGACAGAAAATCTGATGAGTGCAGAGTGATGTCATCAAAATCATTGATCTATATTGGCAGAAGTGAGATTTTATGTTTTGAATGCTTATATCTTCTAAATGTGAATTTGTCATTGTTTTGGCGCACACTAGCTTATAGATAACAGGAAGGCTTACAAATTTATATTAAAAGCCAAAAAAATACCGTTTGTTTTCATAGGGTTTAAAGCATATTTTACACCCCATTGTCATTCTGTCTAGATGATTTATGAATGGGTAAATTATACAAGTGGGTATGACTGAATATAAAATTACGTTCTGTATTAACAAATATAGAAGTCACATGAAAGAATGTGTAAACTTGACTTTAATGGGACTTAGTTTGAATAATAAGTATTGTATTTTTAGCTTCTTGATTTAGTCTTAGTTTGTTGCCAGCTTATTTTTATTAACGTTTCTTATGTAGTCTTATATACTGAAGTGCCCACTTAGAAAGAAAGAGACCATCTGATATACATGTAAAGTCACCAACCTCAGTTCATTTTTTTTTGACTATTAACGCAGTTCCTCCTCTAGAGGGAGACTTCGATCTCTGCTAAAAAATGCAACAGCATGATCCTGTCATGAAGACCAGAGGATAATCTATTTGAATAGAAATCAATAGACCAGGGCCGTGCACAGGGGGGTGGCCCGGTGGCTCGAGCCACTGCCCCTCTGCCCTCATCGGCTAATATGCCCCTCTTGCCCTCTTGCCCCCTTCCCTCCCTCACCCCCAGAGGATTCCCACTAAAGCGTCCTGTTCCTCTAAAAATCCACTAATTCTGCGAACCCGTTCCGTGTTTTCTCGCTCTCTCGGCAGCATCATTCAAAGTCTGTGGCTGTGTCCTCTCTCTGTTGGGACGGCAGTCGTCTCATTACCAGGTATATTACAAACTACAATCCACATTACAGACAGTTGTTGATCTGCGGAATTAGTAGTTTGGTAGTTTGTTTGTTTCAACATTGTAAACATGATTTCAAAGCTCCAACATGCCAGCGTGTATATCGTCATACACTGTTTACTGAATATTTATCTGAAAGTTTGTCACAACTTTGTCAAGTTTATTTCTCTAAAATATATCTTTCCAATTATAATCAATTTTAAGAGTTAATACTAGTATCTATAGCATGCGTCATATTTATGATATTTTAAAAAGACCCTATTAATTGTATACACAATTTTTTTTAAAGGTAATAAAGAATATAAATATTAATGAGTTGTATTAGCTACAATGGGGCTAAATGCACACCCTAAGATAAATGTGCTTTTAAACATGTCTAAGGTCATACTTGTACAAAAAAATCTCTTTAGCAAAGTTTGCATAATTTTCTGTTTGATTTGATGAATGAAATAGTTCAGTAAAATAATAAAATGTTAATAAAAAATATTCTTCAAATACAGAAACTATTTTTAAGTAAATGATCTGAAAACACTGAATGGATGAGATCCCGTAATAATTTAATAAAGTTTTACAGTAGTAACAACTAAATTAATTTGCATTATATGATAGCCTATGATTATTATCATATTTTTATCCCAACTTAATATACGCAAAATACCCAACTTAATATACGATATTTACCATTTGAATCATAACCATGTCATGTCAACAAATGTAAGTCAGTCAGCTGTTTATTATCTTGTTAAATATGCCTTTTACCCCAAACCATTCTTATACATTCTGTTATTGAAACATACTGCTGTTACGTATGATTTACAAAAATCATAAATATCTTTGTCTCAAAATATATTCAATAATTTTAATGATTCTCATTTGCTACTTAAATCTCCAGTAGAAAATAAAAGAAATCAAATTAGTGCAGAATCAACTTTTTGGAAGCATAATTACAACAACATACATTGAATTCGCATTAAAGCCTAACAGTTGTATTTACAGTATTGTAAAAGGTTTGTTATTCATTCTCTATATTAAAATGATACTCAACCCCCTTATAGTGCCCCTTTTTTCACGGCCCTGCAATAGACCTTAGTCAGAGTAGCAAAATATTAAATTTTTGACAAGAATGAAAATGTAGCTGTGAGGGATAGAAATAGTGTTCTCAGCGGATTGCACTGTTGTTTAACAACATACCAATTGTTCAGTTTAAAAAAAATTCATTTGGCAAAAACTCTATTAAATGGTTTTAAAAGTTGTGAGTAACGTGACTCAGACATGCCTCACCACAGAATATTAATACATCGCTTTTGTGTGGAAAACATGTCAGTAATAAACTGAGTAGTTGTCTGCTAGTCTTCAACATATTTTCATTTGGCAGTGAGCCATATGTGGAAACAGCTCAGAACAAATAAAATGTTTATTAAAAAAGTTAATAGTTAAAACAATCAAGGGATTATGGAATTGTGTGGGAACATTGTAATCAGAATTTCTGTCTGTTCAAGACCAAATATCATCTCACAAAAAGAAAACAAAGCCGCATAAAGGCGGTATGCAGTAATGTCACTTTCCTGCCGAAACGCGCTCCCTCAGCCAGTGGCAGAAGAGCTGCTGCGTGACTGGAGTTAATAGGGGAAACCGCGAGTAAAGCAAACGATTATCAGTTTAAACTAAAGGACTCAATGTAGTTTTCCTTACAACTTGACAAAAATCCAGTGGTCCATGGATATTGACATGCAGCCAGATATCGTGTTTTCCTGACATTTATATGAGCCTGATTTTGATATATAAATATTTATCACTGTCAGTCATCACAATGTCAAGAGTGAATATATGCAGATAGGCCTATGTATTGAAGCATGTATGTAGCTGCTGGTCTAGGATGGAAAACAAAAGGTTATTCAATTTCTAAATAATATAGGCCTATTTTTTTATGTCACCTAGACAGCGTGCAAAGAGCGCTCACTTTATAATCACTAAAAGCTGTCTCTCATTGATTGAACCCGGTCTCAGAAAGTTCCATTATATTAATCAGTGAAGCTGATGACACAATGAGAGTGAGGACCAGCAGCTTTTCCCTCTAAAAGAAATCAGGAGCAGCAGGCAGTGGTTTAAGAGAGAACATTACACGCTATTATCATGTCCATCTCCCTCGGTCCAAGCCACCCCCGACCCGATCTGAAAAATGAACTTGCCAAGTCTATGAAACCTCCTCCTATAAAACTATATAATATTTTAGAAATAAAAACGGTACAAATTCATGTTCACTTTTTATTTGTATTTAGTCCTCATACAAGCAAGAAATGTGAAATCACTGTCAAATAAACATAAGACTCTCACTCACTTTATTAAAGGGGTGGTTGCATGCGATTTCACTTTTTTATCTTTAGTTAGTGTGTAATGTTGCTGCTTGAGCATGAACAGTATCTGCAAAGTTACAGCGCTGAAAGTTCAATGCAAACGGAGATATTGTCTTTTAAAGTTATGGCAGTTTATTGCCTACAAAAACGGCCGGTTTGGACTACAACGAGCTTCTTCCTGGGTTGGTGACATCACAAACCCTTGCTCATCCAGCAGATGTGACTTCTGCCCGTAATGGGAAGGGGTGTGGCGTTTCCGGCAACCTGTGCTTGGCACTTCAGCCAATAAAAATAAAAAAACTATTAGGACATGTTATACTGCGCCCCATAAACACAACCAATCCTAGAAAAAAAACACAGAACCACTCCTTTTAATATAAATATCTCTTACTTTAAATTATAACTTAGGCTGATTGTATTATTCTTAATTTAGATTAAAGCAAAAGAATATGAAAAGTGCTCAGATTTATTGAAAACCAAATTGGATGGAACAGATTTGATGTGTTCCTGCTGCTAGTTGCACCACTCTGCGGCACATTTCGCAACACACTGAAACCTGAAGTTTATCAGATCTTGGATAACCAAATCACTTCCACGCCACTGAATTAACTTTCCTCTTATCAACCATTTCTTCTCCTTTCTCCTCTCTTGTGGAAGCTTGTTCAGTCACGTTTGTGTTGCTGTCAATGGCAGAGTCCTGCAAGGGTCCATTTTTTGAGACCCGCCCCAGCCCGTACTCATAAGGTTTAGCACCAGATCCGACCCCTGACCCATGAAAATATCAAAATTAAATCCGCACCCGCCCAGACCCGGTAATATTTGTCCCGTTAACGGTTACTCGACCCCTGGCCGTGATAAATCACGCGCTAAAATCATTGCAATTAAAATGCTTTATTTTTTTTATCTTGCACCTCTCTCAACATCACAACAGCGTCATAGATGGGCTAATGAAACAGGCTGTGCCTTTAAAGACTCGTTGTCAACAATTTCATATACTCCACTCACCAACTTTACTTTTACTTCATCCATTGCTGCTCCTGCAACCCTTTCTCCATCTGGGCTACGTGAGGTCGCAGTGGTCGTGAAGTGATGGGTCAAATGGCGGTATCGTTGTTGCGTGTATTTGTAGGCTAATGGGCAGGTGACGCTCATTGGCCATCACGGCCCGGTCTTGCTCGTCCACCTTGCCACAGAAATATTGCACATATTTTTAATCCGCACTACTACCCACCCGTACAGAGTTAATTATCCGCCTGAATCCCTGCCCGTGAATTTTATAAATGTCACAATCCACCCGTTTTAGCCGCTTTTATGCGGGTACCCGACCCGTTGCAGGACTCTAGTCAATGGTACTCATTTTGTAGCTAAAACTTGCTGTGTTGGATCTTATTCTTCAACTGCTAGGGCACTGGCTGTGTGTCATCACCAAGCCTGCAGTCTCCCTCTCATTTACTGAAGCTTTCGCGCCTCGATTGCCCCCCGGTGACCGGTCCCAGTATAGCCGCCCCTCTTGTGTTTTCTAATGGACGCGAGGCAAACTAAATAATAAAATTACACTTCAAATATTTTTTCCCCAAAGTTAGTTTGTCACTGAAGGCTGTTATCATCACTAGGGCTGGGTTTCGATTCAAATTTCAAGAATCGATTCGATTCCGATTCTCAAGATCTTGAATCGATTATCATTATTTAATTCAATTCGATCCGATCTGATCCGATCTTCGAGATTTAGATAAGTGTTTTTGAAGAAAGCATTTTTTTCCAGCTGTTACCTGAATTACAGGACTGTAGATATGCAACATATTGATACTATTATTATAGACATTCAACTGCAAATTAATCGAGTATTGATGGTTGTAAAGAACAATCACCCTTCCAGGCTGCTCTAGTCAGCGAATGCGCACTGTGGAGCTGTGCTGTCGCGCGCCGTCATGACAACGCAGCCATTACAACTTCCTTGGCAGTAAGAGCGCGCTGCAGTGAGAACGGCTGTGTTCTTCAGCACGGTGACGGTGGTATAACGTTAGGCCATGTGTCCACCAAAGCGTTTTTAGCCAGCTGAAAACGCTAGGCGCTCAGCTGAAAACTCCTCGCTGTGAGCGCTTGAGAGCGTTTTGGCAGGCAGCGTTTTTTTCCCTCAGTTGAGGCTTGCTTGTTGTTATGATACGGAAAATCCGCGGAGGTCTTTCTAATTTCACAGGTAGTTTGTTCCTGTATTGATTCTATATAAAATTACAGATACAATGTAAAGTATTTGCTCTGGCATTTGTTTTAAATCATTTTGTTTCGTCATTATTGCTTGTTGTCATCTGATGACGACACGCAGAATGTGGAAGTTGGTCTGTGTTGTATTTATCCCGCCCCTCCTCCACTGTGATTGGACGGCTGGGTGAAGAGTGACAGTAATGAGCGCTGCGTTTTACTCAAAGTTAACCATGCTTCAACTCTCGGCGACTAGTAAAAAAACGCTGAGCGCTCAGCGCGTGAGCGTGAAATACTCGCTCAGCGCCTCTGTGCGCTCCAGGCGTTCTAAAAATCCGTTGAAAACGCCAACCAGTATTCTCTGTCCGCAGCGTTTCTGGAGTTTTCAAAGCTGCCATGTTCGTTGTGTTAATGTCCTTCCACCTTGGGCGCATGCATGAATTCAATGACGCGGCAAATTAAAATTCAATGTAGGCCTATTATTAAATCGATCCTCTGAGTTACGGCTCGATCTTTAGAAATTAAAATGAAATACGATTCAGAATTGGTGAATCGATTTTTTTCAACACAGCCCTAATCATCACGATGATTTCATTTCAAGTGTTAGTTTTTAAAATAAGTTTAGTTTTAGTTAGTTATTTGATGCTATAAAAACGGGGGGTGTGACGTCATGATTGACAGCTGAGACTGACGTCTTCTCTGAGTGAAGTTGTCACTGAGGCACTAACGGACTTTTTCCGAAATTTTTGGGAGCAGATTGGAGCTTTAGCTTTAATTTCTACATTTCCATAACTGTTTATTTCACACCAACATAATTAATTGTTCTGCATCTGCGAGAATGTGGGCGAGCTTTTGATATCGCGGCTGTACTTCTTGCTCTACTTCCTGCGCTCTACTGCGCAACTCCGGTCCCGAAATCGCTACTGCGCAGACTCGGTCCCAAGATGTCAGCGCCGTGCAAGCCGCCTGAAAGCTTCAAATCTGCCAAGCGGAAACGGATGATGTCGAGTCGTCCATATTTTTTTACGGTCTATGGTCATCACACTCTGAACGTCAGTCAGTGAGAAATGCTGTAATGTATAGAGAAATATCGGAAATGTGTTTAAAAATCATATCACGTTATTGAAAAAAAATTATATTGATATATATATATATATATATATATATATATATATATATATATATATATATATATATATATATATATATATATATATATATATATATTAGGGCCGGGACTTTAACGCGTTAATTAAGATTAATTAATTACGTGACTTTAACGCGTTAATTAATTACGCAAAAAAAAAAAAAAAAATTTAACCGCATTTATTTTTGCACCGCGGAACGTTTTTCAATAAATCAGTTTCGACGGACCGATTATACTGGAACACCAACTAGCGCTCCGGAGTCACGACAACAACATGGGTGCGTCTCAATCAGCTCCCTAGTTCAGTAGTCAGGGCACTGATCAGGGAGTCAGCCCATTGACTTATGTCCTGATCAGTGCCCTGACTAGGGAAGTAGGGAGCTGATTGAGACGCAGGGCATGAGCGAACATGAACGAAGAAGCTGATGAGACCGCTTTGCTTGGCCCCGTGGATGGGAAATTTTGTTTTAAAAAACGAAAGAACGAAAGGATGGAAGCGTCGTCAAGAGCAGGGTTGTGTGCAAGCTATACAACAAGGAATTTGCGTATCACCGCATCACATCGAGCCTCAAATATCACAAGTATGCTTTTGCTAAACTTAATGGTAAACATTGCGCTGGTGTGCTGGACTGAAATAAATAAACTATATTTTGTTGATTAAGCTTATGTATTCAGTCATTATTCAATGGTATACTAAAAATACATGTGAAAAATTACTTCTCATTGTTCTCAGGTCAAATAAATAAACTATATTTTGTTGATTAAGCTTATGTATTCAGTCATTATTCAATGGTATACTAAAAATACATGTGAAAAATTACTTCTCATTGTTCTCAGGTCAAATATTTATATGCGATTAAAATGCGATTAATTTCGATTAATTAATTACAAAGCCTCTAATTAATTAGATTAATTTTTTTAATCGAGTCCCGGCCCTAATATATATATATATATATATATATATATATATATATATATATATATATATATATATATATATATATATATATATATATATATATATATATATATATATATATATATATATATAATGTTGTCCAGCTCTACCTTAAATTAAGTACAATCAACTTGGATACTTAATTCATTCAACTTAAATTACATTACATTGAACAAACTTTGTTGAAAAAAATATTACATTATTTTGATGAGTTAAAGCAATGGGAAAATATATCATTTTTACACTATACAGTCTTCCTTCAGTCATTGTGTTGTGCTTTTTTTCTTCCCCGTTTGTTTGTAGGAATTTCCGCAAGTCACGTATCAAAGGTCCATCAGTCTCCCTTGATGAGTGGCAGAAAAGAAACCTTCTTGCCTATCGACGCTTTGTTAATGTGCCGGACATTTTCCACAGAAGCCCAGTACTCTGATTTATTTATTTTATTTGTTTGTTTTTATTGTTATATATATTTGTTGTCATTTCATATCTTTGCTCTTTGTCAGTGTTGTAAAGGTGAGGATCATTGGTTCATGCTGCTGGTTAGTTGCTCACTGAGAAGTCGGATCTGCTTTTGTGTGTTTATTTGTGATTTCACAGTGTGTGGTGTGCGTTTGTACTGCACGTTTCATCTGGGGTTGGGCTAATTATCTTTATATATAATTATATATGTGTGTGTGTGTGTGTGTGTTAATATGCATGATCTGTTTTCTCAGTTGAGTGTAGTCCTTTACCCCAACCAGCGCTTATATCCTCCTGGTATTTACAGCTGATATAGTTTGTTTCAATAGCTAGACAATTTTGTCTTAAACTTAAACTGAATGTTTTTTTTTTTTCTTCCTTATATGGTTGTACATAATTCATTTTGCTTTGTCGAGTAAAAACATTTCTTTAGCTTTTTTGTAAAGAATTGCAATTCTGTTTTTTAGCATTAAATGCATATAGGAGACGCAGATAAAAGATTTTATATTTTGTAAGCAGAGAAATGTCCTTACTTAGAGAAACAATGATGTTCAACAGAATGTGATCTTTTGATTGGTTTGTTAATTTGTTACATTGCTTGCTTAAAACAGTTTTATAACCTTTATATATATATTAAAAAATAAAACAAATACTCTTTGTTTGTCTCCGATGGTCCTATCCATTACAAACATGAAACTCAGAACACATTCAACATTTTACAGCATGTCCTTATCATGCTAAAAGCACTAAGATTCAAAAGCCTTTGCAAACTGAGCTCTGGTGTATATGCACACGTCTTAGTGTCCATCATTTTAAACTTTTGGTTAAAGTACAATTAATATTTTGAGTTACTAAATATAAATGAATGACATTTCAATTCTCTCCGGTAGACTGTGGTAAAGGTAAAATATAAATATATATCATTGCTTCTGACAGTCATTAAACAATGACTTTTGAGTGTTTAAATTTAACAAGATGTGTCCATTTTTGTTCTTAGTTGCCTCGTAACCAGCGATGACTGATTTGATGTCAGACATTTCTGAACGTTCATTTTATTTTTAAAAGTTCATATAGTCACACAATTTCATTATCATCAGCTAAACAATCATAATGCAATACAAATTTTAGTTTACATTCAGTTTCCTGTAAAGGTCATAGATAAAAATGACTATTAAAAGAAGAAACAATAATTTGAGAATGTCAAATATATCACTTCAGTTGCTCCCATTTGTTTTTGTTTTTTTAGTCTGCTTTTATAAACAAGTGGTATATGGATGCCATAACTACAGCATTCATTGGGGGAAAAGTCCATCGGGTGTATATAGAGTATATATGTGACCCTCGACCACAAAACCAGTCATAAGTCGCATGGTTATATATGTGGCAGTATCCAACAATACATTGTATGGGTCAAAATTATCTATTTTTCTTTCATGCCAATAAACATTAGGATGTTAAAGTAAAGATCATATTCCATGAAGATATTTTGTAAATTTCCTACTGTAAATGTATATATAAAAATATTAGTAATATGCATTGCTAAGGACTTTTTTTTTACACCCTTAGATTCCAGATTTTCAAATAGTTGTATACACTCTAATATAATAAAATATTTGTGATATGTTTTGATGGGCAGTTCTTTTGCCAGTTACTATACATCACCATAAGGAGAAAAAGACGATCTCAACTTCCGTTTCATGCCGACTTTAATGGTGTAACCATGGGGTCTACCAGCAGGGGCTACCCGACAACGCGTGAAAGAAATGAGACAACATTAGTGATAAACTAGTTTTCTGGCTAAAACAAAACAAAAAAAAACCGCGGGCTTTAAAATGGTCTCTGTTGTTTTCGTACAACCTTGTCTGGGGATTTTAGAAATGGGTTTGATTCATTTCAGAACAACTATCATTCAGGTAGGGCCATTTTAAAAACAATGCTTACAAAACTTTTAACAGTTAAAAACAAAAAACAAATCACAGCCTATTAACAATTTGACATTATTGATCGTTTCCTGCACTAGGTAACTGGCCTTTTTCTATGCTGAATCACCTGCACCACAGTAAAATATATGAAATATATAAATAATGAGATAGAAAGACAATTTGCAGCAAAAATATTGGCAAGAGTAGTCAAAAAAACTAACGTTACCACATGACCCATATAACGTTAATTCACAAACAAATGAATGACTCCCGATTACCATTTTGAATGATTAACTGAATGTAGATCGATTTACCTTAGAACAACTTTTACATTAAATTCACCTTTATAAACACAGCAAAGCATCCGTTTGTCAATGAGATAAGAAAAATATACTTATTCAAGTTATATTCCTACTTTTACTAGAAAACCAGACAACATAGTTATGACAAAGAAATTCTCTAACGTTACACACTCCAATAAACCTTATTCAGAGCAGCGCCAGCTTGGATTTGGGAATGAAAGCAAGGCTGTGACTCCTTAGTGGGTTGAACTGACCAAACAGGGATGGAAATTAACTTTTTTGTCCACCGGCCACTGTGGCTGGTGGATTTCAAAATCTACCAGCCACTCAATGTTTTAACCAGCCACTTTCTTGTTTATAACCGACAACGTGTAACTGCACGTGAAAATTAATATTACAAGCTCTACACTACTTAAGCTGTTTATTTAATCTCAAATCTCAATGAAATACTGAATTTTTTTTCTTTCACTCTAATACACACACAAACCATGAACTGATATACATTTCATTAAATGAGTAGGGCTCTGTGTGCTCTTTTTTTTTTTTTTTTACCTGGATGTGGCATTTGGATGATTCGTGATCTTTTATGGCTTCCTGTTTTAGGTTTTTAGTACCAACAATGACACTACTAGTTTTGGCATCTCCTGAAGCGTGTTGACGACACACCGAGCAGAACATTGTCAGTAGGGATGCACCAAAATAAAAATTATTGGCTGAAACCGAAGCACTAAAAGAAATTTAGCCAATTATCCATTGCATTTATGGCTAATGCTATGACTGTGATTTATTATTTGAAACTTTAATATTAATTAATGCAATTGCAATGCCTTGATTTTTAGTAAAGTTACAATTACAAATTATGCAAATATTTATTTAGCACATTGCAACAACCCACAGTATAAAATAAAATTCAAACTAAAATGTTTAACTCGACCTCACTCATGTGTGTATTAAATAATAATGTACAGGTCTACTGGCCTGCAGAAAGGTACAGAAATTGAATAAAGTAATCAAATGTAAAATAACTGCATATTTAACTGTTTAAATGAAAGATTAATCCTTAATAAACTTACAAAAGCTATTCAATCAAGAGCAGTGAGTGATGTCCTTTTGTTTGACATTAAACAGAGTAAAGGCGACTTCCCCTTTAAGACCTAATAGAGGGATATGCGTCATCTTTCACGACTGTATAAAGTTCACTTAAGGCATATTCAGACTGCATTGAATGTCTGCTAGAATACTCATCAAGATGAACATGTTGGCATTCTTTTTGTGTGAGTTTGTCCGTTTAAGCGCAAGACTTGAAAGATAACAATATTTGCGCGCTGTGAGACGGGTGCGTGCTTCCGGATGACAGTGACGGATCTTCACTCAGCGCGCGCGAGTTCTTATTCGCGTCTTCTGGCACTACATCCGGGTAATGACGGCGAAAACGACTGGTCATATTCGGACATACGGCCGCACTCGCATGCACTGAACACAGTTTATAAAGAGGGGAAACAGTATGCTATTTTTATTTACCCGCCACGGTGGCCGGTAGGTGAAGCGAGTTTACCCGCCACAACTCAAAATCACCCGCATTTGGCTGGTGGCGGGTGCTAATTTCCATCCCTGTGACCAAACCCTGCAAAAATATCTTTCCAAGAAATGTCTGTAGACAAAAGCTTTGGACAACATGAGTTATGGAAAATTATAAGTGATATAGGAGCTTTTTACTGCGGCCACCATTAAAAACACAGAAGTGTGTCCCTCACGGCCTCACTCTAATACATGTCTTGGCGCTGCTCTAAATAAGGTCTATAACAGGTCTTCATCTCCTGTATCTGATTGATCTGCATTGAAATTTGTGATGCAATTATGTTTTACCTTTGTTAAATGCCATCAGATTTGGGTTATTTGTGTATACTCCTGAAAAAAATTAAGAGACCACTAACATTGATTTCTCAACAAGATTACATTCTTAGCTACTCTGTGTTAGTTTGTATTGGCCCAGTTTTACCTTTGTTTTGCCTCCAGCTAATGCTGTGTCTTCGGCACAAAAAGGGTCTTTAACAAATCTTCATCTCCTGAAAAGGTTATCTGATTGACCTACCATGAAATTGGTGGTGCAATTATGTTTTTGCCTTTGTTCTTATAAGTTATAAATGCCATCAGATTTGGGTTATATGTTGTTGAACTCTGTATCAATTTCCTCAAGTCCACGTGTTCGTTGAATGAGGAGAGCAGAAACAAAAAATATAGTTTAACTGTTTTAATGATTAAATAATAAGTCAAATGAAGAAAGTATACAGAGCCCTGGGTCACAGCTGTCCCTGATTTACAGGGTTGTGCGGGCAGTCCGTGACAACTCTGCCTTTCCCTCGACCCAATATTCATACACAACAGAATATGCAAGCTGTCTTTTCTTGGGAGTTGGATGATTTCCTGGTCTCGTGGGAGTCAGATGGCTTCTGGTGTCGTGCTTCATTAGCAACACCTCAATTAACGTCCAATTCCTGTACAAAAGGCTGCTTCTTTGTTATTTTTGTATACAGTCTATGGTTAAAACACATACAACGGTACTCTAGACTAGAGCATAGCAAAAATGCATAGCAAAGCACTTTCTCATATTGATCTGTTTTACCAACTATCTGTTGCTCTCTAATATATACAACAGAAAATATATATAGTCCTAATGCATAAATAATCTCATAAGCTAACATTATCTTCAATAAACTATTGTTAATGATTAATCTCTAAAAGCATACTAGCAATAATGCACAAACAAATATTTTATTTCCTTCGATGTGTTTATATGTATTTACAGTAGGGCTGTGCGATATTGAAAAAAAATGTGATATGCAATATCTTGTTAAATAATGCAATATTCGGATATGCGATACGATATTGCTATTAGTGTGTAAAATCTATTTCAATTATATTAAACAAAAATATTTAAAAACTGAGAAAGATACCATTTATTGGTAAAGAAACAGTAAAACATTCTTTCAGGGTAAAGAAAGCATCTCTACAACTTCTGAAAGTGACCAGCAGTGTTTTAGCAAAAATGTATGTCATAAATCTGGCAATATAATTTTAACATTAATAAACAAACAAAAAATGTAATCCCAATATTTAAATTTTGAATTAAAGACAATGCTGAATAGAGTCATATTTTTTGTTATTTTTGGACCAAAATGTCGTCGACGCTTCAAAAGAGTCTAACTGAACAACTGATGTCTCATATGGACTACTTTGATGATGTTTTCATTACCTTCTGGACGTGGACAGCAAGTGGGCATACACTTACATTCAAAGGACAGAAAGCCCTCGGACTAAATCTAAAATATCTTAAACTGTGTTCAGAGGATAAGCGGAGGTCTTACAGGTGTGGAACAACATTTGGGTTTGTCATTAATGAAAGAAATTTCATTTTTGGGTGAACTAACCCTTTAAGCTTACAGAAATGTCAATAAACATGAAAATACATACAAGAATAGTCATTAAATGTCGATAAAACAAGTAAAAACTGCTTTACATTGCACACAATCATTTCTTTCACATCATGACATGTCTGAAACACCTTTTCATGTTTCTTTTTCTATTCTTGCATATAAATAATAGTCTTTCCACTGATAACTTAAACAGTGATCTAAACAGTACATTTCAGCCAATTTCAAATGGATTAATGTTAAATTTTTCCAGGTTGCCACATGCAAAGCTTTTATTTCTGATGTCTAGTGTTTCCTTCTTAACACTTCTCCCAATAGGGGTCAGCCAGATGCCTCTCTGTAGTATCTGCCAGTCATAACATCAGTGTTTGCAGGGAGTTTCAATAGGCTAGTTCTTCCCTCAAAAATACATGTGGACATGCACAATAATTTTCTTTGTAAGGTAAGACTTTATTGCCTTGGCACTAACAAAAGCACCCATAGAAATTACAATTACACACAGTTTTTTTTGCCCTTTTCCAAATCTTTAAGGCAGCGGCTATTTACACTAAGCACTATTATCCTATCCTTGAACTAACTAGTCGAGGTTTATATAGGATTTAGAAAGTAATCAATAATAATAAGTAATTAAATACTTTTTGGAGAGAGTAATTTGTACAATAATCTAATTACACTTGAAGATGTAACTAGTACCTATTAATTAATAACTTTTTTAGAGTAACTTACCCAACACTGTTTGCAGTATATGTAAATAGTAACAACATGCATTTTATACTTTATTTTGACAGATACATACTGTTTGCATCTCATTATTGTTGTACATTAACAGGAGGAAGTAACAATATATAAATAATTATAAAAATTTAGTTATTAAATGGATGCCACCTTAATGGGACAATAAAAACCCTCTCTACACCTGCCCCTAACCCTACCCAATAAATGCTTTTATTATTATCATCAAACAGATTTTATTATTATTATTCATTAGGCACTTCAAGAACATTTTCCTAATTTTTATTGAAAGCAAATGCCTTTCTGATGTGATATGCGATGGGAAAAGGGATGAGTTTTCTTGGCGGATTCGAACCCGGGTCGATCATGTCGCTATTTGCACTTGGTGTGTATATTGACACTCCGAATCTCTAAATAATCTTGAGAAGCTCAGTTTGTGGACAACTTGTGGCTGCGTCTGAAATCTTAAAGGGATCCCATGGTGTTGAGACTTGTATGGCTTAATATAACATAAATGATGTCTCTTACTGAATTATGTGGTAGAAAACCCATGAAAGATCTACGTTATTTAAAAAATCGATTTTATATTTGGACCATGGGCGGCGCCATTTTGTTTGCGTTCTAGGTTGATGACGTAGAGTGGTTGAACTCCTCAATCAGCTGGCGTTACCCGTTGCTATTTTTACCACAACGCAACTCGAAAATTGTTTCAGAGTTAAACAAAACAAATGAATTGCTTTGTAATTGTACTTAAAACACACTCAAACATACATGTGCACACAAACTCACCTACACAAGTCACAAACAGATCGGCGGGCGCGCACACACACACCTGACAGACTGCTCTGTCTCAATCGCATGCATCATCACCAAAACATCCTGCCTCTCTTCCTCACGTTACTTTATCCCATCGTCCTACCTAGATATTTCCCTCTGCTGGTCACATTAGGCATTATAGTTAATCTACTATCAACAGTCTATCTAGGGAACAGGATGTGTTAAACAGGATATCAACACAGGGAATAGATTGAGGGTTATGTATGCGCGCACGCAGTGCGTGCGTGTGTGTGTGTGTGTTCGCGCCGATCTGTTGGGGTGTGTGTGTGTGTGTTCGCGCCGATCTGTTGGGGTGTGTGTGAGTCTGTGTGAGAGAGAGAGTTTGTGTGCACATGTATGTTTGAGTGCGTGAAGTCGGACAGCTGTTTGTAAATCGGCTTTACACTCGTTATTGCGGTGGAACGTGAGACTGAATGACTGCACTCGAACATGTCCACTATGGTGTCGGACAACACTACAAATGTCCGTCCCTTCAAATAATGCCCTATTTAAGGGTATAGGGTCGATTTCAGATTCAGCCCCTGTCGTGGAGACTGAGCAGCCCAACATCTCGATTGAGACAGAGCCTGTCAGTAGCAGTATTAACATTAAGTGACATGGCATCTGACGCACAGGAGCCAATGGCACATGTCGCGACACACGCAGTGGCACTTCCGGTTCTCATTGGCATATGTCAGTGGATAGTGACATGTGTCGCGACACCCGCGGTGGCACTTCCGGTTCTCATTGGCGTGTCACTGACACTGTCACGAAACGCTGACACTGGCAGTGACACTGAGTCGCGGAACATGTCGCTGTATGTGACACTCACTGGCAGATGAGCTGAACAACTATACTCACGTAATTGTGGCACAAAAGCCAAAATAAATATCCTATTTTCGTGACTTTTTCCCCCTCTTAAATAAATGTTAATCTTACTTGTTAAATTTAATATGTGTTAGTTTGTGACAAGCAGTATCTGAGTGGCATGTGCCACTGAATGATTTATGCAATGCCAATATTGGTGCCAATGTTGTTGATCACGCAAACTGCACGTCCTAGAAAACACGTACACCATCATAAGTCATTACAAGCATCCGTTACTGTAGTAAAGCTTTAATTTTGCATCATGCTGCACGCTCTCCTCTAGGTGTCAGTATAGCCAGCGCAAAGATACACCATAACTTAAGACAGTTGAGGAACATTAACGTTAATTAATTAACATTAACATCAGTGGATAATGGCATGTGTCACTAGAATGTGTGGCATGTGTCAGTGGATAGTGGCATGTGTCACTAGAATGTGTGGCATGTGTCAGTGGATAGTGGCATGTGTCACTGACACTGTCACGGAACATGTCGCTGTGTATTGTGTCCATAGGGTTGTGTCACGTCCAGTTGCCTACACATGCTGCTGTCTGCCATGGTGTGACGTTTAGGGAACTCCAGAAGGAATGCGTTCACATTTTTAAAGTTGTGTTTATTTCTCATTACATAATTCCATAAAATTAGTTGTGAAATATTAAAGCCATGACTGAGTAGGCCTAAGTATGCAAAAAATAAATTTGATAAAGTATTTACAAATTTGCCTTAACATCATACTCTGATACTATCAGATACTGTTTTTGCTACCATCAAACTTGCAAACAAAATGTCAAATGCACCACCAGTTGATGTTCCTCAACTGTCTTAAGTTATGGTGTATCTTTGCGCTGGCTATACTGACACCTAGAGGAGAGCGTGCAGCATGATGCAAAATTAAAGCTTTACTACAGTAACGGATGCTTGTAATGACTTATGATGGTTTGTACGTGTTTTCTAGGACGTGCAGTTTGCGTGATCAACAACATTGGCACCAATATTGGCATTGCATAAATCATTCAGTGGCACATGCCACTCAGATACTGCTTGTCACAAACTAACACATATTACTAAATTTAACAAGTAAGATTAACATTTATTTAAGAGGGGGAAAAAGTCACGAAAATAGGATATTTATTTTGGCTTTTGTGCCACAATTACGTGAGTATAGTTGTTCAGCTCATCTGCCAGTGAGTGTCACATACAGCGACATGTTCCGCGACTCAGTGTCACTGCCAGTGTCAGCGTTTCGTGACAGTGTCAGTGACACGCCAATGAGAACCGGAAGTGCCACCGCGGGTGTCGCGACACATGTCACTATCCACTGACATATGCCAATGAGAACCAGAAGTGCCACTGCGTGTGTCGCGACATGTGCCATTGGCTCCTGTGCGTCAGATGCCATGTCACTTAATGTTAACACCGTCTCTCGAGCCTGTCGTGTGCGCGCCCGCCGATCTGTTTGTGACTTGTGTAGGTGAGTCCCAGCAAACACACAACGTTGGCACAACGTACTCAACCTTCTAACAACATGGCCAAAAGGTTGCTATAATACGTTGTGTGGTGAAGGTTGTTACAGTGTTGTCACAACGTTGACATTGAACCACCGTCCGGACCATTGCTTAAAGTTGTGCCAAGGTATCTGGACAACCACTGTGCGACCTATACTCGTCGTCACTGTCCTGAAGCGTGAATATCAGCTTTTTAAATTTCAACTGACAGTTGAACCGTCTCATTCATTCTTCAACGAGTAGGCTATATTAGGGACTTTAAGCAACAGCCACTGATGGAACGGCAACGGCGTTCTGGTGTTCTATTGCGCATGCGCGACTTTAACTGCTACTTCGTGACGTTCTACTGTAACCGTCTACTACGGGAGAACAGCTGATTTGCCGTAGTCAATAATACGTGACAGATTAGATAAATAAATATAGTTATGTGGCATTTTAATTGTATCTGTTTATAATTTAATGCCAAAAGCAACCATTTCCTTGCTTTTTAAATTACATGTTTCTTTATATTTGGTCAAATTATGTTAAATGAACCATTACGCCGTCTCTTTATTGTTGCTTAGTGATTTTTGCGTTCTTTGGCTACGGCAGTTAAAAGTTTATTTCCGGTTGCTGTTGCCGTTCCATCAGTGGCTGTTGCTTAAAGTCCCTAATAACTTGATACGCGGATACGTGAGTAGCCTATTGCTTTTAATTTACCTTAGCTGATACGTAAATATTCAAACAAGCTACAATTTCCATGTCTACGTGACATTCATTCGTTCTTTATTTTACAAACTAAATTTTTTTAAATAAAATAAACGGACAAATCATATTATTCATGGAGTTGCGATTTTGTGCATTAGCCTACCATCATAACGCTATTTCTCTTAACATTAGGCTCCCAGATTTACTCAGATCCTTACCGTTAAGAAAGTGTTCAACATCTCATACCTGCTGGTTTCTGGACTTGCATTTCTCCTTTGGATTTGTTGATATTTCCTGGACATGATTCCGGTTACCGACCTCATCAGCAGGCTTTCGAATACGATTTTCTGCCATCTACAAAACCCGGTTTTGTTCTTAAATGTTCTAACCTAGGCCTATCTTTGCTTTTTTGTGTTTGATGTAATATACTTAAACTAAATATTTGTTTATTCTATTTTATTTATTTTTAAAAAATGTATCTGTATGGTCGCTTACCACATGCTGTTATAATAAAGTTGAATTAGTTGAATAAACTTGTACGTAATTTTTATTCTTCAAAAGTGTGTTGCAGGTGTTGATTATAATGAATTTACTGTTAGGCCCATAAATAATAGGATAAACAATAGGCATATAAAAAGTATAATAACTGAAATTAAAAATGAACCACTATGGGGAATGGGGAATATAGCATTAAAAAAATAAGTTGTCAGAATGTCGTCTTGAAGTTGCTGAATGTTGCGCAACAACGTTGCTACAGCCCCGTCGCGTCTTACAATTCTACGTTGTTACAATGTTGCGAGCACGTCGACATGCGACGTTGCCATAGTAGAAATGCAACGTGCCACAGACCAGGGGCGGAGCGGGGGGGTGGCTAATGGGGCTTAAGCCCCGAATGTTTTGTCAAAAGCCCCGAATCTTTTAGTAAAAAAAAACAATAATAATAATAATAATTTTGTTTAATTTCCTCTCAGTCTTTCAGACTGGAGCGGCAAAAAATGAAACAAAAGCTCCTTTACCGTGTGTGTGTGTGTGTGTGTGGCAGTCGGCAATGCGTCGCACACATAGACTGTCGCACATCACTCAGCTTGTTTGCCAATACCAACTGCCAATAAAAACTAACGAAGAAGAATATACATCTTCTTCTTCGTCGTTGTCATCAGGGATTGGCGGGCTTTTGTATTTCACCGGCGTCGTAGTTAACTGTAGTTAACATGGACACTACACATTTTTTAAAAAAGGAACACTAAACCTCACCGGCCAGAGAGAGATTATGCGTCAGACGAAAGTGTTGCAGGTTTGTGAAGCCGCTGTTTTAACAGCAATGTTACATTGCGTGACTGTATTGCTGGCTAGCTAGAGTTAACGTTAGGTGTTACTTATTAAGGCGAGACACGACAGGTGAAAACAGTCAATTTTGAGATTTTGGGCCAGTTTACTCCCTTAACATGTAAGCTTTCATGTCACAATAAAAAAAAGGCAACATTACACATTTAAGGTGGTAATTTTATTTTATTTTGTCACCGTGCGCCTTTAGATTTCTACCTAAAATCATCCAAAGTTATTCTAACGTGAGCTCCCGTGCCGTCTCCATTCACAGAAACATGTCATGCCTGGTATCATTATAAAGCTCTCAGTCTCACACACAGCGCTGTCTAATCCAAATATGGGCATTTCCTTTGTAGAACTAACCAACCGCGAAAGTTTGCAGCCGAAAACAACATCTGATTGGTCATGGATTCTGATGTAGCAAATTTGTCAGCTAAGCACAAAGTAAACCAAACTCAACTCTAAAGATTAATAATGATGTTTACACCAAATTCCAATTTTACCTATGCAAGCTAACTTAAAAATAGCCAGATAATGGTTGCCTTTTTTATTTGCCAGGGGTTAAAATGAGTCATCCTTAACATTTTTGGTGTTTTGGATTCACTATAGCTGGAGAACAGTTAAATACCATACAGATTGTAGGCTCTACTGGGTGAATTTTTTTTTTACTGAGTAACTTATTTTCCCAGATAATATATAGATTTTTAAGCATTCTATTATCTCAAACAGCCTGAAAAATAGTGCATTTAGCTAATGTAAATGGAAAAAAATCTCCCCGGGGGGGTATGCCCCCGGACCCCCCTAGGTTTGGGCTAAGCCCCGAATGTTTACATCGTCTGGCTCCGCCCCTGCCACAGACGTTGCCACAACGTAAACGTGTTTGCTGGGGGTTGTGTGCACATGTATGTTTGAGTGTGTTTTAAGTATAATTACAAAGGAATTCATTGGTTTTGTTTAACTCTGAAACAATTTTCGAGTTGCGTTGTGGTAAAAATAGCTACGGGTAATGCCAGCTGATTGAGGAGTTCAACCACTCTACGTCATCAACCTAGAACGCAAACAAAAATGGCGCGGCCCATGGTCCAAATATAAAATCGATTTTTAAAATAACGTAGATCTTTCATGGGTTTTCTACTACATAATTCAGTAAGAGACATCATTTATGTTATATTAAGCCATACAAGTCTCAACACCAGGGTATCCCTTTAAAAATGCTTCCTTCGAAGGATGCATTCCAAGGTAGGAAGGCATCAAGACGAATTCACTTCCTGGATTTCTCTGGTTCATGAAATTGTCCAAGACTCAATTGTTAGATCTCAATGCTTCAGAAACAGTGGTTCACAACTGGTTTTACTTCCGATATTTTACATTGGACATCAAGTGGTGACCCAGCACATTTCCAAATTGTTTATCATGCAAAACTAAACAAGAATCTCCTTAAACTCAAACGTTAAATTGAACAAACTTGATAACCCTCCTGTTGAGAACTAAAAGTATAAAACAGTGTTAAAGATGAGCAAATGAAGGAATTAGCCAAGCTGTTTTTGATAAGATATCCAAACCAACATTTACTGACAAACATGAACAAACCTAAACTGAATCCAATTCCAGTGAACTGATGACTAAATCTGTGTTTTATTCCCCGGCCTGAGTCGCGGAGGGGGCGGGTTCCGCGAGGTCTGTACCGGGAGAGAGGGAGCAGGACCCAGCGGGGAGAAAGTAGGCCAAGTGCAAATGACTAACACCTGTGTCTGCTTGCAGTAATTTGCGCGGAGAGACGGCTTTTAAACGGCAGCAGAGACAGAGGAGAGAGAGACCAGGACTGGGACTGCTGCTACTTGGACACTTACAGAGTTGAATGAGTTGAAGCTGACGAGCTGAGAAACGTTGCCTACAGAGTTTTGAGTATATGAAAGAGAAGTGCCCTTGTGCGCTGTTTATGATAAAGAGTGTGATCAATAAAAGTCTCGCCGACCCCATCTTCTTCCTTCCAACCCATACATGAACCTTGTTACAGTCACTTTATGCTTATCTATGTTTCATAGTATGCCTTATATGCGGGGATGAAATGTGTCTATTTGTGTTTATCTGTATACAGACTCCATTAGTCAAGAAGAAGCATGTTGTTTGGAGGAGCGGCTGGGATCTGAAGCCAAAATTCTGTCCCGTGGTCTTGCTGACGGACCACAGACTGAGAGGAAATGTTCACATACAGCTAGGTACTGTCTGGAACGGGCCATGATGATAAATGTATCTGCTTTTATTATTGTGCACTCAGTGTGGATTCAGCATCACTTTAAAAGCAAAAGCTATCAAATGAGTTCAGAAGACTTGGAAAAGAGCACACAATCATTTGGGCTACTTTAATGGTGTTTTTTTTAAGTAATTTTCCATAAAACAACTATGTACATTCTTGGAACGACCTGTGAGTACGGAAGCCCTGAACCACAAAGTAAAAAAAAAAAGATCTATAATTTCGAGATTAAAGTCGAATTATTTAGAGAATAAAGTCGAAATATTTCGAGAATAAAGTCGTAGGCTAAGAACTGCCCTGGTGAAGTCGAACTGCTTCTGCCATGAATCTAAACGTTAACCTTTCTATTAGCTAGTTAGAGAGCATATTCAGTTTGCCTATGATTTATACAAACATCCAAGACACCATACCTTTTGCTGTTCCATAACTGTAATTGCTTCCTCAGAAATGCCTCGATTAATCCGAGATTAATCTCGAAGTATTTTGACTTTAATCTCGAAATTATAGTTTTTTTTTTTTTTTTTACTTTGCGGTTCAGGGCTTCCGTATGTGGGTGAGTAAGCGATAAAACTTTTCATTTTTGGTGAGCTATTCCTTTAGATTTGTTGTAAAAGCACTAAGAAATATTAAATTAAAGGTACACTGTGTAACTTTTCCGTTCGCTAGAGGCCGCCCATTAAAAAAAAAAAAAAAGGCATAGCTTGATGATGACAAATCTTGGGACATGTGGTCTTCAACTCAGCTGGTGGGAAAGAATTGGGATAGGACTGAGCAGGACAACACATTTGAGTGTTGTTGTTTTATGGTATCATTATTTTACGGCATTACTACATGAGATGTGACGTTACGACATTTGCATTTGTTCAGCAGCTTCTATGACGCTTGTTGCACACTGCAGTGAGAGTAAAATGTTTCTGCAATATAAGACCAGTTACGCAGTAACGCAGATTTGATTTGCAATTGACAGTCAACTCCCTGACACGTCTCAGTTCATAGATTAAAATAGCAATTTACTCACGACTTACAAATAGTTGGAAATATTTGGGCTATTGTAAGTACTCATTTGAACAAAATTATAACACTGGCCTAGTGTTTTTTGGATATTTTACTGAAAATGTTTTAAATAGTGCATCTTTAAATTAACTAAGAGCTTACAGAAGCAACAAACATGACGCTGTAAGCATCTGCAATAATCCAAACGTAGAATGTGAAAACATTGCATGCTTTTCTATGGTGGATATAAACAAATGATGACTCTATCGTGTGTGTGTGGGGGGGTCTGTATATACATGTCTTGAAAGTCATCTTCTCCTAAAATGGAAATCATGATGTTGAGGAGTGGCTTGATAAGTTTCTATGAACAGTTTCAAACTTTTAGTTTCTCATTCAGAGTCTTTGCGTTGGACTCGTCCCTTCGGTGTCTGGGTTCTGTGTAAGTTCACCTCTTTACTCTTTTGTTGTATTATATTTTGAGCACACTGTGGTAATCCGAGTATAATCCATGCAAATTCATTATGATTACACTATGATTTTTAGCTTGTAGAGATGCCTGAAATGTTTATGAGATAATTAATGATGACTGGGGTTTTATAAATAAAAGTTCAAATCACAGTTTATGTATAGATTTTATGTTTTATTCAAGCCTTTTTTTGTGGGTTCAGATCTCATGTTCACTAGTCAGTGTTTTCATAGACTCAGGCCTGATTTAGGATTAGGAAAGTAGCTGGCACACACAATCCTTGCTAAAACTGGGAACACTTTTGCTGCTTTTGTTATTGGCTTGAAATGAATATGAATTTATATATTAGAAGTGTTTTTATATGTGTTCAGATGTGTGTAGTTGTGACTCTTGCCTGTTGAATAGCATTTGAAAATGTTTGGTTATTTCAAGAAAATATGATATTAAGACAAGGTTTATGTTGTCGTAAAAGTATGGATGCTGCTGTTTATGATACTAAGTCTGCACTAATATAATGTAATATTGAATTCAGCAATCCCTATAATTGTTTATAATTACAATTCAAATATAATTGCCATAGTATATTTAGCTGTCAGGCTCTGCACTTCAGGGTCTTTACAAAATAGAGAAAAACTAAATTTATTCCATATTCAGATATTAATTTCATAATTTCTTAGAATGATGTTCTAATCTTAGATACTTTTGTTTTAGATTAGTTGTAACACACACACACACACACACACAATTACTGAACAATTGTACATATTTTGTATATTCAGATATACAACACTTGCTTGTTGAATAGCATTTAAAAATCAATATACAGGTCCTTCTCAAAAAATTAGCATATGTGATAAAAGTTCATTATTTTCCATAATGTAATGATAAAAATTAAACTTTCATATATTTTAGATTCATTGCACACCAACTGAAATATTTCAGGTCTTTTATTGTTTTAATACTGATTATTTTGGCATACAGCTAATAAAAAAAAAAAAAATTGACTTGCCTTTCCTCTTGCCTTTCCCTCGACCCAATATTTATACACAACAGAATATGCAAGCTGTCTTTTTTTGGGAGTCAGATGATTTCCTGGTCTCGTGGGAGTCAGATGGCTTCTGGTGTCGTGCTTCGTTATCAACACCTCAATTACCTTCAAATTTCTGGACAAAAGGCTGCTTCTTTATTTTTTTACAGTCTATGGTTAAAACACATACAGATCCTTCTCAAAAAATTAGCATATGTGATACAAGTTCATTATTTTCCATAATGTAATGATAAAAATTAAACTTTCATATATTTTAGATTCATTGCACACCAACTAAAATATTTCAGGTCTTTTTATTTTTTTAATACTGATGATTTTGGCATACAGCTCATGAGAAATCTCAAAAAATTAGCATATTTCGTCCGACCAATAAAAGAAAAGTGTTTTTAATACAAAAAAGGTCAACCTTCAAATAATTATGTTCAGTTATGCACTCTAATGTATGACTGCTTCACTGCGGCGTGGCATGGAGGCGATCAGCCTGTGGCACTGCTGAGGTGTTCTGGAGGCCCAGGATGCTTCGATAGCGGCCTTAAGCTCATCCAGAGTGTTGGATCTTGCGTCTCTCAACTTTCTCTCCACAATATCCCACAGATTCTCTATGGGGTTCAGGTCAGGAGAGTTGGCAGGCCAATTGAGCACAGTAATACCATGGTCAGTAAACCATTTTCCAGTGGTTTTGGCACTGTGAGCAGGTGCCAGGTCGTGCTGAAAAACCAAATCTTCATCTCCATAAAGCTTTTCAGCAGATGGAAGCATGAAGTGCTCCAAAATCTCCTGATAGCTAGCTGCATTGACCCTGCCCTTGATAAAACACAGTGGACCAACACCAGCAGCTGACATGGCACCCCAGACCATCACTGACTGTGGGGACTTGACACTGGACTTCAGGCATTTGGGCATTTCCTTCTCCCCAGTCTTCCTCCAGACTCTGGCACCTTGATTTCCGAATGACATGCAAAATTTGCTTTCATTCGAAAAAAGTACTTTGGACCACTGAGCAACAGTCCAGTGCTGCTTCTCTGTAGCCCAAAAGTGTCTTGACCTGGGGAATGCGGCACCTGTAGCCCGTTTCCTGCACACGCCTGTGCACGGTGGCTCTGGATGTTTCTACTCCAGACTCAGTCCACTGCTTCCGCAGGTCCCCCAAGGTCTGGAATCGGTCCTTCTCCACAATCTTCCTCAGGGTCCGCTCACCTCTTCTCGTTGTGCAGCGTTTTTTGCCACACTTTTTTCTTCCCACAGACTTCCCCCTGAGGTGCCTTGATACAGCACTCTGGGAACAGCCTATTCGTTCAGAAATTTCCTTCTGTGTCTTACCCTCTCGCTTGAGGGTGTCAATGATGGCCTTCTGGACAGCAGTCAGGTCGGCAGTCTTACCCATGATTGCGGTTTTGAGTAATGAACCAGGCTGGGAGTTTTTAAAAGCCTCAGGAATCTTTTGCAGGTGTTTAGAGTTACTTAGTTGATTCAGATGATTAGGTTAATAGCTCGTTTAGAGAACCTTTTCATGATATGCTAATTTTTTGAGATTTTGAGTTTTCATGAGCTGTATGCCAAAATCATCAGTATTAAAACAATAAAAGACCTGAAATATTTCAGTTGGTGTGCAATGAATCTAAAATATATGAAAGTTACATTATGGAAAATAATGAACTTTTATCACATATGCTAATTTTCTGAGAAGGACCTGTATGAGCTCTTGATACATTTCAACAAAAGATTGGATCGAGACGGTGCTACTGTCCTAAAATACTTATGTTATGTTATATGCAAAAATACCTCTTGTGCAGAATATGCAAAAATGTTTTATTTCTTTTTAACAAAATAAGAGGCATGATACAAAATGCTTATTTCTTTGTTCTGTTTGAGCTTTAAACTTTATTTATGACCTGAATAAGATATTTTACATAAAATATGTTTACAAATAGTCCACAAGACAAAAAAAAAATGCTGAATTTATAAAAATATGTTTTGTGACGGTTGTTCTTGATGTAACATGTAAGCATCTTCTGTTGCTTTCGGAGGGCAATACTAAATGGAAAAAATATGATATTTAAACAAAATAAGAAAACTGTGGACATCTTCATCCTGTTCAAATGTTTTCAACCCCCGACACTTATTGCATTGTGTTTCCTTCTGAATCATCAGTCCCTCAATCATCCTCAATGTGAAAAGATGGATCTCAAAATCATACAGTCACTGCTGGAAAGGGTTCAAATGTAAAAAAAAAAAAAAAAGATGCTGTGATTAATTTGCGGGATCTGAAGGATTTTTCTGAAGAAATTTGGGCAGTTTAACTGCTCAGGACAAACAAAAGACTCTCAACCAATGATTCAACCAATTAATTCAACCATTCAACCAATGTTTGAAGCTTTTTTAATAGTTGTGTTTGCTTTCCTGTAGCTCAATCAGTAGAGTGTGGCGCTAGCAACGCCAAGGTCATGGGTTCGATTCCCAGGGAAAACAAGAACTGAAAATAATGTAACCATGTGTATCTTGAATGCAATGTAAGTCACTTTGGATAAAAGCGTCTGCTAAATGTTAAAATGTAAAAGACTCAAGAGCAGCCATCACAAAACACACACACACAGCCGTGGATCATCAGGGAACACCACACAGTATTAAGAAGCAAGGGTATGTAAACTTTTGAACAGGTTAATTTTTTTATAAATTCAGCTTCTTTTTTTGTCTTGTGGACTATACGTAAACATATTTTATGTAAAATATCTTATTCAAGACAGTACTAAATAAAAAATAACATGCATTTTGTATGCTCCCTCTTATACAATGTGTTTTTGCAGATTCTGCTAGTGGTATGTAAACTTTTAAGCACAACTGTATAATGTAAGAACCTGAAAGTCAATGATGTTTCTAAATGTTCCATCTGTCTTGTAATTTTGCTCTGCTGAAGATGTCTGTCTGTTTGTTCTCTGCTGGGCTGGAGATTCACCTCAAGTAAATATTTTGCTGAACTGTAGGCAGATGCTCTAAGGATGTAAGAGTAATTCAGAGACTAAGGAAGTCCACAAACATTAGCCCTCAAGAGGAGAACCCCCTCATGCTGGTCCACGTAATCAATTAGACAACAATGAATGGGTTTTAGATCATCCTTGATATGTCATTTTATGTGTTTTTGTATCTGAAATATGTGTTAAATCAATTAATATAGATATGGAGTCTTGGCCTTCTAGGCTTTCTTGGTTGTTACACTTTTTAATTAGTTAATTCCTGCAAATGCATGCTGCATTGGTGAGCATTTGATAAAGTTTGATCTGACTTGTGCTTGTGGTTTTGCTGACCTGTGATTGCTCACACAGGTAAACATTAAGTGCACCATTTGGGACGAGGCCCTTATGTGGTAAGGCCGTTAGTATAAGTGGTCGTAGTAGCACATACAAAAACAGTAGATCTCATATCTCAAGCTGACAGTCTTTACAAACATTCTCTGTGTCATTTTCATTCAAAAGGGGAAAGATCAGTGGGAAAGTAGGAAAATCTCAATGTCCTTCCACTTGGATAGTGACATCCCTACTACCCTAGTGTATCTGTTAGTTCTTTTTTTAAAGCTAACTTCATATTATGCTTACAATGTTTGGTCATGCGAGTTTTGCAGAAACGTTTAACTTCATTGGCTGCTTTTTTTCAGGGAACAAGGAACTCAAGCATGGAGAAGGAGTTGGGATCACTTGGCTTCCTTGTTCTGTCGTTATGTTTTCTTGTCAGCAATGGCCAAAACCTTGGTAGGGGCAGGATTTACTAGATAATACGAGATGATTATGTTCAGTTTTGACTGATTGTTGCTCATTTTAAGTCTCTGTTTTCTTTCTCTCAGTCTGTACACAGGAGACAGTGGCTGACATTGTATTCCTGGTGGATGGCTCTGCCAGTATTGGGCATGACAACTTCCAACAAATCCGTGAATTCCTCTCCTCGCTTGTAGAGAACTTTGAAGTTGGTCCTGACAGGATTAGGATCGGTCTGGTTCAGTACAGTGACACAGCGCATACTGAGTTTTCACTCAACACTTACCAGAACAAAGAGGAAATTCTCAGCTACATCCAAGAGCTGCCTTATAAAAGAGGCGGGACGTTTACCGGTCAGGGTTTGGAGTTCATACTAAAACATCACTTTGTTGTAGAGGCCGGAAGTCGAGCACAGCTGAATGTTCCTCAGATTGCTGTTGTTATCACAGATGGTGATTCTCAAGATGAGGTTGAGTCACATGCGCAGAACCTGAGATTAAGGGGAATTGAAATATTCGCCATAGGGATCAAAGATGCAAACGAGATATTACTGAGACAGATCGCAAACGAGCCGTACGATCAGCATGTCTACAGCGTAACAGACTTTGCAGCTCTGCAGGGAATCTCTCAGAGTGTAATCCAGAAACTGTGTACCACTGTAGAGGAAACGCAAAAAGAAGTCACACTGGTGTCAAAAGGTAACATATTACATTGAAAAACTTCTAACTCTAAACTTTTGAGTCACAGATTTACTGGAAATATGTGAGAGAACATACTGAATTTTAGCTTGACAAAGCCTTGCCTGAAAGTTTAAAGCAGTTTAAAATAGTCCTAAGGCTATATATGAAGTTTGAATACTTGGATCAAATCAAAAATATTCCACACTAGATGAACATCCTGTCTCTTGGTTTTGGGGGGATTTTTGATGTTATACAGTACAGGCCAAAAGTTTGGACACATTACTATTTGTAATGTTTTTGAAAGAAGTTTCTTCTGCTCATCAAGCCTGCATTTATTTGATTAAAAATACAGAAAAAATGTAATATTGTTATATATTATTACAATTTGAAATTGTTGGTTTTCAATTTATTATACTTTAAATTATCATTTATTTCTGTGATGCAAAGCTGAATTTTCAGTATCATTTCTCCAGTCTTCAGTGTCACATGATCCTTCAGAAATCATTCTTATATGAGGATTCATTTTCAAAGTTGGAAACAGTTCTGCTGCTTAATATTCTTTCATAACCTGTGATACTTTTTTAAAATACTTTGATGAATAAAAAAGTTAAAAAAGCACAAAAAAGCTAATGTTTTAAAAATAGAAATCTTTTGTAACAACAATATACACTACTAGTCAGTAATTTGGGGTCAGTCTTTTTTTTTTTTATGAAATAAATCAATAATTTTATTCAGCAAGGGATGTGTTAAATTGATAACAATTGATAGTAAAGGAGGTTTATATTATTTGAAAATGTTTTTATTTTGAATAAATGCAGTTATTTTGAACCTTTTATTCATCAAATATATTAGGCAGCAGAACTGTTTCCAACACTCATAATAAATCCTCATATTAGAATGATTTCTGAAGGATCATGATCACTGACGACTTGAGGAATGATCCTGAAAATTCAGCTTTGCATCACAGAAATAAATGATAATTTAAAATATAATAAATTGACAACCAAATACTTAAAATTGCAATAATATATCACAATATTAAAAGAGTAGCTGTTATATTAATATTAAAAATATTAAGCTGAGTAGCTTGAGTTAGAATAGGTTGACATTTATAAGACCCTGTTCACACCTGGTATTAAGATGCGTTTTGGTCTATCAGATTACAAGATGCTAAATACAGGGGTCTAAAACATTTTGAGCTTGTCCACTTTCAACCACTTAGAGAGGTAGTCGTAGACACAAATATGGTCAAATGCATTCGAACAGCCACAATAGAAAGCCTACCCTCCACCTACCTTCCGCCTACTCACCTAACACATAAACATTATGGCTCCAAGCTAGCCAAACACAACTTGAACTTTGTTGGCTAAAGTCCTATGTTTGGTCTTGAAAAACGCATTAAGTATAATTTTCTCTCACCATTCCAAATTTCTAACACACACTGCTCAAATGCTCATTGCTAAAACAAAAGCTGCTGTTTCCTTATGTTTTTCTGTCATTTCATGTTCATATGTACAGTTAATTGGGTAAGCTTATTTCGTCTATTAAATTGAAAGATCTGAAAAAACCCATACATTTACCTGCCCATAGACCCTCCCCTCGAAGAAATCAGGACAGAAGTGGTTGAAAGTTGACAAAAGAGACGGATTAAAACACCAGATGTAAACGGGAACATGTCTCCCTCGTCTACTTGTGATCCGATCGGACTAAACACATCCTAATACCAGGTGTAAACAGGGCCTAAATGTTGTGGAATCTCAAGTTAAAGTAACAAGGCAACATCATGACAGTGGCACGTTTACAGCAAATACTGATTGCATCCTTAAAATTACATTTCTATGATTCTATTTGTACAAACACAATATTTAAAAGCATAATTAAGTGGTCAAAGTTCTAACTCAAACTCTTCAATTTGCTCTAGGCTGCAACGAGACTGCGCAGGCAGACATTGTGCTCCTTGTGGACTCATCTAGTAGCATTGGAGACAGTAATTTTAATGAAGTGAGGAAATTCCTCCATGATTTTGTGGACAGATTTAACCTTAGACCTGACAAGGTGAGAGTAGGACTTGCCCAGTTTAGTGACAAAACATACCAAGAGTTCTTACTTGGTGGCTATTTAAATAAGAGAGACCTGCACCAAAAGTTGGATGATCTCATATACCGTGGAGGAGGCACCAACACTGGTCAGGCCCTGACTTTCATCCGTGAGAATTACTTTAGACTGGCCAGAGAGAAGGTACCTGCCATTGCCATAGTCATCACAGATGGGGAATCACAGGATGCTGTAGAGGAACCTGCCCAGAGGCTACGGAATTTGGGAGTTGCCATCTTTGTCATCAGGGTGGGAACAGGCAACATGGAAAAGCTGCGCAACATAGCTAATGTCCCACATGAAGAGTTTTTATTCAGCATTAACAGTTATCAAGAACTGCAAAGTCTAAAAGAGAGTCTGCGCAACAAAGTGTGCTCGACTGTGGGCATCCAGTCAGAAGGTAACATTTTGCTTTGTATGCTTTCCCATTTGTGTCTATACTGTGGGATTGTTGAATTAGAAAAATCCTTAAAGGGGTGGTAAAACACGATTGCACTTTTCTAACTTTAGCTAGTGTGTAATGTTGCTGTTTGAGCATAAACAACATCTGCAAAGTTACAACGCTCAAAGTTTAAAGCAAAGGGAGATATTTGCTTTTAAAGAAATCAATTTGTAGACTACAGTGAACGGCCGGTTGGGAACATAGACTGTAACAAATATATGGACGACACAACATCATCCGTTTCCGCTGAGCAGAGTTGAAGCTTTCAGATGCCTCGCATGGCGCTGACATCTTGGGATCGGAGTCCGCGCAGTAGTGATTTCAGGACTGGAGTTGCCCAGTAGAGAGCAGGAAGTACAGTCGCGATATCAAAAGCCCGCCCACACTCTCACAGATGCAGAACAATTAATTAAAGCTAAAGCTCCAATCTGCTCCCAAAAATCCTGAAAAAATCTGTTAGTGCCTCAATGACAACTTCACTCAGAGAAGACGTCGATCTCAGCTGTCAATCATGACGTCTCCCCGTACATGATTTTATTGTTTAGTTTGCCTCGCGTCCATTAGAAAACACAGAGGGGCGACTATACTGGGACCGGTCCCCGGAGGGCGATTGAGGCGCGGAGGCTTCAGTTTCTGAGAGGGGTGCTGGTTGGGAACTACAGCCTTTTCCTCCAGACTTGCTGGCATCAGCGGGTTCAATATTTACATAAACCCCTCCTTCAGGAATATTAAATAAGGGGGGCGTGGACATTTTTTATTGCTGTGGAGAAGAGTAGGCTAGGCGGTTAACAAATCACAACACAGCTGGGACAGCTAATCAATCTGAGCCCATTTTGTATTTTTGAGGGACCGGCTTCATAGATCCAGGAAACTATCAGACCGTTTTTACAAGGAGAGACAGAGCAGTGTACAATAAAGGTAAAATGTATGAAAAATAATGCAATTTTTAAAAACAAAGCATGAACACATGTTACAGTGCACCCCGCAAACACAATCAAGTCTTCGGAAGAATGTGTTTTACCACCCCTTTAAAATGAACAAAAACTTTCCTTAAATGTACAAGCTTCGAGTCCCACCATACTGTTAACTATACTTTTTGTACATACATTTTTTAGATGGAAATAATTCATTTGTTTCTATTCTCCTCAGCTTTTGTGGACAAATTTGCTGATCTCTTCATACTCGTTGATAGTTCAGCATCTATACAAGAGCAAAAAGCAATAAAGAGTTTCCTCACTAAACTGATCGGTCAACTCAACCTGGAAAAGAATGCTAATCTTGTGAGCCTGGCTCAATTTGGCGAAAATGTCAAAGAAGAATTCCTGCTTAATACTGGTATGGCCAAGAAAGAGATGCTGTCAACTATCCGCAGTCTGCAGCTGAGCCCCTCTGGGGAACGTAGAATTGGCCATGCAATTGAATATACACACAGTCATTTCTTAAATGCTACTGCTGGAAGCCGTGTCTCTGAAGGTTTTAAGCAGTTCCTGTTAGTCATTGCAGCTGGAGAATCTGCTGATAGTGTCGTCCAAGCATCCCGTAAAATCAAAAACGATGCAGTGACAGTTTTTGCTGTTGGCTTAAACAAAGCTGATCCGTATGAGATGAATTACATCTCTAGTCCACAGCACAACTATAACTTAGTAGGCAACATACCAAAAGTGCAACTGAAAATTACTTCTGCCATAGAAAGAGGGGAAAATGCTGTTGTCACAGAGGGTGAGTGCTTGCAAAATCTTCTATTCTTTTAATAAAATTCATAGTGTTACTACACTTTGTTCCCCTTGGTTAGGGTTTTAGTTATGACTTTAAAAAAAACTATTATGTATTATATAATACAAAAGTTCTTATGTCTTTTTGACAGAGTGCAAGGTAGATGTGGTGGCAGATATCGCTTTTATTGTTGATCAGTCCAGCAGTATCAGAACCAAAAACTTCCAACTTGTGCGTGACTTTCTCGAGAGCACCATCGGAGGTCTCGATGTGGGCGAAGGAAAAATAAAGGTTGCTGTGATCCTCTATAGTGACTTCCCTCGAGCTGATGTGTACTTTGACACCTTCAATGAGAAGACTGCCATCCTGCGCTACATCAATAGCATGGTGTATGGTCGCGGTAAAACAAACACCGGGGCTGCTCTCAAGTTTGCCAAAGACCATGTGTTCACCAAAGCAAGAGGCAGCAGAAAAGATGAGCATGTTCAGCAGGTTGCTGTTGTTATCACCGATGGAAAGTCCACAGATGACGCGGCCAGCGCTGCAGCAGATTTGCGGCGATCAGGCGTCACAGTATTTGCGCTCGGTATCACAAAAGACTCAAAAGAGGATGACTTGAGAGAGATTGCATCCTACCCACCCAATAAGTTTGTGTTATATGTGGAACGCTTTGACCTACTAAATTCACTTGCAAATATTTTAACCAAAGCAATTTGCAATGAAATCACAGATGCCATCTTACCTAAAATCTCACTTGCCACAGTTTTAGAAGGTTTGTAATATATTTACTTTTTAATTAATTTATTTATTTATTTATTTATCTAGCACAATGTTTATCCTGTTAAAATGTGTTTCACAATTTCATAACAAAATACTCTTTCACTTCTTTTTAGTTTGCAAGCAAACAGTCAAAGCTGACATATACTTCCTTGTGGATGAATCAGGAAGTATTACCTATGAAGACTTTGACGATATGAAGAAATTCATTACTGAATTGCTTGAGGTGTTGGAGATTGGAAGTAACCATGTGCGCATTGGGGTGGTGAAGTTTGAAAGCAGTGCAACCACAGTTTTCCGATTACACGACTATAGCACAAAAGCTGATGTCAAAAAGGCAGTGAAGGATCTCGTTATGAAAGGAGGGGGCACCAGGACTGATCTGGGGTTAAGACAAATGATACCGCTATTCGAAGAAGCTGTACAAACACGTGGGGAAAAGGTTCGGGAGCTGCTGATTGTAATCACAGATGGCGAATCAAGAGGGACAGTAGAGTCAGTAGAAGTTCCTGCTAAAATACTGAGAACAGAACAGAATGTCACCATTTATTCTATCGGTGTGAAAAGCGCATCTGTCCCCGAGCTGGAATTAATATCTGGCAGTCCACAAAGAACATTTTATGTCAAAAACTATGATTTTCTCAAGGAAATTAAGAAAGACATCCTAACAGAAATTTGTACTTTTGAAGGTAAGAATTTCAATTTATCGCAAATGTTTATATGTTACTTGATTTGCTCAATATCATGTGATTGCCCCTTTACTTGGTTTGCACAAATGATTGACCTCTGTGATCAAATAATAAAACCAACGCATGCAAATAAATGCCAGTGACCGATTATCATTTCAAGATTGTTTGCTCATTTTATACATTTCTTATTTTTAGGTTGTGAAGGTCTTTTTGCAGATGTCGTCTTCCTGATCGATGGATCAGAAAGTGTTAGCACTGAAGGTTTTAAAAACATAAAGAAAATAATGGAGTCTATGATAGAAAAGTTTGCCATTGGACCAAACAAAGAGCGTGTTGCAGTTGTTCAGTATGGCACAAACACAAAAGAGGAGTTTTCCTTGGATACATTTGATGATAAAGATGGATTATTACATGGAATTAGAAATATCAGACAGATGAATGGAAAAACTAACACTGGAGCAGCACTTAAAGAAGTATCGCAATCTTTTGACCTGTCTAAAGGAGGACGCGCCCGTGCCATGAAGTTCTTGATAGTTCTTACAGATGGAGAGAGTAGGGATGATGTAGCCGAACCTGCTAAAGTGCTGAGAGACCAATCCATCAACATTTATGCCATTGGTATGAGACATGCAAACAGATCTCAGATTCTTGCCATTGCTGGATCCCACGGAGGTGTGTTCTTTGAAGACACGGTTGCTTCCCTGAAAGAATTAGGCAGTGAGGTTGTTCTCAAGATCTGTAACACAGGTAGGTAAACAAAATCTGAGATTTTTTAAAAGAGATCACATTATGTTTGTAATGTATTTTAGTTGATATCAAGTCCCTATTTTTGTGGTTTTTAGTCCATGTCTGATAGCTTTGATGGCACCTACTACTAGTGTACTCTTAAAAGTGAAAACATTTGCAACCATTAGTCTGTCTTCACTAAATTGGACCAAAAATCACTGGTGACTCATCTTACCCTTCATTTCCAAAGTCCATCTTAATCTGGCTGGCAAAAGTATCATGTAGACACATATGCCAAATGGCTGTTTTGCCAAAAGAGAAGGCCTGTATGTTTTCAAAGGGTTAGTTCACCCCCAAAAATTTTTATTTAATTTATTACTCGACCTCATGTAGTTCCAAACTGAAATATGAACACTGTCCAAAGACCAAAAACAGCACCTTACAAGATAAGACCGTAAAAAGGACAGATGTTCTCATTATAGTCGTGATGTTGCCCATCACAGTTCAGGACAGGCGTCAGAACTGCGTCTCCTCACAGCAAATCTTGTTTTTTGTCTGTGACTGAGGGATTCCTGTCGCTGTTTTGACTCTTTTACACATTTTATAAGCTCTTCAGGAGTTCTCAGCTGGTCAAAATATCATCATGTGTAGCTATACACATGCAACGAGCACATTTATCCCAGCACAGCATTGGTTTGGATGTTAAGTAAGTTCTGTCTTAAAATATACATCATAAAAGCAGACCAATCAGTTTAGGAACGTATCCCTATGGCTTTAGGTTCGGTGTTAAAAATGCCAATGTGAACGCTTAGCGGACCTCGACTACTTGTTTGTTTGTTTTTGGTCCGGACCAAGCGAACCAAACTACAAGTGTGAACACACCCTAAAAGATTGTCTGCTTTCATGTGTATTATGGTGCACAATTACCATCACAAACCTGTAGCTGATGAATAGGTCCGTAGGACAAAGGATACCCAGATCCACAAATCTCAATAAACAAGCAAAGGGAAATCCCGCTGACTATAAATTCTTGCAAAAATCTAAAACTTTTTATTAGCAACGTTTTGGTCTCATGACCTTCATCTGGTCATGCCTGATGAAGGGCATGAGACCGAAACGTTGCTAATAAAAAGTTTTTGATTTTTTGCAAGAATTTATAGTGTGCTGGATTTCTCTTTTTATGTGTATTATAATAAAACCCAAAGCCAAAGTGACTTTTTCAAATGATTTCTGACATTATGCTAATATATCTTTTCAGAATGCAAGACACCCGAACTGATTGACATAATCTTCCTTGTGGATGCTTCGGGTAATCCCAATAAAGATGGTTTCAAGGAAATGATAAAGTTAATGAAATATGTGGTGAGCAAATCTGTGGTTGGAGAAAGACGGGTACGATTTGGCGCAATCACCTACTCTAACACCCCTCAAACGGTGTTCACTCTGAAAGAGTACTACAATCAGGCGGATATTCAGAAGGTTATCTCAAACCTCAAAGCTTCAGGGGGAAGAAGAAACACGGCTCAGGCTCTTGAATATACACTCTCCCACTTTGGCACAACATATGGCGGACGACGGGCAAAGAATGTCCCCCAAGTGCTATTTCTCATTACAGATGGCAAGGTTAATGATTTAAGTGGATTGGAAACATGGACTAAATCCCTGGCAGAATCGGAAGTCAACTTTTTTGCTATTGGTACTGAAGATGCAGATGAGGTCCAGCTAATACAGATGGCAGGAACGAAAGGAAGAGTGCATTATGCAAACACCTACCAGGGTCTGAGTGGACTACAAAAAACAATCACCCAAGAGCTCTGCAGTCTTACCAAACCAAGTAAATTTAATTTATCATCACCTTCTATCAGTGCTTAAGAATACCTAAAATGGCAACACTACTAACTTAACTACATTTATCAGTATCGTTTTTTAAAATGTGGCAGATTTTCTAATAACAAACTTCCCTGTTTTATTGATATGTAACTCCATTTACATATAATATGGATTTTATTCTCTTTTATATTATATTAAGTGTAAATGATCTGTTCACTTTTAATGCTGATAGCTAATTGAGTTTATTTGTTAACACAAAAAAATCTGAAAAATGTATGGCACAAATAATTTTTTTAAACAAATTACCTCGATGTTCAAACATGTGAATTTAGCTTCTGATTAAATTAAATCAAAGGAATGTGGCTATGTTTAAAAATAGGTTGACCACATATTTAGCTACGTTTTGTCAGTGACTTACTACTTTTTCAATGTAGTAAGCTGACTATTTCTGCCTCACATGCATCTTGATTAATCAGATGTCTATTTATTCTTGGTCACATACATTTCTCACTGTAAAATGGATATAAATCTAATCTACTCTTCCCATGTTATGTTGCAATATAAGTCAGTTTAAAGCTCTGTCTATGCCCCCATGTGATACTTATTAGTGTTTGAGTTTAATGGTCTTCTCTTCTATGCGTCTCATTCACAATTGCTTGTTTGCATGTGGCTCAAGTCACATCTTGTATGTCTCGTACCACCTTCTGAGCTGACCAAGATCTGAAGTGACCAAGTTTTTTAGTAAACCGTAAATCAAGTAACTTGTATCTTGCCAATCTTACTTCCCCATCAGTGTGAACTATGCTTTTGTTTTTGTCTCTATTAATGTTTGTCCTAATGTTTTTTTGTTTCTCTTTCTAGTTTGTGAGATGGAGGTATCAGACCTTGTTTTTTTAATTGATGGATCAGAGTCTATCAAGGAACCAAGTTGGTATATTCTCAAACAAACCATGATTGGGATTGTGAAAGAACTGGATATTGCTCCAGACAAATGGCGAGTGGGTGTCGCCCAGTTCAGCGATAAACTCATACATCACTTTTACCTGAACAGTTACACTGATTTTGCAGATGTGGAGCAAGCTATGAACAGCATTGTGCAACGAAAGCAGGGCACAAATACTTGGGACGCCTTGAAATTAATTAGGCACTACTTCACAAAAGAGAATGGATCCAGAATAAATGAAAGAGTCGCTCAGAATCTCCTTCTGATCACTGATGGACAAGCTAATGATCCAAAAGATATGAGTGCATTAGCTTATCTTAAAAACAAGAACATAACAATAACTGTTATTGGGGTTGGCAATGATATAAAAAAATCTGAGCTGCGTGAAATAGCTGAATCACCTGAACGGGTCCTCATTGAGACTTTTGAAACCCTTGAACTGAAGACAACCATAAGGAAAGTGTTGAATTTCCTCTGTACAGGTCCAAAGCCACTAATTGAAAATAATGGTAAGTAATGCTACATGGTTATAATTTTTTATAGTATAAATTATAATTAATCATAATATTTATAGTTATTATATACAAAATACTTTACATATAAACAATGTTCCTAAATTTGAGCTGCCACCTATTTCCAAATATGACCATTAAAATGAGGTTTTGAATAAGAGCATTAGTTAAAGGATTAGTTTACCCAAACCCCGAAGCCGGTTTCCGCCACAAAATAAAAAGAGTAATTGCGACTTTATATATGTTATAAAGTCGGAATTCTGAGATATAAAAACGCAATTGCATTATATAAAGTCACAATTCTGACTTATTTTCCGCAGTCAGAACTGTGACTTTATGTCATGCAATTGTGAGAAAAAAAAGTTGCAATTACTTATTTTATTTAGTGCTGGACACAGGCTTTCATTGTAGCTTGATTGAATCTCAATGAAGCATAAAATAACTTTCAGAATGCAAAAACCCTAGTCCAATACAATAAGATCTTCCACAGCTTCCTGATCTCAGACAGGTCGATACATTGAACATATGTCCATGCATATTTACAGTACAACAGTCGACAATGCCATATCTTCTATTTTGTCTTTCTATAGATGTAGATGTTAACTGATTAACTGACCGTGACGATTTATTGGACTAATTCCATCAGTTAATTTATGTTTCACTTGCGCATTTGTTTTATTTCTTTATATTTTTAGAAAGCAGTTACCTTGAAAGCAGGTTTGATGCCGGCTAAGTGATTAAAAAAATAAAAAATCCAATATGTAGGCCTACATCACACTTTTTTATTACTTTGCATATTGATTTGCCCTCTATAGAGGCAAAAGATGAATTCAAGATCATCATCAAGACGAATCTGAAACCACTTTTTATCGCCTGTTGATAGAAGTAGACTATTGTGATTTTGGGAAAGCCTTACTTTCAGTAACACTTTAGAATAATGTTTTTAATGTAGTACTACTCATTTGTCCTTCATTTATAAGTAATGCAGGACAAATGAGTAGTACTAACAATTCAGCCACTACTATTAACTAATATGGATATTTCT
The DNA here is from genome assembly GCF_024679245.1 of Pseudorasbora parva. Classification (NCBI taxonomy): domain Eukaryota; kingdom Metazoa; phylum Chordata; class Actinopteri; order Cypriniformes; family Gobionidae; genus Pseudorasbora; species Pseudorasbora parva. Next base: position 6,294,090 of record NC_090188.1, on the reverse strand, counting down.
CCCAAAAAGTCTTCTAAGATGGAAATATACTGCGTACACTGTACTGTACATATGTAGTATGCATGCATTGGCATTTATGATGATGATGTAAACAATTTTATCTTTTCCCTTTCTTTAAGATTCTGACCCATTGTTTTGTTTAAACAGATTGCAATATCGACATTGCCTTTGGATTTGACGTGTCCACGCGATTAGTTGTGCAACCTCTTTTGAGACCTCAGGTGGAAATGTTGGTTACTGAAGCCATCCACCGTATCTCCAAGATGGGTGATCTGTGCTGTGTCAGTGTGAACAATATTACAATGAGATTTGGCTATTGGCTAGTGTCTGGACAAGATGGCCATGTTCTGGAGGGTTTTGGCTTTGAGAAGTACAATGAAGATGTGGTCAGGAAAGTGATGTCATGGCGACCTAAGGAGACCCTGGTCTTCAACAAGTTTCTGTTAGACTCCTTCAAAAAAACTTTTGCCTCCTCCGGAGCCAAAGCAAAGGTGGGGATGTTTCTGAGATATAAAAATTATTGTCAGCTATATTATATATTTTTTATGTGAATGTCCCCTTAATTATACAAGACCACCTTTGCTGATGTTATTTCTTAATAGTTATGTTTTTGTGATGTTTTACTGACATACTCTCACTAGAAATGTAGCTGAACATTTTCCTGTAGCTCAACCAGTAGAGCATGGCGCTAGCAACGCCAAGGTCATGGGTTCGATTCCCAGGGAAAGCAAGAATTGAGAATTGACAATAATGTAAAAATGTGCACCTTTAATGCAATGTAAGTCGCTTTGGATAAAAGCGTCTGCCAAATGCATAAATGTAAATGTAAATGAACATTTCATTTAATATACATCTAAAGAAACACTACTTTTTGCTAATATTTAGTTACACTTTATTTTAAGGTGACAGTTATATTGTACTTACTTAAAGTAGTATTAATTTTGTGTACTGACTATAGAGTTACATTAGAGCTAGTTATATGTATTACTATAGTATGTGTTACTATGTCACCTTAAAATAAAGTGTTACCTGATATTTTAACCAAAATGGTGATTTAAATTGCACCTGTAAGAAAAAGCAAACATGGTCCGGAAATTATATTGAGCATCTTGATCACTTGGATCAATATTTAGCACCTAAATCGGATTAAATATTTATTGATCATTCAAGACAAGCAGAGACAATGGTGCTCACTGAGAATGATGCTGCTAAATCTAATTGTATGTTTGTGTCTAGGTTTTAATAATCTTCTCAGACGGGTTAGATGAAAGCATCGAGAATTTAATGGCGAGTTCAGAAATACTTAAGGAAAGTAAGTAGCAAAATATTCCTCCACTCACTTTTTTTAGAGCTGCTTTACAGCAGAATTTAATTCTGTTTGCATCATTGATTATTATTTTACTGTTAATCATAGTAAAGCTGTTTTTGAAACCATTCGTTTTGTATCAAGCTCTATATAAGTAAAGGTGACAAAAAATTTACAAAATTTAATTTCTCTTACAACATTGAAAGTGAATAGCAGGTACAGCATGGTTCACATGACAAAACACACATCATCATTTTTAAATATCTCATTTTAAAATATGTTGTCCGATTTATCCGGATTAATGTTGATATCCCCTTTATCACTAAACCATAAAAATCTGGGCCATTAAAATTATTTTAAGATTGATCCACCCATGCTTATACTTGAGTGATTCCTTGATTTGTTCAGTTTAATGCAGGACTATAATTTGGTAAAATTATATAATAACCCCTTCCTCTCCATCTGCAAATCTGGGGTTACATATTGGTTTTGTTTTGTTTGATTTGCAAACACTGTCTTTAGTCTTGTCATGAGTCTTGTGTAGCCCCTGTGTTTGCCTGTGTCATGGTTCTCCTGTTTTTGGAGGACTTTTAACATGAGATAAAGTCTAAGTGTATTGAAGTCAAGATTACAGACTGTGACCCTGAACTTGAACCATTATTTGTGCTTATTTCTATTGTGTAAACTAGGGATCAGCACACTGCTGATTGTGTCTTTGGCGGGACAAATGGACGTTCACCAGCTGGAATTTGGCAGAGGTTTCAACTACATGCAGCCACTGACCATCAACATGCTGAATTTAGGAGATGCTCTTATGAAACAGATTGTAAGTATGAAAGCAATGCATAAGGGCTCTTCTGTTCACTCAAAGAAGCAGTTTTTAGCTCTTGCCAAGCTTATTTTTTACACTCTGCACAAGTTGTATTAACAGTTTTGGAGCTGTTCTGAAGGAAATATTATATTCAAACAATGTTTATTTTATGATGCGTTACTTTTCAAAGCTATTTTCCTTTAACTTGTGTATATGAAATAGTGTTGGTATGTTATTGCCTTACATTGCCTCTCTCTCTCTCTCTCTCTCTCTCTCTCTCTCTCTCTCTCTCTCTCTCTCTCTCTCTCTCTCTCTCTCTCTCTCTCTCTCTCTCTCTCTCTCTCTCTCTCTCTCTCTCTCTCTCTCTCTCTCTCTCTCTCTCTCTCTCTCTCTCTCATTAAATACATTTTCCAATTTGATTTGTGTCGGGAGGTAGATTTTACATTGTACACAAACTTATATAGAAGAGAGTGGGATAAGATGAGCCATTTTGTACTTATGTAGTCCTCAAGATTGGACAAAATAAGGGAAAAGTACAATGACAGTATTTAAAGTAATTTCAGTATGTTTGCTATCATTTTTCATTTTAAAATTAACGACTAACGGTTCTAAAAAAATATGGCTTCTTATAAAAAGTATTCATGTGGCTCAATTTACCCCAGGGTAGGGGTAAGTTGATCCAAGTCAGTGGGTAAGTTGCACCATTTTGGTGTAAACGGATCATTTCATTGAATCTGTATCAAACCTACGTGAAATTGTAGAGATAATTTACCTCTTTTTAAAACACCTTCATGATCAAATTTCCTTTTACGAATAGTCATATTTGTTTTGTTAAAGCTAACTTTAACAACATAAAACCAACCAAATGATGTTGAAATGTCAATATATTTAATTGTTTGCATTTCTGAAACAATATGTTGAACACCAAAGTTGTAAACTTCCCAAAAACAGCCAAAACAGAGTTTATTGAGTAAAATTAAGTGCAAATTAAATTAAATTAAAACAGAATTAGAATGAGTTAATTAATTTCATTGAAACTAACTTTTTAGTCAAAAGGTTCATGGCATGCTAGTTTTTCTGCAATATTGAACATGTTAGGTTATTAAAGAACATTAAAATATTACCAGTTATTACATTAAAATCTTACCAGTTTTTATGCTTCAGAATATAACTTCACTGTGCCTTATGGTAGAGTAAATTAAAACACTGGCTCAATTTAACAATGACTAACATCTTTGATTTCCAAAGGCTCTTGGCAGGCTATAAATAACAACGGAAAACACATTGTGGTCGACTCCAACCATTTCAACTGGACCAGTATTTAAAGTAGTCTGGAATGCAATCTGTCTTTGTTGCCAACAGTGTCATTTTGCAAGCTTCTAATAAGTGAATTTTTGGTTAAAAAAAAATACGGGAACAGTAGTATAGGGGTCCAATTCTGACTATGAACTAGTTGCTTATTAGCATGCATATTATTAGGATATTGTTTGTTTATTAGTACTTATAAAGTACATTTAATACCTTATTCTGCATGATCATATTCTACATCCCATAATCCCACCCAAAACCTAAACGTAACAACTACCATACTAACTATTAATAAGCAGTAATTAGGATTTTATAGAGGCATAAGTCTTAGTTAGTTAATAGTGAGAATTGGACCCTAATCTAAAGTGTGACTTAAAATACAGTAAAATTTGATTAGATGCATGCCATGGCCTGTGACTTCAGCAGCAATAGACAAACAGTTTCACACATTGTTCGCCTTTCTCTCCCCTCAGGAAACAGTGGCGCTGAGGGAATGCTGTAATGTTACTTGTTCTTGCACTGGAGTACCTGGACCACGAGGACCCCCTGGAGGAGCGGTTCAAAAGGTCAGAGATCCTCAATATGTGGATTTACATGATTTCTCTTGCTTCGTTAGTCTTCAATTGATTTTTTTTCTCTCACTGAGCTTGTAGCATTATGCAAAGGATAAATGCATTTCTGTTTTAGAAATTGATGTAAGTGAGTTATTCTTGAAGGCAGCATGATTTAATATCTTAAATAAATTCTACTTATGTAGGGTGCTCATCCCTTTTTTGTTTTTATTATTTAGGGCTCAGTTGGTCAGAGGGGTCATCCTGGATTTCCAGGAGATGAAGGTAGTATGGTAAGTGTAAAAGTGTTGCACGATATACCGGTACTAGAAAAGTATTGTAATACCCTGCAATTATAAACGGTGCGATATGGAATTGTATTAGTACCTGTACTTTAATGAGGACAGTGCTAATATGAGCTGTATTTCTTAATTTGCGTCAATGTGTAATAGTAGGCGTTCACTAAACGGAAGTAGAAGAGTTAAATATATACGCGCAGCGCAGGACAAAGAAAGCAACAGAAATATGCACGCATGAGAAAATAAAGAGCAGCGTGGGATATGCTCGAGCTGGACTCTGACCATGAAGCACACACACACGCCTTTTAGACAACATGCGATCGCGATTAAGTTCTTTCGCAAGATTATTGTTTGGGGTTAAATAGTCAAAATACGTAAAAATGCACGGCCTGGCGAGTATTCAGGTAAACACAGTCGGATATGTCTTTAGTGAATGTATACAGCTGAGGTAATTAGATCCGTGCAGGTTTTAAGCCAGACCTAATATTCTGTGTGATTAATTTTAATCAAAAAATGAAAATAGAAAACCACCACATGCTTGGCTAAATAACTAAAATATATTTATTAGTTATTGTGTATAGTGTATAGTTATATTATAGAGTGAAGACTAAGCAGTTTTATGTTTGATGATTTAATTTCTTTCTGGACTTGCTACTGTTAAATAAACCTAATGTAGCTGGAAAATAAAGCACAGTTTTTGTGATATTGTTTGTAATTTAAATGTATTGCTTATTTTTAAAAATATATAATTTTAATTTAATTATATAATATATTAAAATATATATATTATAATTATAAAATTAAATTTAAAAAATATTAAATTACTCGTATCATGAAATAAGACTTTTGTCATCCCAACCTGTTGAGAAGTGAAAGGTTAGTGAATGATAACATGATTAATAATGTGATCTCTGTAATGATGTTCACACCTGCATGTAGTTATTATAGCAATACGAGGAGGGAATGGACAAAAAACCAGGGCAGGAACATTCTGGCCAAGTGAATTTTTAGTTAAAAAAAATTTAATTTATAAGTTCTGTTGTCATATCATTGAATACAATTACCTTTACTAGGGTTTTTTTTTTTGACCGTGGTATCGGTATCGAGGTATTTTAGTCTGGTATCGTATCGAAGTCATTATTTTGGTATCCTGACAACACTAAAGTGTAAGCCTAATTCCTGCTGTCATTTTTTACATTACATGTAATTAATAATCCAATTCAGGATCCTCAACATTAGTAATTCAGAAGGTGATGTATAGCTGATATCATGTAGTAGTTTATCAGTGTTTCATGTGCAATTTTGCCTTAAGAACTCATCTGTGGAGATGTGTCACTGATGATTAAGGACAGAATGCACATGTTTTAGAGAGGATGTGCACTGTATATGCCATGGGTAAATAGTCTCTCTCCCGTCATGTTTCTGGCAGGGAGAGCGAGGACCACCAGGGCTGAATGGAACTCAGGGACACAGAGGTTGCCGTGGAAACAGAGGAATCAAGGTAATGTAACATGATTATCATTGGAGATGCATCTCTTGATGTTTTTTGTATCAGTGCAATTCCGTTTGGAATTTCTGTGTTTATCTCAGAATGTGAAATGTTTTCACTAGTGCGTTTTCATGGTAAAGGGTTAGTTCACCCAAAAATGAAATTTATGTCATTAATGACTCAATCCACACCCGTAAGACCTCCGTTCATCATCTGAACACAGTTTAAGATATTTTATATTTTAGTCCCAGTGCATATGCAGCCTATGCCTACTATACTGCCCATGTCCAGAAAGGGAATAAAAACATCATCAAAGTAGTCCATTTGTGACATCAGTTGTTTGATTAGAATCTCTTGAAGCATCGAAAATACATTTTGATCCAAAAATATAAAAAACTCTTTATTCAGCATTGTCTTCTCTTCCGTGTTCCTCCAAAAAGATTAAAACGGTTCATGAATCAGTGAATTCGGGTCGCCAATGTCACGTGATTTTTAGCTGTTTGGCAATTTGACGCGATCCGAATTGATCGATTCACTGATTCATGAACCGTTTTAATCTTTTTGGAGGAACACGGAAGAGAAAATGCTGAATAAAGTCATAGTTTTTGATATTTTTGGACCAAAATGTATTTTCGATGCTTCAAGAGATTCTAATTAAACAACTGACGTCACATATGGACTACTTCGATGATGTTTTTATTAGCTTTCTGGACATGGACAGTAAAGTGGGCATAGACTGCATATGCACTGGGATTTAAAATATATAATATCTTAAACTGTGTTCCGAAGATGAACGGAGGTCTGACGGGTGTGGAACGACATTAGGAAGAGTCATTAATGACATCAATTTCATTTTTGTGTGAACTAACCCTTTAAATGTCGTTTTAAAATGAAAACGATCTCCGTCCACACTAAATGACCGAAAACGCACATCACATGACCATTCGTGAACATTGGACATACGCGTACCAGTGTAAACCGTTGCCTCTTGTGCATGTAGGCTGCTGCAGGATAATAAAATGCAGAGTTGAATTGCACAATGGCTGCTGAAAAAGACCACAAAGTCAGCAAAGCTCGCTTTTCCGTCTCCATGTTATTGTTTACGTGGTCGGTGAGGCTGATCTGTTACAGAGCCGTTGAGGGAAACGGCTCTGAGCTGCGCTTCTCAAAAGCATTGTAAGCCTAAGCTGATCGTAGAACAATAGCCACAAATGGTCTCTATGATCAATGTAGGCGTACAATGTTATTGTCGTGTTCTGGTAGCATAATGTGGGCAGCCATGCCTTCATTTTTAATAACCTCAGTTTTGGTCCGTTTACACTGAAACACAACCCCTGAGTTTTCAAACTAAAATGGGGTCTGCAGCGTTTTTGAGTGTTTCAAAATGGCGGAGTAGTGTAGACGACAGGAGTAATCGTAGCAAAAGATATGCGTTTTAAAACGAAAAAGCACTAGTGTAAACAGGACCTTAGTGCACCACTTGTATTTAAGATTTTAATAGAAAAATGGTTTTAATATTTCGCTATTTAGTGAAATCCTTCATTTTAAGAATAAATACACAATAACTGCATGACTGTTACTAACTGCATACCTAGGATATGTTGATTTGAGTGTTTAATGTTCCTGTATATAAGTTCAAACAGATGAGATTGTGTTTTACAGCCATACTGATTAAAGAAAATGTTTTAAAATCTCATTTCAATAGGGTCAGCATGGCTACAATGGAAATAGAGTAAGTAACTCTTTTGTTATTATTTTGTTTACTGTCTGTTGGGTCTGTTATTGCTCCCACTTAAACCATTTAGTTTGGACAAAAATATAAGCCAAATAATGTTCTGCTGGGGTTTTTTTCTGCAACTACTTTACTTTAAATACTTTAAAGTAAAAGTATCTTTGTCTTGTTTTCAATTAAATAAACAAACTTACCAAACAGCTTACAATACATTTTCATGAGAGGCAAAATTTTATAGAATCATTTTGCAATGACAGAATATGTTTTTTTTACTTGTTTTATACATTATCAATTAATGAGTGAAAATGTGCTTACACTCAATAAACAATTCTCATTAAAAATAATGATTTTTGCAGTGAAGCTAATGGTTTCCATGAGGCCGTTTTTGGTCTGCTTTTCCCAAGCTGCAGATGTTGTGTTTAGGGTCATAAATAAGTACAGGCTCTTATCTTTATTTGTTTAGTGGTTGTTGATTACTTCCCTAAACATGACTGTAAGTGTGTGTGACCCTTTGACCTCTGTCTGACAGGGAGAACATGGGGAGGACGGGCTGGCTGCAGTGGATGGAGAACAGGTTATTTCTCTCATCAAATCCTTTTACTTTACCTTTAGTATTATATACAAATATTAGCTGAATGTATTGCATTCAAACTGTGAAATTGATTTGAAAAAGTCAAATTAAAGAATTAAATTAGCAAAACACTATGTTGTAAAAACTAGAGCAATAAAATGTGCATTATACAGAGACATTATTTGCCAAGATTTCTAGATGGAAACAATAAAATGTGACAGCACCTTAAAATTTCCTAATGGCAACTAATTTGTATCTTGAGAATCAACACATAAGCAACGTCATCTTTTCAACATCATCAGTTATAGACACTTAAATGGATGCTAGAAAGATCACAATACACAAACCTCATTCAATCCCTACACCGTTTGGAAAAGTGTGGAATTTAAATTTGACTAATTTCCAGGTCTGGAAAGATATGGGAAAAAAAATATTTTCGGATTTCCAAAATATAAAGTTACGTGATTTAATGGCTAAAGTTTTGTAAGAGTTTAGTGATTTTCGAAAATGATCGTACATTTTCATTGCACAAAATGTCGAATGTGCCTGTGCCACTCAAACCACCAACTGATAGAGAAGCAAACAATCATTTAATTTAGACTGTACTTTGCTGTTTGGTGCTCATGCAAAATCAAACTACAATTGCAGTATCAAACTTATGTCTATACCAAGTGGCAACCTCCCGCAGTCTCTCCTGAAGCCAACACAGAAGTGACTTAAACTGCAATTCACTGACTGGCTGCTAGAGACAGGCTTCAAAAGGGAGACAAGTCTGTATCTCTTATCTATTTTTGCCTGTTATTATCCGGTGAAATTCGTAAGTTTGACCACCTAGAAAAGAAGTAGCACGCCCTTCCTCAACAAGACCGCATGATTTTCATATCTGAAATATCCCTAACCATAAGTATGAGCAATATTAATAGCATAAATAAATGTGTGTGAGGAATATTAAGTGCTGCCTTGTAAACACTGCAACAAATTAAACCCAATATAAGTGACCTATGAAACTGCAAGCACCGCATTGTCTTTGGATTGATTCGCTGTACTCTCTATTGCTGTTGTGTGCAGGGCGATGTTGGTCTACATGGGCTTCCAGGACCTAAAGGAGACCCGGGCAGTGCTGTAACTACACAACCACACACACATCACAAATGCCATCTGTTTTGTTTTATCACAGATGTCTGAATATTACTGTTAATATAAGCAGGAAGAAGTGGCTTTCTCAGTAGGTCATGTTATTTTTGTCTTTCAGGGTGTTAAGGGTTTCAAAGGGAGTTATGGCCCTAAAGGACACAGCGGTTTGAGAGGAGATCCTGTAAGGTGTTTAAAGTACTTGTTTTTAATGTCTAAACAACCTGACTTGATTTGTCTGTATATGATTCTCTGTTTACATTACAGGGCACTCCAGGGATAGACAACACAATTCTAGGTCCAAAAGGCGAGAGAGGAGATAATGGGCTACGAGTGAGGGTCTTTTTTTTTCTTTTTATAGCCCTTCTGGAAGATGTTAGCACGATTTGTTTGTGTAAGAGCGACAGATTGTTTCTGTTTCAGTAGTGTTCTGCTGTAAGTCAGATGTTGTACAATTACATTCGTCCTGTGTGATTATATAAACACACTACTGTAAAATCCATCCATGTGGCTTTGTATTTTTAGAGGCTGCCTACACGTTCACGTTTGTGTTGTCAATTATAAAACCACTAACACATTTGTGCAATTTGTCATGAACACATGGACACAGGAAATGACTTTCCTTCTTGGCCAATAGTTCTGACTTTGACTGTTTTTAATTACAAAAAAAGAACTTAAAGGGGTACTTCAGCGCTGGGAAGATTATTTTTGAATTTGGTGCTTTCTAGACTGAGAAAAGACAGAAAATGTATTTTTGTCTCATGGGGATGAAAGACTACAATTCCCAGAATGCTTCGCTGCCCTGTAAGGCCATTCCCAAAGACACCAACTTGATTACTGTGACTGAGTTGGAAAAGACACTACAATTAAAAACTGAACGTGTCTGTTCAATATAACGAGTGAGTCGCCGCGCGAGAATCACAGCACTGAGCACTAACTGCAGGAGTGAGATAAATGAAGCATGAAGAACTTACAAAGAATTCCGTTCTGTTCAATGATTCAAAATCATTTGAATATACTCCAGGGTTTCTAATGATACAAAGCCATTTGATAATCGCTGAAGTAACCCTTTAAATAAAAGATGCGGATCAAGTATCAAAAACATAAGATTTAGAACCACATCTTTCAGCATGTTACAAGAATATCCATTGTGTAACCAATATAAGTAAAAAGTGTGTTATTAATGTGTTTTCTTATTAGGGAGACCAGGGGCCTGTTGGACCCCCAGGCAGACCTGGAGATAACGGTGATCCTGTGAGTATTTAGCTTCTGTACTATTCAAGTGTCGCTCATTCTTCATTGTGATTGGTCGATAATCATGCTAAAACATCCGTACACAGTATCGTATAGCATTTACATGTGATACAGGTAGATATAGACTAAGATTCAAAAGATTAGGATCACGTTTTTGTTAAGAAAGTTTGACTTTTATTCAACAAGGATGCCAGTGAACATATTTATGTTACAAAGGATATCCATAAAATCATTTTTGTTGATTTTAAAAGATCCTAAGAAAAGACACTGCAATGCAGTTTCATGCACTTTTCAATAAGTTGCGCAACCATTTCAGCTGTGATAATAATAAAAAGGTTTCTTGCCAAATCATCATAGTAGAATGATTTCTGAAGAATCATGTGACACTGAAGTAATGATGTTGAAAATTAAGCTTAGTCATTACTGGAAAAATAACAATTTAAAATAAATCAAAATAGAAAACAATTATTTTAAATTGTAATACTATTTTTAAATATTACTGTTTATAATACTATATTTTTAACATAACATAAGAACATAAGATACTTCAAAAACATAAATAAACAAACTTTTGGACACTGTTTTGTACCACGATGGTCCTGACTTGTACATATGATCCTTTTTCTGCCTCAATATCCTTCTTTGGAAGAGAAAATGAATGAAATATGTGTCAAGAAATCTAACCCTTTAGATAAATTCTCTGTGTATTTTGGTAGGGTGCTCCAGGAAGAAAAGGCCCACATGGATTCCCGGTAATGTGGCATGAAGAACTTACAAAGAATTCCGTTCTGTTCTATTCCACTCTATTCTTTATTTAACCTGATCTATTCTACTTGGATGTATTTTAATATAATTAAACTTGTTTTTATTATTATTATTCTAATCTACTCTTAATTCTAACAAATTCTGGTGTTTATTATATACTTGTGATTTGATTTGTTGTTGTCGTTGTTGTTGTTGTTATAATTAACTGTGTTCTGTTCTGTTCTATAATATATAATCTATTCCATTTTTTAAATGTATTGTTCTCAGTTCTATACTTATACATTAATCAGTTGGTTTTTAAAAAGTCTGTTCTTTTTCTGTTCTTACATTCTATTCTCTATTCTATTCTGTTCTTTTCTAATATAATATGTTCTGTTCATTTCTGCTGTGGTTAATGTGAATCTGTAAAGGGTGACTCTTCAAATGAAAAAGGAGAAGTTGGACAGCCAGGGCCTCCTGGTTACCCTGGACAAGTGGTGAGAACTAGGACCAATCAAACCCATTTAAAAAGGAACACAAAGACAACAGATTTCAGATGTTAATGTTGAATATGTGTTTATTATTATTTATTTTTTTGCTTGTTCAGGGACCACCAGGTAGAAATGGGGTTCCGGGAGAAAATGGTCATTCAGGTGTACCTGGAATTCCGGTGTGTATTCAATTGTTTAATCTAGATGCATGTTTATGTATGACCATTGAAAGAAAAGAAAAAAAAACTATATATATATATATATATATATATATATATATATATATATATATATATATATATATATATATATATATATATATATATATATGTGACCGTCTGTGTTTTCATAGGGTCCCTTTGGCTCTCCTGGAGCTAAGGGTTCAAAAGGAGGTCGAGGACCCAGAGGGCCAAGGGTATGTAAGACTGATGCATCAATGTTTTCTTCTTCCTCCTTTCTCTTTTCCTCATTTCTCAAAGTACCCCTATTGTGCTGCCTCACTTCATGTTACAAACATATGTAACACATTTGCATAATGTCCGTCTATGACCCACACTCAACCACTGTATTTGCAGCTGAGGCCTGGAAGAATTTGACTCAAGTTGTCGACATGTTGAGAAGACTCCACTTTGCATGCACTTCAAAATAGGTCTGGGATAAATTGATAAATCAGTAATTCGATGCAGCAGATGGCACTATTGGCCACTATATTGGCTCTGCTTGCTTCCAATTCCTCACACACAGCTTGAACCTTCTATAAAATAATCATTCATAAAGTTATACATAGAACAACCATGGAGTCCGTTAGCGCATTTGAATGACGAACCACGCGATCGTGTCGTTTACTGATGTTTACTCACGCGACGATAGCCGACAGCACAGACATTTGAAGCAGTTTTACTCACCGGCTGCTTCCAAAGCAGGACCGAACCTTTATCGCTGGGACTGCTCCGTCAAAAACACATTTCTTTGGTATGATTTGCCTGAAGTCCTGTAACAGCAGTGAACGTGGAAATCCGCGATGTTGTGAAGCTTCCCGTCATTTCTGCGTTCAAATCGGTTCAAATGCAGCGCTGCCTTCCCGGAATGCTGTGCTGAAGCATTGAAGTCGCTTGATGTCACCCACAGGAATAAAGTGGAGCGCGGCGCATCATAAGTGTTCACGGACGACTGGATCTGCACCTGAGCGAGTGTTTACGGGCGTGCATTTCCTCTCTCGCTCTAGTCACGCGCGCGCGCACCCTACCGGGAGAAGAGCCCGTACGGCCCATACAAGGACTTTCCGCTCTATTAACGTCAAGTCGAGCCATACTCGAAAAAAATTCTCCGAAACTTGTGAGAAACCGAAAGGAGTATTTTTGACACAGAAATACTCCATCAAACGTCCAACATTAGTTTTTGAAACTTTGTCTATGTTTAGGATGGGAATCCAAGTCTTTAACAGTGTAAAAAGCTCAGTATGCATGAAACAGCATTTCACCCCCCCTTTAAGGTAAATTAATACCTGGCGAGTCTACGGTATATTATATAATACTGCTCTGGCCATATAATGTTGTTGAGCATGTTTGTGCTCCTCTTTTCTTAAGTGTGCCTGCTTGTGTTTAGGGTCTACCGGGTGACATGGGGATCAAGGGAGCGCTGGGGCCGGAGGGATTCGAAGGGACACCGGTCAGTTGGTGATATTTGTGCATCTTTGACTTGAAAATGTTAAAATGTCCATCTAAATCATATGGAATAATTTGGTGTGACTTAACAATCTAATGTATGACTTTACTTAAACAGGGACAAGATGGAAGAGATGGGTATGGACCTGCTGGGCCCAAAGGACACAAGGTACCCTTGACTTGTTTCAAGATGATACCATAAAAGTGTTTTTAATTTTTCTGTTTGCCAAATTTCCTGGAATATAAGACACTAATCTTATATCATCTGAAACATGCTGTGGCTTAGAGTACATAAGCAAAGCACACATTTGGACTCTCTCATTGGCCCAGTGAGCGAGACATGCGAGTTTATTTGTATAGTGCATTTCTCACACCCATTAGTGTCAGTTTCACTTTAAATAATTTTGTCTAGGCTTGGAGATTATAATACATGTTGTTCAAAATGAATTGCACTATAATTATTTGTTCTTATTCTTATTTTTTTAATGCCATTAAATTGAACTATAATATGTTGTGAAGTGAGGGGAGCTAAAAGACATGTTCATAATGTTTGTAAACGTAATTTTATTTACTGGTATTTTACTTTATTTCTGAACATAATAATAAAATGTGACTTACAGTAATGTGACTTTTCCAGAAAATACAGTAACTTATTTTCTCTCTCAGTTTCCTTTGTGTACTTTTATGGATATTTATTTAACAATAAATTTGGGATTTTAGGGAAGCAGTGGATACTTTGGCCTCCCTGGATTGCAGGTGTGTTAAAGCTAATCAAATGCTGATTACTTGGCATTTTCTGTAATTGTGTAAATAATAATAATAATTTTAAAGTAATATAGCATTATTATTATAACAATAGGGAGAGGATGGTACCAAAGGATCCAGTGGAAGTAAAGGACATAAAGGTTATCAAGGAACAGCGGTACAACTTAATTTCATTTTATTTTTGCTTATTTACTAACCTTTTTAAAAGTTAGAGATAGTTCACCTAAAAATGAAAACTCATCATTTACACACTCTCAAATTGTTTCAAACCTGTATGAAATTCTTCTGCTGAACACAAAAGATATTTTGAACAATGTCGGTAAGCAAACAGTTGCTGTGCTCCATTGACTTCCATAGTATAAAAAAATACTATGGAAGTCAATGGAGCACAGCAACTGTTTGGTTTCCCATAAATACCCACAAAATATCTTCTTTTGTGTTCAGCAGAAGAAAGAAATTAATGCTGGTTTAGGGTGAGTAAATTATGGCAGAATTTTAATTTTTGGGTGAACTATTCCTTTAACATCCAACAAAGCTGTGTTGTCCTTTTCAATTTACTTGCATAACAACATTTTATAGAAGGTACTGTATGCATACAATATACTATAAAGTTTATTCATTTATGGTGTATTATTGTGTATTGATGCAATCAGGGGAACACTGGTCGTCCGGGTTTTCCAGGTGTTCCAGGAGAAAGAGGGATGGATGGACACAGGGTCAGTCAATTTGCATATAATACACAAAATGATGTCAGTTTATTAAACATGTAAATCAGGTGTACTGATGATTTATGGTTCATCTTTATTTATTTAATTCATTATGCAACTCAATTTAATTTTTAGGGTGAAAAAGGACTTCCTGGAATCAGTCCGATGCCTGTAGGTTCATATTACGATACTATAAATTATCTTTAAACAGTATTAAATTACTCAGAAAGTTCATAAAAGTGATTGTTTTCTTTCTGTCCTTCATTTCTGCTTCTCAACATAAAGGAATGTGACCTGGTCGAATACATACGCAAAAACTGTGGTAAGTTCAGAGCACCAAATGTCCATAGAATACCAAGAAGAATGACATTAAAGGTGCACTATGCAACTTTCCGTCCACTGGAGGGCGCCTTTTCAAAACAAATGCGTAGTTTGATGACGCAAAGTGTGAGCGCAGCATCTTGGGAGATGTGGTCTTCACCTCACAGCCGGTGGAAAATAGGACTCAGGCAGAAATCACGTTCATGCATGCGGTTATTAACGTTACTGTAGTCTAAAGCAGAGCAGGACGAGTGTTGTGGAGCTGAGCACGGCCGCTGGAGCGATTGTTAAACAAATACCCGCCTCGCGAATATCGGGACTTTTATTATGACGAGACAGGACACAGACGCCGGGCGCCTGCACTGATCCGCTCTTCCGGTTATGATTTTGAGGTAATGCAGCTCTGTTTATCATATTAGATACATTTAAGTGTGTTTAAAACGATGTTATGACGTTACTCCGTGCGTTCACTTGTTCACACTGCTAAGAGTAAAGCGCTCCTGCCAAATAAAAGCCGAAACCGAGGGTAGCGCAGATATGACGCAATTGACAGGCGACTCCCTCAAATGCAATGCTGAAACGTCCCGGTCCTTAGTTAAAATAGCAATTTTCTCACAATTTACAAATAGTTGGAAACATCTGGGATATTGTAGGTACTCAACTGAACAAAATATATAACACCGGCCTAGTGGTTTTTGGATATTTTACAGCAAAAATACTACATAGTGCACCTTTAACATTATTTCGTTTAATGATTTTGTTTGTCTCTTCATGATCTCTTAGATTTGCCTTTTATGTTAAACTTTGAAATCATTTGAAATGCATCTAAACTTTTATTTTGTCTCCACAGCTTGCTGCGCTGGTATGCTTCGTCTAATGCCTTATTTATCAGTAATCTTTTATAACTCCAAACTTTGTACAAACAGTGGATTTTATTGTTGTTTTTTTCCCAAAAATGTTTTCAGGTAAACGTTCCCAGTGTCCAGTTTACCCCACTGACCTGGTGATAGCCTTGGACGTGTCTGTAGGTGTATCTTCTGAAGTTATCGAGCAGATGCGTTTTGCAGCTATCTCCTTACTGGAAGACATTTCCATTGCTGAGACAAATTGTCCATGGGGAGCTCGGGTGTCTGTCATCACCTACAACAATGAGTTTAATTACCTGATCCGTTTTGCAGACCACCTCAAAAAGCAGACTCTTCTGGAAGCTCTAAATACAACCGTTGTAAATACAACCACAGAAGAGAGGGACATAGGACAAGCCATGCGCTTTGTGGCACGAAACGTCTTCAAACGAGTCCGAAAGGGCAGGCTTATGAGGAAGGTGGCCGTGTTCTTTACAAATGGGCCATCGATTAATGAATCAACCCTCGCCACAGCAATGCTAGAGTTCAAGGCGGCAGACATTGGCCTCGGAGTGATCGCCTTGCGTCCTGCTAATGATGTGAGACGAGCAATGCAGGTAGATATGAAAACAATCGGATTATGCCTATATATTTAGTGACTGTGATGACAAACAATGAGTGTTAGACTTTAGTTGCTGGCTGAAGGCATTGAAGGGATAGTTCACTCAAAAATGAAAATTCTGTCATTAATTACTCGCCCTCATGTCTTTTCAAACTCGTAAGACTTTTGTTCATCTTCGAAACACAGATGAAGATCTTCTTGAGAGATTTCTACCGCTTCATTGACAGCTATGCAACTACTTTGACACTTCAAAAAGTTCATAAAGAGATTGTAAAACTAATCTATATGAATTGAGAGGTTTACTCCAAATTTTCAGAAGAGACAATCATTTTATATGATGAACATATTGATTTTAGGCTTTTGGAATGACAAGAGGGTGAGTAATTAATGACCTTATTTAAATTTTTGGGTGAAAAATTCCTTTAATAAATTAGATAACAAAACAAACAAGATCAAGATCCAGCATGTTTTATTCTCTGGGTGTTTATAATCCATAGAAACATGTGGAACTTTCTGTAGATTTCTGTCATTCACAAAGTTCTGTACATCCATATGCAAGTTTGTTTCTTTGCTAAAGATTGGGGTTAATTGCTAAAGCTCTCAGCTATGAATAAGAGTAATTTCATCTCCATTTAACACATTTTACCATATTTACCTCAAATGTTTGTCTCAGGTTGACGACACAAGAAGCTACATTTTTGTTAATGACAGAGAAGTGAATCGCATTAAACAGTGCCTCATTTGTTTTGGTAAGTACAGACACACACACACTCACTACCGTTCAAAAGGTTTATGATTTTTTTCTGATTTTATTTTGTGTTTATTTGATAGAAAACACAGTAAAAAATAAATATTGTGTAATAGTATTACAATTTAAAACATCGGTTTTAATATATTTTATAATGTAATTTATTCCTGTGACCAAAGCATCATTGCTCCAGTCTTCAGTGTCACATGATCCTTCAGAAATCATTCTAATATGAGGATTTGCTGCTCAAAACACATTTCTTATCATTATCATTTGTGTTGCTTCATGTTTTGTTGGAAACTTTGATAGATTTGTTTTTGTTTTTTAGGATCCTTTAATACATGGAAATTTCAAAATAACAGCATTTAGTTGAAAGATAATTATTTTGTAAAATTATAAATGTCTTTACTGTCACTTTTGATCAATTTAATGTGTGATTAAGTGAATGAAAGTGAGAGTGGCTATGTTTGCATGCTTGCACAGCATAATTATGCTTTCTCCTAAAATATATAATGTTATTAACATTCTAAGTCAGCAGTAAGTATTAGAGATGCACCGATCTTTTGGCCGCTGATATTTATCATAAACACACACACAGAAACTTCACAACAAACCATCAAAATAAAAGTTTATTTTAACAAAGTAATTTGGACAGAAATATATTAATGTTGTACAGTAGAATTTAGCTACATCTCAATGTAATAATAATATATGTATTTAATTTATACAGTGAAGAATATGCTGTGTTATTTACCATTATTTCTGTACCTGGAAACTGTTCAACCTACAAAGCTCTGTTTATTCCATATTTATCTTTGTTCTGTTGTATTTATGTTGGATGAATGTTAAATGGATCCAGTCTATGTACATTAGAAATTATTTGATAATGCAGCAATAAACTAGTTAGTAGGTTATACAACCCCAAATCAGAAAAAGTTGGGACAGTTTGGAAAACGCAGATAAAAAAAGAAAGAAGTGATTTCTAAATTTACTTTGACTTGTATTTCATTGCAGACAATATGAACACAAAATATTTCATGTTTTGTCTGGTCAACTTCATGTCATTTGTAAATATGCATCCTTTCCTGTCATTCAGACCTGCAACACATTTCAAAAAAAGTTGGGACAGGAGCAATTTAGGGCTAGTAATGAGGTAAAATGGTTAAATAATGATGTGATTTGAAACAGGTGATGTCAACAGGTGATTGAAATTATGATTTGGTACAAAAGCAGCATCCAAGAAAGATCTAATCCTTTAGGAGCAAAGATGGGCCGAGGATCGCCAGTTTGCCAACAAATACGTGAGAAAATTATTGAAATGTTTAAAAACAATGTTCCTCAAAGAAAGATAGGAAGAGATTTGGATATTTCACATTCAACAGTGCATAACATAATTACAAGATTCAAGGAATCTGGAGGAATTTCAGTGCGTAAAGGACAAGGCCGCAAGCCTAAGCTGAACAACCGTGATCTCCGATCCCTCAGGCGGCACTGCATCAAGAATCGTCATTCATCTATAAGCGATATCACCACATGGGCTCAGGACTACTTTGGCAAACCTTTGTCAAGTACCACAATACGTAGTTACATCCACAAATGCCAGTTAAAACTGTACTGTGGCAAAAGGAAGCCTTATGTTAACAGTGTCGTCGACTTCTCTGGGCTCGGAGGCATCTGGGATGGACCATCACACAGTGGAAATGTGTACTGTGGTAAGATGAATCAGTATTTTTTGGGAGGAATGGACGCCGTGTGCTCCGGACCAAAGAAGAAAAGGATCATCCAGACTGTTACCAGCAACAAGTCCAAAAGCCAAGGTCTGTCATGGTATGGGGTTGTGTCAGTGCCCTTGGCAAAGGTAACTTGCACTTCTGTGAAGGCACCATTAATGCTGAAAAGTACATAGAGATTTTGGAGCATAATATGCTGCCTTCAAGAAGATATCTTTTCCAGGGACGTCCATGCATATTTCAACAAGACAATGCAAAACCACATTCTGCACACATTACAAAGTCCTGGCTGCGGAGGAAGAGGGTACGGGTACTTGACTGGCCTGCCTGCAGTCCCGACCTGTCTCCAATAGAGAATGTGTGGCGCATTTTGAAGCGCAAAATGCGACAACGAAGACCCCGTACTGTTGCCCACCTTAAGACTTGTTTGCAGGAAGAATGGGACAAAATTACACCTGAAACACTTCATCACTTGGTGTCTTCAGTCCCTAAACGTCTTTTAAGTGTTGTGAAAAGGAATGGCAACATTACAAAGTGGTAAATGCTTTACTGTCCCAACTTTTTTTGAAATGTGTTGCAGGTCTGAATGACAGGAAAGGATGCATATTTACAAATGACATGAAGTTGACCAGACAAAACATGAAATATTTTGTGTTCATATTGTCTGCAATGAAATACAAGTCAAAGTAATTTTAGAAATCACTTCTTTTTTTTTTTATTTGCACATTCCATACTGTCCCAACTTTTTCTGATTTGGGGTTGTAAGTTAATGTATGTTTTTTTTTTTTTTTTTTACTTTGCGGATTTAAAACATGATCAAAACACTATCTATGTTAATGACAACATTTCAAAGAAGAGTGCAAGTGACAAATATAGGTATCTTAATCGGCCAGTAATTTGTCAAAATCGGTATTGACACAAAAAAATCCTATTGGTGCATCCCTAATAAGTATCCATTATGGAGAAGGCAATCCCATAATGCATTGCAACAAAGTTCACACAAAAAAATCCATCTGTGATAGTGGAAATTAAAAATTTAACTAAATTCTATTTTGACAGTATTTCTGTGCATTATTTATTTGTATGCTTACTGATGTCATACCATTATCTTAGAAAAAATCAGCATGCTTACTTCCCACTTTTTGTATGATGCACAGAGTTACCCCCTATGTACAGTGTTCCCAATCAGTCATTTTTGAGGGTCTGTTTCAGTAAGGATGCAGCTTTAGAAGGTCTTTAATTACAAACCAACTGTGTTTATTCTCCCCCAGATCGTTGTAACCCAGACCCAGCGTGTGGTATCATTCTACAGCCGCCACCTCTACAGATGGACTTGGATCTGTCTTTGCTTCTGGATGGGTCTAATAACCTGAACACTCAACAGTATTTAAATTCGAAGGAGCTTCTTCTGTCTCTGTTAGGCCAGATCGGTGTGAGCAACGAGCCAAGCAGAGTGGATGGGAAAACCAGGATAGCCCTCTACCAGCAGAGCTCGATTTACGGCGCCTCTTACATCAACGAGGAGTTCAGCTTCACCAAGTTTAAAGATCGCAGCATCATGAAGCGGCATATTTCTAGCACTGTGAATCAAGTGGGCGGGATATCCCATCCTGAGTTTGCTTTGGAGTGGTTGATTACTAACATTATTCTTAAAGCGGAAAGACCACGAAGCAAACGAATGGTTGTGGCTGTTTTTGGTGAAAACCCTGAGTACAGCAAAGCTCAGTTTGATTATTTGTCTAGATTATGTCAGTGTCAGAATGTTGTTATGTTTATCCTCATGGCGGGACAGCGATTCGACTGGACCCGGATGCAGGAGCTCACCAGTTCTCCTCTGGAGCAGCATCTGGTATTCCTGGATGACAGAGAGTACGCCACACGCTTTGTGTACGCCTTCCTGCAAATGTTCCACAGTAAGGAAATATTCATAAGACCAGTGTGATAGAATTACTTACTAAGCTGGTTTAGTATTTTTTTCTGCATTTCCTGAGAAGAATATCCCAAAAACTCTATATATCATCATCTTTCCTCCTTCTCTGGAATTTAAAGGGATATTTCACACAAAAATGAAAATTTGCTGTTAATGTATTCACCCTCAGGACATGTAGGTGTCTTTTTTTTCTTCAGTAGAACAGTAAAGAAGATTTTTTTGCTTAACTCATGGTCCTTGGTGATTAATATAATACAAGTCAATGGCTAGTATTGTATCCTTCATATCTCTGAAAAGTCTTTAGTTTTATCATGTTTATAAAAGACAGATACACTGTACCGATTCTTTCCGAAAACAGCCGTGCTTGTGGAGGCTTGCTGTGGGCGGATATAAAGAGTCACAAGCACGCACGCTCTCACACACACAAACAATACGTTCATGTTGTTAATATTATGTTCATATGCATTTATGGAATGATTCCCAACAAAACAGACATTTGATGCAGTTTCACTCAGCGCCTGCGGTTTCGACTCATGACCGGGAACAAACAAAAACACTTAGTGTGATTTACTTAAAACAAGCTTAAATCGTTTCGCTTCATAAGACCTCAATGTATTTTCAGGAGCCACGGTATTAATTTTGCCCGTATATGTTTTTTGACTCAGTGACGGTAGCCACTGACTTGCATTATATGAATAACCAAGGATCAAGGTTTTAACTAAAAATATTCATTACCAAAGAAGAAAAAAGACATGATGGATGGCCTGAGGGTGAGTAAATTAAGAGCAAATTTTCATTTTTGGGTAAACTTTCCCTTTAACAGATGCCAACACAAATATTTACATCTTAAAAAACATGCTTTAGTCTTTAGCCTTTTAAATATTATTATTTTTTTAATAGTATTTTTAATTAATATTTTGTGAATTTAAATCATATAATGTTTTTATATTTTCTGTTTTTAATTTCTGTTAAAGTTTTAGTAATGATGTTTTGTTTGTCATTTTCAAAATTCAGTTTTAGTAAAATATAAAGGTTGAACTGTAGGAAAATGAGAAGTTGTATTTTATTTTAGTTAACATTTACTTAATGAAAATTCTTTTTTATGGTTTTAGTTTTAATTAAACTTAAGTTAAACTGGTGCTGTTTTGTAGGAGGACTCTTACCCCTGTCACTGAAAGAGACCCGTGATTGTCGGGGTTTTTTGCCGAGGCCTGTCGATTCTGGACAACAAACCTTAGACGGGTAAATCTTTGGACATAAAATCACAGAGGTTAACATATTTTTTCAGTGTATGTTTGCGTATATGCTGTATGTAGGTGACACGTTTCGAAACTCTGGGCTCAATAATCCAGTTTGAGGTTTGATTGAATATTTCACTCTGTTGACTTTTGAGTCTTTGCATTGTGCCAAAATTGTAGGTCGTGCCTGGCCTGTCTATAGTCAAATGTGTCTGTATTTACTGTTGTTGATTGCTAACCTGATTAGTCACAATCGCAAGATTTGAAAGCATTTCTAAAGCCCCATTCGCACGGGACTAGTATTATCTAGGGATCTCTGGTGATTTGTAATAATTGCAGAGAATGACTGTGATCTTAATACTGTGCAAATTGGCCATGTCTGTAATTTTGTAAAGTAAAAATTCCCCCGCAAATTAGGCTACCTACCATATTTCACCGAACACCGAGGTCCTGTGATAATAGTCCCGTGCGAATCGACATCTGTGATTTAGCCAGGATTAGGCGGATCATATATAATTTTTGTGAGGTTTTTTTCTTCATGTGAGCATTTCTATCTTTATCTTTCACGAAGAATAAAGTCTGCATTCATAATGCGCACCGTTATGAATTCCCGTGCAGCCGCACAGATTATACTTTCACTTTAGAATGAGTAGGCCTATCAATTTGAGAGTAATCTGATTGAATGGTGTGTTTAATATTAACATCAATACTCTTAATGAAGAACAGAACAGTACAGTACAATGACAATCTTGTTTAAATAGGCGCTTTTACATTTAGTTTTGAAACTGAATCTTCCGCCGTATATTGTCAGCTTCTCACTCGTGATAAATTAAATCTGACTCCTGCCGCTGGTCTGGGCTCAGTTAATGGCGTCTGTGCGCTAACTGAACGGAATTATTTGTAGGCCTATTTATTACTATAAAATAATCAAAACGATATCAATGCCTGTTTATGATTTCATACAGCTATATCTATAACGAAGTCTTGACATCATATCCGGGAGAAGTCAGTAAATTCGAGTAAAATCACAGGCTTTGCCTATCCCGTGCGAATGCGCCACGCAAAACTCAGATGTGGGGGAGTCATTTCTAAATCACAGAGGTCCCTAGATAATACTAATCCTGTGCGAATAGTGCTTAAGAAAACATAAGAATGAACGCAGGGGATATTCTCGTCTATGCAATACAACTTTGCTACCCTGGGCTTCATTAGCCATATTTTGTTTTTGTTTGCAAGATGAAATGCACAGATGCTGGAATATTGGATACGAGTTAGCTGTACAAGACACAGTCTGTGCTTTTTAATGAAAGAAATCCTTCTAAATGTGTTTCAGAGAAATTCTGCCCACTGATGCGCCTACCGAAGTGCCCACCACAACAGAAGAACCTCTGGAGGAATATAATTATGATGAGCAAAGTACAGAACCAATCGCTGAACCCAATCAATCTGAGTACACTGAACGTTTTACAGAGGAGCACATAGAGGACCACACCGAGCCTCCGAAGACTAAAGGTGCTGAATCCAGATCTTCCTGGCCTCATATAGCTGCTATGCCTTCTTTGAAGTTGCATATATCTCTGGCGCAGTAGTGTGCATGTATCTTCACCCACATTAAAAATGCACAAGCTGTTTTATGCTGTTTCTCTGACATAGTTTAATATTCAGTGCCATAGGGATTTAGTGAGTGTACTGTTTGTTTCCAACAGCACGATGTTTCCTTGAGAGAGATTCTGGCCGTGTGTGTGCATCATATGTGTCCAGTTGGTACTACAACCAGAAGACTAAGAAATGTATGCACTTTTGGTATGGTGGTTGTGACGGAAATGAAAACCGATTCTTGACAGAGGAAGAGTGCATTAGGGAGTGTCGGTCCACAGGTAAGTTCACCACTGCTGGTTTTTTGGCTGTTGTAGTTTTTTGTGTTGATTATTTACTTATACTAATATTATTACATTTGAATGTATAAAAATACATGTATGGGTACATGTAATGCGTGAATATATATAAATATTAAATTTGTTAACTATTATATTAAAGCTTTAATTCTTATTGTATTAATACATTTATAGTTTTAAGTATTTATAATCATTTCTTTATCATTTTTAATAGATATTGTATGCATTCTTTTATAACAGCCTTTTATCTGTAGAGCTTTGAGATTGCATGTAGGATTTTAATTATTTATAATAGTTTATTTCTATTTTTCTAATGGATACATTTTCACCCTTGAAGTTTTAAGATTATTCAAATTTCTCCCACAGAATCTGAAAATCTTCCACAGGATGATCCCGGTGTATTCAAGGGTAAAATAAATGACTACTGTTCTTATATGATATAATTATAAAACTACATTTTTGCCACACCTGCCAATGACTGAAGAAAATTGACCAAATTTGGTTCAATTTGTTTGTTAAATTTTTTTGATTAATTCTTATAAATGTTTCAAAAGTTATTAAGTCTAGAGCAGTGAGTGAATTTTCTTAGACTTTTGTTGTTTGATTAACATCTTTAAATAATATTTCAATAATACATAATTATTAAAATAATACATAATCTGGAATATTAGGCTGCTGTCACTTTAAGAGCTAAACATGGATCCAATATACTGATACACATTAGTTTTCATTCTCAACTGTTTATGTTCACTTGGACATAACTGACTATCTATACAATTGGACTTGCCAAGACAGGCATTTTGACAGTTTTGTTTGAATACGTTTGTTAAACGACAAGAAGAAATGAACGAGATCTCAATTCAGTATCGCACGCTCTAACACAATTTTTGGGTGTGCACTTTGGATGCACAGAAACTTCCCACACTTCCCATGCATGAGTAACTAATTGAGTTCCCTTTCATGTCTTCTTGTGCTTGAATATTTAAATTGGCAAGACTTCCCCGTCAACTGTCTCGACTCTCAAGCATCGTTCATGTTTTCACAGTATTGCATTGTTAGAAATCATAAAAATGTTACTGGCCAACTGGCAATTGACACTGTTTTATATTCTTACCAACACCAATTTTTACTCTCATTTGGCAATTGACGAGTCTTAATTTTAGGCCCTTTGCTATAACCCAACCTAAACCTTAACATAGCACTTTTTGCAGTTTAGAATGCTTTTTGAATTGTTTATAAAGAGGAACCTTGATTCACTAAAACAATTATGCAAATCAAGTAACAAAATTACTAACAAATTCCATTTGTTTTCTTTTTGCTCAGACATTTGCCAGCTTGAGTATGATGCAGGAACTTGCTCAAACTATGCACTGAAATGGTACTTCAACGTCAGCAGTGGAGATTGCGTCCAGTTCTGGTATGGAGGCTGTGAAGGGAACGGCAACCGGTTCAACACTCAGGAGGACTGTGAGGGTCGCTGCCTCAGGGCCAAAAAAGTATCTCCTAACATCTAAACTGTGATATCTAATGACTTTACAATGAGTGCAGCATCCATGTATCTATGTTTGGCAGCTTCTGGCTTTATGATTGTATTCTCATCATTGATTTTCAGATGGCACCCCAGCCCTAGAGGCAAGTCTTGAAGTTTTAGCTAAATGTATTTGTAGAGATGAGTTAATGCAGGTCTAAAGATTTAAGAATGCAATATGGTGCTATTAGTGGTGCAGAAAAGGCATTCTTCACCCTTAACATAAACGTTTTTATAACCTTTATACATCCTGAATAAAATCCTTGTTGGACTAGCCATGTTTTTTTAAAGGCATATTGTCATTAAGAAAACTGTTAAGAGGAATAAAAATACTATGAAATTAAAAGTATGTTGTACTTAATTTCTATTTTAGGACAGTTATAGTCTAAGAAGTCTTTAATGTGCGTTTCAGGTTATATGATGTTTAATATTAATAAGCACTAAACAACAAACCCCCAGAGACCCAACATTGCATTCAAGGTTTTATCAGGTCTTGCTTGGCCTGGGAATTGAACCCATGACCTTGGCGTTGCTCGTGATATGCTCGACAGTTTGGCTGTAGCTCAAAACCCAAGCATTGATATTGATATCATTATTCCTTCTAAAAAGTGTTTCTGGAAAGCCCCTGGATTTAAAACCAAAAAACTGTCAACTTTGGGAAATGAGACTAAATAAACTTTGAGGAATTGTGAAAAAAAACAAAAACATTATAGGTCATCCAAAACAGCCAGTATGTGTGCTGGGAAACCCTAATTTTCCTGCCAAAATGAACACACTATAGTCTAAAATGTTATTGCATGTAGCACTTTCCCTCATTATTTTATTGCCTTAAACATTTTTGCTTCACTGGGTCTCTGAGGGTTTAGAGTTTAGATGCATGCCAGAGGAGAGCGCTGTCCCATGTTATATTTTTCCCGTTACCAACATCCTTTTTTCCAATCTAGTCCCATTTTCAAAATTCTAACCCCTATTAGCACAACATCCATCTGTTGTGACCATACCATTAACATAATTAATGATGTTTTCACGCAGTATACAGCCAATTAGCATGTTTCTAAAATGCTTACCCAATACCAAAATCATGGATCTTTCTGGTCTTATTTACAAATGCTTAAAGAAAGGGTGTTGGAAAGAAATAAAGACCTATGTTCCAAGCCTTAAATCTAGTAGTCGAGGCATAGTCAGGTGTTGAAGTTCTTTCCATTACTTGAACATACGCAGTAAAATAGGACTTTTTGAATTGTTTTTGTTCAGTGTGGATCCCGACCAACTCAGAAGCAGAGAGAGATAAAATTATGTCTGGGCGAGGGAGAGGAATAGTTGTTGGAGGGAGAGGAGTAGTTGGATCAGGACAAGGAAGAAGAAGAGGTAGAGAGGAGGAAGAATGTGTGCTGGACTGTGCATCTTTGTTTTTACGACATGTTGAACGCATAGAACATTTTACCTCACAATTCTGACTTTTTTCTCTCAATTCCTACTTTACAGTATCTCAGCTGAAATTTAATTTGGGCTTAAAGGTGCACTATGCAACTTTCCGTCTACTGGAGGGCGCCTATTCAAAACAAAGGTGTAGTTTGATGACGCCAAGTGTGAGCGCAGCATCTTGGGACATGTGGTCTTCACCTCACAGCCGGTGGAAAATAGGACACGGGCAGAAATCATGGATGCGGTTATTAACGTTACTGTAGTGTAAAGCAGAGCAGGACTGAGTGTTGTGGAGCTGAGCACGGCCGCTGGAGCGATTGTTAAACAAACACACGGCTCGCGAGTACTGGGACTTTTATTATGACGAGACGGGACACAGTCGCAGGGCGCGCGCACTTCCGCTTTTTCCGGTCATGATTATAAGGTAAAGCAGTTCTGTTTTTCATATTAGATACATTAAAGTGTGTTTAAAATGATGTTATGACGTTACTCTGTGCGTTCGCTCTGCGCTGCTGTGACATGTTCACACTGCTAAGAGAAAAGCGCTTCTGCAGAATAAAAACGAGGGTAATGTAGAAATGACATGATTGACAGGCGACTCGCTCAAACGCTATGCTGAAACATCCCGGTCCTTGGTTAAAATAGCAATTTTCTCACAATTTACAAATAGTTGGAAACATTTAGGATATTGTAAGTACTCAACTGAACAAAATATATAACACTGGCCTACTGGTTTTTGGATATTTTACTGCAAAAATACTACATAGTGCAAGTTTAATGGGTGGAGCTTGGAAGGTCCAACCCCACCTTAACCCTAGCTGTAACTCCGTTTATCTCCACCCATTTCAGCCACAGAGGTAGAGCTGGACCAGGTCAATCTCAACCAAACTGCAACCTCTCGCAGTCTCTCTTTAAACCAACACGGAAGTGACTTGAACTGCAAATTCATCGACTGGGACTGGCCGCTAGAGCCAAAATCTGTATCTCCCCCATGTTAAAATGCCCAACTTTATAGCAGAAAAAAAAACATTTACAGCCTGGTACAAAAAGTGAATTTTTATAGCTCATCCATTTAAATTATGGACTTAAAATTAAATATGCCCGTGACATCACCCATAGGATTCTGAAGAGCAATTCTGAAGTGTAAAGAAGAGATGAGCTGGCCGTTGCCATCTTGGCATAACTGACAATGGTCAAAGAGGCGGGACATGGGCGGAGCTAAGGTGCCGCGATGACTAACAGACAGGAGATAAATGGCAATCCACCTGTCACTCAAAGTGACCACGCCCTTAATTATGCAGAACTTTAAGGCTTTATATAATGTAAACGAATGAAAAAAATCACCCTGAACACAGCTGTCATGAAGGGCAAAATTATCCATATAGACCAAATCCACAATTTGTACCAGACTGTAAACATGTTTTATTCTACTGTAAAGTTGGGCATGTTAACATGGGGCTCAATGAGATTCTGCTCCCTACTGGAGCCTGTCTCTAGTGGCCAGTCGATGAATTAAATTACAGTTTCAATCATTTCTGTAATGGCTTCAAGAGAAACTGGCGGAGGTTGCTGCTTGATTAAGTCTTAAAGATCTGCATAATTAAGGGCGTGGCCACTTGAGCGACAGTTGGATTGCCGCTATGGTCGAGCTAGGCGGGCGTGGTTTCAGTAACCAGGCACCTTAACTTCGGCCACGTCCCGCCTCTTTGCCTAATTTTAGTTATCCGGGAGTGACGCGTTGCCAAGATGGCGATGGCTGGATCTGCCCACTTTAGGTGTCAAAAATGCTCTTCAGAAACCAACGGGTGACGTCACAGACGCTACATCCATAGTTTTTTACAGTCTATGATCTCAGTGCATGAGGTCCAGACGTCCATCCGGCTCTGCAGTGAGCACCACTTGGTTTAATATACAGAGACAACTAAAAATAAATCACAAGTTTGTCAAACCAATGGCAGACAGTGGGAGTGCACTGGAAACTTGTTTAAAACTTGTCATTGGGTTTGCTCTTCCAGATTCAGCGCTATAACGTGTATTACAGCACAAAATAATGTTTCAATTCCATTTTATAAGATTTAATGACAATCAACAGGTTCAGGTTAGTGTGATAAAAGCACACGGTAAAATTGAGAATGTAGTACAGTGGTTTCTGTCCGTTAACTTAAATCCCATAATGTTATCGACCAGCGTTGACGGTCCTGTCGGTTTAAGTGCAATCCTGGAGGCCGGTCAGAATCCCCCGTGGTATTATTGCTGATGTGAAGCATGTTCAGCCCTTGTTTAGAGAGGAGGACAGTCTCCCTCAGAGACGACATTGAGAAAGCACAGGGAATGTCCTTAAGAGAAACATCATATCAGCACTAAACTGAAAATTGCAGTGATTGGCAGTCCACAGAAAATGTTCTATATCATTCATCACCACAAAATTCTTTCTCACACCATTTAAAACTGAAACCAGGACTGACATAATGAGAAAATGTAGTGGGGCCGGTCACACAGAACACGTTTTTACATTCCACTGCGCTACTTTTCCATTGTTTTTCAATGTAAACACGCTAGACGGAGGTCTTTAACCGGTGCGCTTGCATCTTTTGCAGCGTCTCGTGCGTGACACGGCATTCTCAAAATGCGGCGCTCATCACTCAAGAAAAAAAAAAGTCTTTCTTTAATTACATTAATCTTCGTCTTTCATTTTAAAAAGCAAAAATGCGGTCTGTGCGGAGAGACCCGCCCTTTGTAATGTTTATCTAGCCCTACTACAATTGATTTTATTAAAGAATAAATACTATATATAGCCTAAGGAAATATACACAACCAAACTGATAATAGTATAGTAGTATTTAGCAGTAATTAGTACTTTTTTTGTCAATTTATCTTTTCAGTATCATGACAGTAGCTCAGCTGGTTTCAATTGTATAGTTATTTCAATAACAAGCTACTTTGTACAAGTAGCAAGGCAGTATAAGAAACATTATATCCTTCATAATCAAACACACTCTCCTAAAATTGGAGCATATTTAGTGAACTCATTTAGTGCATGTCATTTAAGTGCTTTTTAAAAGTGAAATATTTTGTTAAATGCTGCTGTATTGTTATATAAATAAGTGTATTGTGGTTCGTTGTTGTATGTCTAGTCACTCTAACTGAGAGCGTTCTTACATTTTAATCCCCTTGTCTTTGTGCCAGAACAAATACAGATCTGATTGAATTATTCATTTTAAGCTTAAAAAACTTACATGAACTATGTTTTCTGAATTCCACCTATTTTAAATAATGTGTTTGAAAGTGTCTCCCCCAGCACTGCTGGTTTAGTGTCTCTGTTTTGTTTGTCAAGTATCTCTGCAGGTGTAAACAAGAACACAATCAATAGAAGTGAAAGTCTCTTCTGTATGCTGAAATGAGAGCTCTAAGCAAAATTATTCCATATTCACTCAGTCATATCTTTTAAACCAGTTCAAAACAAGCCAACTATTCTCTGGATGAATGTTTGGTCAAAAAAACAAAAAGCTTGATGAAACCAAATCTGATATAAAGTGGGGTCCAAAAAGTCTGAGACCACTAGTAAAATGCTTGTTTTCTTTCTTTCTTTCTTTCTTTCTTTCTTTCTTTCTTTCTTTCTTTCTTTCTTTCTTTCTTTCTTTCTTTCTTTCTTTCTTTCTTTCTTTCTTTCTTTCTTTCTTTCTTTCTTTATTTATTTATTTAATTAATTACATGTTCTTCAGCATGATTTGAGAATATTGAGCTGTTATTTTAGTATTATTGATATAGTATTATAGTTTTTAATTAGCTTTTATTTTATTTTATTTTAAGTTCTGCTAAAAAATGTTTTTATATGTTTTAATTTAATTTTAGTTTTAGTCTATTTTAGTACTTCAACTTAATTATTTAAATAATTAAGTAATTAAAAAGACATTTTTTTTAATTATGCAGCTAATATTTTATTTTATTTAAACATTATTTAAATGACCAGAAATAATTTTTAATAGTTTTAGTTAATAATCTTACTTTCTCTACAAAGATCCACGATTAGTAATATCACATATTTGTCTAGAATTCTTAAATCTCTTCATTATTGCTGATCTGTTATTTATTTCCAGGTTTAAGTGGTAATTTACTGTAAATCTCAGATATTTCACTGTGGTTCATAGGTGGAGTGTGTGTTAAACTGGGGAAGAACACGGGTCAAAAGTGAACGAAAAAGCACCTGCACATTTAAACAACATGTAAAAAAGTGAAAATTAAATAAAAAAAGTGTCAATTGCGGCATTAAATTTAGATCTGCTCATGTTGCATTATATTTTTTACACGTTTCACAGCCTTGTTGATTCTGATGAGTTCATGGATGCAATGGCCAATCAGAGGCGTTTAGATTAGTCATCACTGAAACGCAGGAGTTGTGTTCAGTGCGCGAGCTGAACTGTGAATTCTGCACTTTCACAAATACGCTAATCAAAAACATAAACATATTTGGTGATTGTGCTCTGGAGTGCATCAAAACTAATATAAATCGGTTTATATTTACAACGTTTTCTGCAGCATTGAGTAATGTAGCCAATCACAAACTTATCTGTTGATTTCTTTAACACAATGGCCAATCAAACGTGTTTAAGTTACAATCCGCTCACCACTCAATACGTATATTTTGCTGCATTAGGTAAGGCAAAGTTTAGGCTATTATTATTCAAATTGGCTGCTATGGCAAATCACGCATACAGTATGCTTGGCTGTTCAAATTATAGTGGTTTGTGAACATAACCACTTTAATAACTAGAGTGTTTATGCTGGGATGTTTAGGTTGTTGATTGGCAACACATCATTTACACTATTTCAGCCTTACCCTAGAGTTGATTCACCCTCTGCCGATGCTGTGGTTTCAGGCATTTGAACCCCAATGTATGCCCACCTTATAGTTGATTACTACAGATTTAGTTTTATTATAAAAGCCTTCATCACCACTGAATAGAGGAATGTGGATCATGCCATTTGAAAAGGGTTAAGGAGAAAACCAGATAACGGAGCAAGGCTCAAAAGTTTTCAAGTTTAAAAGAGAGTTTCTGAATGGGTGTGGATCTCAGTTAGTTGTAAAGTGATAAAAAGAGAGTGTTTTCCCCTGCATTTCTTTCAGAGGCTTTTCTCCTGTCCCTGAACAGCCGCAGATTCGGCCTTATCTCCAAACTGCTGGAGCCAGAGCAGGTCTGTGTTAAAGTTCACCTTTCTAGCCTCTCTTTCAGGCGCTCACTGTGCTCGCAGGATTGTTCCGGCCGTCATCAAGAAACTTCCAAAATTCCTGCTTCCTGTTTTGAGTATGAGCACATATGGCGGTTCTGCAGCCGCATGGTGAAAAGCGGAATCCTTTTGAAGTGAAAACGATTCCTGTCATACTTTGATAATGTTCACAGATGGCGTTCGGTTATTGTTGTTGATGTTCTTGGGAAACTGTAGAGATGGAAGCAGATGTCTAATGTTAGTGAGAGGATTCCAGCGCTCAACACAGAACATAGTGGAGTAATGAAGAATGAAAGAGGCGAGGCTATGGCAACATAATAAATCACATTCCATGATGATCATTTTGAGCAGCATCACATTTATCGTTCTCAGTGAGTGCAATCCCATAATGCATTGCAAAGCAAGACAATGGTTAACTATAAAAACATTTATAATTCCATACTGAAGTGTTGACTTTAAAGAAATACAGCAGTTCAGTCTTGTATTGTGGTGTTGTGTTGTGTTGTGTTGTGTTTTACTATATTGCTAAAAGTATCGGGACACCCCTCAAAATCACTGAATTCACTACAGACCTCCAAACCCTGTGTTCCCTTCAGATTAGCTCGTGAACAGTGCCTAGAGAGCTTAATTGAATGGGTTTCCATGGATGAGCAGCTGCATCCAAGCCTTACATCTCCGAAGGCAATGCAAAGCGTCAAATGCAGTGGTGTAAAGCACACCGTCACTGAGCAGAGCAGTGGAGACGTGTTCTCTGGAGTGACCAATCACTCTTCTGTCTGGCAATCCGATGGACGAATCTGGGTTTGGTGGTTGCCAGGAGAACGGTACTTGCCTGACTGCATTGTGGCAAGTGTAAAGTTTGATGGAGGGGGGTTATGGTGTAGGATTATTTTTCAGAGGTTGGGTTTGGCCTCTTAGTTCCAGTGAAAGGAACTCTTAATGCTTCAGCATATCAAGATATTTTGGGCAATTTCATGCTTCCATCTTTGTGGGAACAGTTCGGGGATGGCTCCTTCCTGCTCCAACATGACTGCGCTCCAGTGCACAAAGCGTCGGTCCATAAAGACATGGAGGAGGGAGTTTGTGAGGAGGAACTTGACTGTCTTGCACAGAGTCTGAATTAGAGCGAAGACTGAGAGCCAGGCCTTCTCGTCCAACATCAGTGCCTGACCTCACAAATGCCCTTCAAGAAGAATGGACAAAAATTCCCATAAACACACTCCTAAACCTTGTGGAAAGCCTTCACAGAAGAGTTGAAGCTGTTATAGCTGCAAAGGGTGGGCAAACTCCATATCAAACCCTACGGATGACATTTAAGTTCATGTGCAGTAAAGACAGACATCCCAAAACGTTTGGCTATATAGTGTGTTGTGTGATAGATGTGATGTCATGTGTTGTTTTGTTGTGATATGTTGTGTCGTGTTGTTATGTTGTGTTATGTTATGTTGTGATATGTTATATTTTATGTTGTGTTCTGTTGTGATATGTTATGTTGTGTTGGAGGAGATGAATGTTAGCAGATATTAAGCAGACAGTCAACTAATACTCTAATGATAGGTAGATGACATGTAGCTGCAAAGTTACTTATAGTTAGTATAATGGACTATCGAAATAAGCAACCAAAATGCATGATGGCAAGTGCATTTATAATCCTATGAAATTAAGACAATATATACTAATGTTCACTGAGAATGCTTATGTTGTCTTTTTTAGACATGAAGCGAAATGTTAATGGAGTTTGGTTGGAGTTACAATTGAGGACGGTTCACCTGCCTAGTGTGGTCTGGACTCTCATAGGGTCGTGGTTATACCTTACTGCGCAGAAGCCCCCCTGATGGATGCTCAGGAGTACTGCACTCTGACGAGGTCTTGGCTTTGTCCTTATTATTGTTTGGCTCGTTGTCTTTGATGATGTCGTACTGGCGGCAGAAGAGCGCGATCACACCTGAAAGAGAAAAATCATGCACGTATCCACCTTATTAAGCGGAAGAGCGGCGTGGCGGTTTGTAACCTGAATGTGCAAGGCTTCCAGTGTCATCTGCTTCAGTTATTTTAGGCCATTATACTGCTCGAAAATGCAGACTAGCATTTGTTAGCATATTATTTGCACAGTACTATTTACATTGAATGTAGATTGTGACAGATGCTTTTACACCCTGTAAAAAATTACTGTAAAGAGCAATAAAAAATATTTTCTTTGCACTAAGTTTAAATGGTAGTTAAATGCTATACATTTTATACTTAGTGCAAATTGTGGCTGATGCTATTTACACCTTATTATGATTACATTTATTTAAATCATAAATGGATGCTGCCTTATTATTGGGACATTACCCCTATACCACAGATTTCAATCAGGTAATGGCGGGCGGAGTTAGTGTCAATAGCTTCTGCGAACAAGGGCAGTTGGTGTAAATAGACCCTGTTTAATGTATTATCAAGATCAAACACACTGGTTTGTAGCACAAATAGTTTACTGGTTATTTATCTATGAATTAGAAGTCTCGCACATTCACAGAAAATTGCTTGCCTCTGTTGTAAAATAAGGTGGATACATCATTGCTGCTTCTTTCTATATGCTGTTCATTTGGCCATGTGATTGTAATCCATGTAGTCTATTAACTTATGGTGTTCTGTATTGATTATGGTTGCAGTTAATATGTATTTTAAAGAGCTGGGATACACCAAACAAATCAAACTAGTAGGCATCTTGCTGAAATTGTAGAGAAATCTGCTAAAAGAAAAACACTAAAGATGCCTTTCCACGAATTCAGACATTCACATAAGATTAAAGTCTGGACTGTGATTGGTTGTCAAGTTTGCTTCCAGCTGAAAAATAGTGATTCGACATTTACTCAGTTACTCTGTGCTGTTATATTTGTGGTGTGAACTGAATTTTTATTTTTTTTGAATTATTTTTTACAATGATATATTTTTATCCAAAGAGTGAATGTGGCCATTATGCTGCTTTATTTTGCAAACTAGTAACTTTATCGTATAATTGTAATTTATTATCACAATCACAATCATAAACACACTGGTTGTAGTGCAAATACTTACATTTACATATACATTTATATTACATTTATCAGACGCTTTTATCCAAAGCGGCTTAAAACCGAGGAGTACAGGAAGCGATCTGTCATGAAGAGGCGAAGAAACGCAAAAAGTGCCTTAAATACAAAGATTTGGATATTATTCAGAGTAATAAAAGCTAAAATAGGGAGGGAAAAGAGAAAAATTGAGGAGGAAGAGTTAGTTTTTTATACTAAGACCGTTTACTGTTCTTTGTATTTCTTATAGGCACCAAGGAATCGAAAGTCTCACACATTCACAGAAAACACTTCTTGTTGCAAAATAATTAAGGTGGAGTAGTTAAGAAAAATTAACAAAGAAAATGTGTAATTTTAACTTAGCTGGTAAAAGGTTGAGTAATATTCGCTTTGTTGAAGTTTTCTTTTTTACAATATAACACTAAATTA
This sequence comes from Pseudorasbora parva, assembly GCF_024679245.1. Taxonomy (NCBI): domain Eukaryota; kingdom Metazoa; phylum Chordata; class Actinopteri; order Cypriniformes; family Gobionidae; genus Pseudorasbora; species Pseudorasbora parva. The sequence continues at coordinate 6,258,277 of NC_090188.1, read as the reverse complement.
AACCACACTTTGAAAGTGTATTCTTTACTTAGAAACCTCTAGGTAAATAATACAATGGATATTGTGTAGACACCGTATCTATATATAATAGTAGTAATGTGTCATGAATGTTTCATTTTGAATAGAGAATGAACTCAGATGTCACAAAAAGGGCAAATTACTAAATCTAACAACAAAAGCAATGATAAAGCAGTGTAAATACATCTGAAAAAACAGTGAAAAAATAACCTTGATTATTCAAACCCCAGTGCATGGTGGGATTTACTTTTTTTATTATTATTCTAGCCTGAACTAACTTTTTCATGTAGAAAATAAGTTTTTATTTTATTTTATTTTTTTAGTATTTACTTTACACCACAGAATAATTTTATCATTGTACATTTAAAATTCCAAAATTATTATAAAACATATGAAATGCTAATTTCAAAAGCAGGGCCTTGTGCAATGAAATGGATATTTTTCAGAACAATTCACTATTAGTTTGATATCATAACGTTATATAGTTCAATTGTTTTATTGATTTATAGGGCTAGTTAATATTTATTTTATTTTGTTAAATGAAGCATTGCGCTATGCAAAGGGCATTTGTATATCTGAGTTGGTTTGAGCTGAAAACATGAAATACACAGAGTGTTAATGGCAATAAAACCGAATGTTAAAACTTTAAACTAAATCAGAGGCTGTGCCCATCGTACACTATTCGTAAAACCTGTCAGCACAAACTGCCCAATATCTGCAGACTTCCTCTGATTTTCAGCAGCTATAGTCGACTCCTCAGACTGTAATATGGGTGGATAGGTTGTTTGGTGTATTCCAGTCTTTATGAACGTGGATTGAAGCAGGATTTGAGTGCTAATGTAATGGTCCAGTGCTCACCTGCCCACATGATCAGAACCACCACAATGATGATGATCTCTCCTGCTCTGAGCTGAGCGTTCAGCCCAACCTCCTCCATGGTGACTTCGTCTGTCAACAGTTTAAGGACATTATTAGTGGTATGTCAAATATTGATTATTAATAATGCCTAGGCCTAATGGTTTTAGAAATATCCCAGATGTTGTATGATAACATTTTCATTAGAAATTCATACTGAAAAATTAAATAGGCTATTAAAATCTACACTGTACTAATGCTGCATCATGTTCTGCACCTCAATTACATTTTTAGGAGTCATTATAAATCATTTTCTTTTTTTGTGACACAAAACCCTGGTACTATTATATTACACCGATCAGGCATATCATTATGACCAGGTGAAGTGAATCCACTGACTATCTCTTCATCACGGCTCCTGTTAGTGGGTGGGATACATTAGGCAGCAAGTGAATATTTTGTCCTCAAAGTTGATGTGTTAGAAGCAGAAAAAATGTGCAAGCGTAAGGATTTGAGTGAGTTTGACAAGGGCCAAATTGTGATGGCTAGACGACTGGGTCAGAGCATCTCCAAAACTGCAGCTCTTGTGGGCTGTTCCCGGTCTGCAGTGGTCAGTATCTATCAAAAGTGCTCCAAGGAAGGAACAGTGGAGAACCGGCCACAGGTTCATGGACGGCCAAGGCTCCTAAAGCTCGTGGGGAGCGAAGGCTGGCTAGTGTGGTCCAATCAAAGACGAGCTACTGTAGCTCAAATTGCTCAAGAAGTTAATGCTGGTTCTGATAGAAAGGTGTCAGAATACACAGTGCATCACAGTTTGTTGCGTAAGGGGCTGCATTGCTGCAGGCCTGTCTGGGTGTCCATGCTGACCCCTGTCCAATGCTGAAAGCACCAACAGTGAGCATCAGAACTGGACCATGAAGCAATGGAAGAAAGTGGCCTTTTTACCATCACGTAAAGTGTGTGTGTGTGTGTGTGTGTGTGTGTGTGTGTGTGTGTGTGTGTGTGTGTGTGTGTGTGTGTGTGTGTGTGTGTGTGTGTGTCACTTATCTGGGGAACACGTGGCTCTTTGAGGAAAACAACAAGTTTGAGGTGTTGACTTGGCCTCCAGATCTCAATCCAATCAAGCATCTGTGGGATGTGCTGAACAAAGAAGTCCGATCCATGGAGCCCCCACCTCGCAACTTACAGGACTGAAAGGATCTGCTGCTAACAACTTGGTGCCAGATACCACAGCACACCTTCAGGGGTCTAGTGGAGTCAATGCCTCGACAGCTCAGGGCTGTTTTGGCAGCAAAAGGGAGACCAGCACAATAGTAGAAAGGTGGTCATAATGTTATGCCTGATCTGTGTATATCAGACTACTTAAAAATCTCTCAATGTCCCTTTGCAATTTAGATAGATGAAAAACATGAGCTAATCACAGATTATTGATTTACTGGGATGAGCTGAATCCTTAATGAAACTAATGGATCTTAAAGACATGATCTTCATGTGCATTATTTATTGGTGTATCACTGATCCAAGACGTAAAAGAAGGCACAGAGCAGCTGAGGGACAGTTTGAAAATAGGAAATGCCACTCATTTAAAAATGCATACATACAATTTACATAATTGCTGAATTTATTATTATTGGAGATTTTTAGTTTAGTTCATTATTGTTATTAAATGAAGAACTAAGTGACTGATGCTGCACAATTTAAGGCTAAATCAACTGTTTCTTAAAGAAATTATGCAATTAGAACATGCATGTCTTAATGTTTTTATATATATATATATATTTCAAGATTTAAAGTAGTCAAAAAGTAGTCATTGAAAAAATATCTTTCTCTCATGATTTATTAAACTATATTTGAGCAAGATGGCTACATGGTTGTCAAGAAAAAGTAAATTGAATAATAAAGGATAAACTGATGTTATTTCAGTATTAAAGGAATAAAATAGATTCCCATATCAACAGAAAATGATCGCAAGCCTGTACTGCAGATGATTTAAAGATGGTCAAATATTAACCAGTGTAGCTGTCTGCTTGCAAATCTATGTTAGAGTAATGTTTGCTTGTAAAACTACGCTCGTATGATTCAAAACTACGCTTTTTTCCTCATCAGATGTCTCTCTCTCTCTTTATTTAGCTGTTCATTTGATGGCGTGATGATGATAAGCACACTCATGTCCACTGTATTCAGTATTTCAAACAGTGTTGTACTGGAGCGATGTGTGTTCGTGTCAGTACCTTTGCTTTTAGAGTCCTGTGTTTCTGTATCTTTCGGGGTTTTAAAATGCAGCGTTTCACTGAGGGGACTCGGCCCGCTTATACCGATTGACTGAACATGCACAATATAGTCCGTATCGGCCTCCAGGTCCCAGAGTGCACAGCTCCGCGTGGTAGTGTTCACTTCTTGGATAAAGCGCAGCATGCGGGCATCTTTTTTCTGTGATAGATAGATAGATAGATAGATAGATAGATAGATAGATAGATAGATAGATAGATAGATAGATAGATAGATAGATAGATAGACAGACAGACAGACAGACAGACAGACAGACAGACAGACAGACAGACAGACAGACAGACAGACAGATAGATAGATAGATAGATAGATAGATAGATAGATAGATAGATAGATAGATAGATAGATAGATAGATAGATAGATAGATAGATAGATAGACAGACAGACAGAAGGAAAGATAGATAGACAGACAGACAGACAGACAGACAGACAGATAGATAGATAGATAGGTAGATAGATAGATAGATAGATAGATAGATAGATAGATAGATAGATAGATAGATAGATAGATAGATAGATAGATAGATAGATAGATAGATAGATAGATAGACAGACAGACAGACAGACAGACAGACAGAAGGAAAGATAGATAGACAGACAGACAGACAGACAGACAGACAGACAGACAGACAGACAGACAGACAGACAGACAGACAGACAGACAGACAGATAGATAGATAGATAGATAGATAGATAGATAGATAGATAGATAGATAGATAGATAGATAGATAGATAGATAAACAGACAGACAGACAGACAGACAGACGGAAAGATAGACAGATAGATAGATAGATAGATAGATAGATAGATAGATAGATAGATAGATAGATAGATAGATAGATAGATAGATAGATAGATAGATAGATAGATAGATAGATAGACAGATAGACAGATAGACAGACAGACAGACAGACAGAAGGAAAGATAGACCGATAGACAGACAGAGAGATAGATAGATAGATAGATAGATAGATAGATAGATAGATAGATAGATAGATAGATAGATAGATAGATAGATAGATAGATAGATAGATAGATAGATAGATAGATAGATAGATAGATAGATAGATAGATAGAACTAGTATTTTAGCAAATGCCTTCTCTTTTGTGAGCTGCTTTCTACTAATCAGCATGAGTGGTAAATATAGAGTTCTGTGTGTGACCTTTCCGTTCTCTCTCTCTCTCTCTCTCTCTCTCTCTCTCTCTCTCTCTCTCTCTCTCTCTCTCTCTCTCTCTCTCTCTCTCTCTCGTTGTGATTATTACCTGTTGTGTGATGGCGAAGCCGATGACCGGCTCCCCGTCCGGCGTGTCCCAGGTCACCACGGCTGAGCTGCCCTTCACATCTCTGATGGACACGTTCACTGGGGCAGCCAAACTGTCTGAGAACAACAGAGAGGTTAAAGTGAGCACAGTTACAGACACACCTCCACATCTGACATCAAAGTTCACCCTTTTTACTTTTAATGCTCATTCGGTCTTATTGTGTGTGATTCATCTGACCTGCTGTGTGAAGTCCCACAGAAACAAATGACTTTATAACTAGATGAGTTCAGCTTTATTCAGGGCACACACGGTCCAAAAACACAAACAATAAAACATACCAATACAATTTGATAAACAGACTTTGATGTTGGCTTAACAACTGTAAGTTTGAAAGTTTTATCGGTTTTAAATTTGGTGAAGTGGAAAGAGAAAAACATTGCTAGCATGAACTAGCATGATTTGCTAGCATGTTTTAATAGGTTGCTAAAATTATTTTGCAAATTGTTAGCATGATTTAACATGTTGCTAACATTTTGAACAAGCTTCTAGCTTTAATTAGCATGTCGCTAGCTTGATTTAGCATTTTAATAACATGTTTTAGCATGTTGTTAGCATGAATTAACTCATTGCTAACATGATTTAACATTTAAAGGGGTACTTCAGCGCTGGGAAGATGAATCTGTATTTAAACTGGGTCATCAATGCAGCAGAAATGTGAAATTATTTTTGAATTTGGTGTCTTCTAGACTGAGAAAAGACAGAAAATGTATTTTTGTCCCATGGGGATGAAAGACTACAATTCCCAGAATGCTTCGCTGCCCTGTGAGGCCATTCCCAACACCACCAACTTCATTACTGTGACTGAGTTAGAGAAGACACTACAATTAAAAACTGAACGTGTCTGTTCAATATAATGAGTGAGTCACCGCGCGAGTGTCACAGCCCTGCCCCTGAGCACTAACTGCGTGATGAGAGCTGAGGTAATCACGACTACATTCGCGGCATACATTCACACAGGAGTTCAGTCTGGCACGCGTTTCAGTTCATGCCTTTGCAAGCTTAACTTTCATAGAAATTAATTTGAGATGTTAAAAGACTTACATTGCTCACCATAGCTCCGTTTAAATGATCCTGTCTGCAAGCTGAGCTCTCCCTGCCAGCTGAGTGTAATCTCCCATCCCCCATGCACAGATTCAAAACATGCGGAAATAGCTCCCTCTGCTGGCTGTAGTCTTTAGCCTCTGGGCAAACATTCCTCCTATGATGCAAAAATCGTCATTTTGCATCATAGGAGGAATTTTTCCAGAAATAAAATGCATAAATCTCTCGTCTCAGGGAGATATGAGGGGGGAAAGCACAATAATTTGAATATTCTCCAGGGTTTCTACTGATACAAAGCCATATGCTAATCGCTGAAGTAACCCTTTAAGTGTTAACTTGATTTGACATTTTGCTATCATGAATTGACATTGCAAGCATGTTTTAACACATTGCTTGCTTGAACTAACGTTGCTAGCATTAGTAAGCACTGTTAGCATGAATAAGCAGATTTTAGCACACAGATAACACGTTATTAATATTAATTAGCATGTTTTGCTAGCATTATGTGGCATGTTGTTAGGATGAATTAACATGTTTTATCATGTTGTTAGCATAAACCAGCATGTTACTAGCATGAACTAACATGTTGCTAGAGTGAATTACCATTTTTCGAGCATGAATTAGCATGTGGTTAGCATGAATTAACAGGTTAGCATGAATAAGCATGTTGGTAGTGTGATTTAACATGTTGCTAGCATGAATTAGCATGTTGTAAGCATGTTCTAAGCTAGATGCTAGTCTTTGCCGATGATAGATACGTAGTGGATGAAGCTCAATGTGAGTCTAAGGGAATTTTATGATTTTTAATATTAATTTGTAAGAAAACCAAGGTCGAGTCAGTTTGAAAAGAGCACCTCGAGTCAGAAGAGTCTGAAGGTCTGAGCCGAGTTTGGTGGTTAGATTTAAAGATTTAAGAGGAGATACATTCTGGCTCAGAAGAAGAAGTTTAAATAGATCAATATGTTCTCTGTCAAGCGAATATAATGCGTAAAAATGAAAGTATAGTTCTAGCTGTTTCAGTTCTTATATGAGCTGTTCTCTTCTGCTTCATGTTGACCTGTAAAAGGATGTACAGTGTGTGTGTGTGTGTGTGTGTGTGTGTGTGTGTGTGTGTGTGTGTGTGTGTGTGTGTGTGTGTGTGTGTGTGTGTGTGTGTGCTCAGTGTTGAAGTGTTCTCATGTTTGTTGAATGAATTTGTGCTTCAGAGAGCTCAGGTGCTGCTCATCTCTTTTCTACCTACTCTGTTGACACTACTTCACACACACACACACACACACACACACACACACACACACACACACACACACACACACACACACTGGATTCTTGGTCATGAAGCCGTTTGGAGGGATGAAGAGCGAGAAACGCACCACTAGTATAATTTATGGTGGCCCAGATCAAATTTGTATGCATATTAGCCCCTCTTTGCCTACATATCATGCGATTAACAAAGCTGGTTGTAGTTTATTGATACAGTGAGCAGATAATCTTGGTTTGTGCAAATGGATTGCATTCATGTTTTATGCATGGGTCTCTGAAATGATCTTCCAAGCATTGTTTTAATCCTTCTATGAACTATCAGTGAATATTTGAAGGTGACATTTTTTGTGTTGGATTTTTATTGTCCTCACTAACTGTGTTACACTGCGATTATACGTTTAACTACTGAATAATAATAATAACTACATGTGCTTACTGTAGGGTTATAGGATTGGTGTGATTTAGAGTTGATTGCATGTAATTATGCATAATTTGTAGTTATAACTACAGTAACTACATGTCACATTTGTAACAAGCACACTATAAAATAAAGCGTTACCCTATTTTTAATCAGAAATTGCTATTTAATTGAAATATTTTCTTAAATACTATATAATAAATTTTTCTTTGATTTATAAAAAAAACTGCACATAAGGTTTGTACGACTTCCTATTTAACTTGTTCGTCTTTCTTTATTGTGTGATGTTGCTGTTTGAGAATGAAAAATGTCTGCAAAGTAACAAAGTCCCTCCAGCAGGAGTTGTTCTCTATATCAGTGTCAGTGTTTCTGAACTCCCTGAAACGCCTCCATTTTAGTCTTGAGTTTTCTTCCTGGAACAAATACTGCCCAATATTCCTCATTTAAATAATTCCCACAATGCATACGGCGGGGCCTGGTTGACCAGTTGACCAATCACAACACACTTGTCAAGCTGACCAATCAGAGCACACTGCACTTTTTAGATGGCGCGTCATAGAGACAGGAAATTAACAAAAGACAAATATGGTCGCAAGTTGTTATAACCGAATGAGTTCAGTGGAACTTGTGACCATATTTGGCTAGCAATGCTTTTGGGAAACGAACCCCAGAGTGTTATTGACAGACTGGGAAGAGAGGTACTGCAACAATGTCAAATATGTAAAAAAATCTTTTAGTTTTAAACGTTCAAGCATGAAAACCTTTTCTAGTAGTATAAACAAAATCAAGACTTGGACATTTAGGCCCCTAAACGGTTGTTCCACTTTCTCTTGCACCATAGTCCTCTTCAAACTGAGAAATGACCATAGAAATGAAAGTTTATGCTGATGCTTTCTATAGCGCTCACTGCAGCCTCGCAGAGACTGGGCGCATGTATTTGTCTTTTGAACTGTGCTCTGGCACATTTAAAAGATGACACATAAAACCAAGCTTGTGTAGCTATAGAAGCATCTGTCGAGTTTGTTTCGGGTATAATAGCTTGCCTAGACGCACTGTTTGGTGTTTGCAGTAAGTAGACTTCTCTATAGGCTGTAGAAAGGCATTCTGGGAGTAATAACATTCACATGCTGTTGAATTATAAATGAAGCATCCCTCATTGATGTAGAAGATAGGCTTAAACATAAACGTACATTTAATTTGCTTTAACACTTTATTGTGATTTGTTCAGATGTTGATTCAGAAATCATTACAAGGAAGATTCAGATCTGCATTTAAATCATTACAAAACATTATTTTTAGCCGTACTTCATACGGTGATGTTATATATTTTATTCGGGTGAGTTCTAGGCTGTTTAATTCAATCTCCTTACAAAATCAATTGAGACCGAAAATAAAGAATGACCCAATCTAGAAAACCGATCAAGATGATTGTACTAAATAAAGGAAAGCTTTTGAAACACTAATTCTGCTCCTCTGAGGAGTTTGACTGTAATTTTGTTCAAAGCCTCGCTATGAACTGTTAGATTGCTTTGCATTTGAGTTTATGGAGCTGTTTTACACTTAATTAATAAAGCAATTAGCCACATGCAATTAGTCATCACAGTGGCTGGACCATGTAAGGGCAGTTTTAGGAGGTATGAAACAATATTCAATAGCTCAATGCTATTTACAGTAGCCAAGCAATGTCGCAAGATGATGGGAACTCTCCGTTTTATAACGTGCAGTTTCAACAGATACTGTAAGTCTAGTTGTCATTCCAGGACTAGTGTGTGTGTGTGTATGTTTTTGTGAAATATGAGGGTACAAATGTGTATAATAGCATGGGTAGGACATAGGTATTACTTATTAGGTGACTTATGAGGACATTGGCAATGTCCCCACTTTTCAAAATGCTTATAAATCATACAGGATGAGTTTTTTTAAGAAAGTAAAAATGCAGAATGTTTCCTGTGATGGGTAGGTTTAGGGGTAGGGGCAGTGTAAGGGGATCGAAAATACGGTGTGTGTGTGCGTGCGTGCGTGCGTGCGCGTGTGTGTGTTTGTGAGGAGGAAAGGGATATTTTAAATTTATATGGAAATAAGTTTGTGCTTGGTTGCAATGGAAACAGTAGAAATGAGTAGAAATGTATTTGGAAGGAAAGAAGGAGAAAGGTACACATTAAAGGCCCATTCCCAACAATAACTATAAAGACAACGGTAAAGATATGGTTCTAGAAATTGTTCTCAGTATTAATGAATTAGCAGAGTTCACACCACAGCTATAACGATAACGGCACAGAGAATCACTTTTCTCCAGGTAATGAATGATAAAAATATAAACAGCCAATCAGAATCCATCCTGCTGTAATGAGCTTGAGCATTTAAAGCGACAGACAAGTTTAACCCCTCCTGTTCGAAGCGGGACTCGTACCCGGGTCTGCATGAGAGTCGGACGCTCTAACAAGGAGGCTAAAGGCTACAACCTCTAGTGTCAGTCACGACTCTTGAGATCAGAGGAGTGAGGTTTACTCGTAAGTAGAATTAACAAAACGATATTGCGAATATAGTTATCTTTAAAGTTATCCTTCTTGGTGTGAACTTTAATGCCAGATTCAACAAAAAACATATAAACATAATGCACATAAATAACGACTTGCATTCAGTCTGTTCCTCACACAATGCTATGATTTAATAACATATGGACCATTTTAGTGGTGATGTAGCCATGTAAGTTTATTATATGATTCGCCACACATTCTCCAATTGTGTTCCACAACAGACATATTGATATGTGCATTTTTGATGAACTATTCCTTTAAGCCGTTAACCATATCATATTATTTTTACTATGCTGACCCGATTTGCGTAACCACATACCTGTTCCTCTCTCCAACTCACTCTTCACCTTCTCGTCTTCTCTGCCACAGTTTTATTTCTGTGTAATGCGTTTCCCTGAAGTAAACTCGCACACGTTTTCTACTGAAAGCGCAGCCTCCTGTCACTGGAGCCTCTAAAAGCATCGAGGAACTGATGGTTGCAGCTGCCAGAAGCCCGTTTCCATCCTGATTCATGGCTTTTCCCTCTTTACTAGGGGTTGAGCGTGGTGCATTAAGATATAAAATTTATAGGCCATTAAGTTGATGTAGGTTGTAGTTTGGATTTATTATTTTGTTGGTTCCAGCTGCATCAGAGAAGGCTTCTTTATGGTGCAGCATTAATATGTCACGCTTATATTATGGTGCTGACAGAATCACTGAAGCAGTTCACTCACTGTCTGTCTGTCTGTCTCTTAATTGCACTTTGAAGAGATTTGCATGCCAACATCATCTGAAAATCTTTTTTTTTAAATAAATATATTGAATATTGCAAAACAATATTGGCAATTTCCAATAGCCTACACAAAAGACACAGCTGTGTTTTGCAGTGCTTTATATTTTCCCAGGCTCTCCACATCATTACACATGCCACATGTGCCCACAACTATCGTGCAATGCCCAATCGGATGCCATAATTAAAGGGATGAGCAACAGTCCCCGGAAATGCATTAGTTTTAATGGAATGAAATCTTGTAAACTTACCAGCTAAGACCCACGACGCTCCGAAACAGCTCAATAGGAGCAGCGGTGCGGGCATGAAGACCCTCCTCATCCTTCCCCCGCTGGCTGGATGTGAATGTCCTCCGTCGGTGTCGGTTGTCTGAAGCGCTGGGTTTCAGCACCGCGGACAGCTCTCAGCTCTACATCAGCGCGACGCGTTACACCGGACATATGAAGACATTAAACGAAGACATTTCTTCTGTTTGCGACGTCTTTTCATACGGCTGCCATGTAGCCAACCTGCTGCGAGCCTGAAGAGGCTAAAAAAACTGACTGAAGGAGTGTGTGGGGAGCCTGTAGCCTCCTCTCTCTCTCTCTCTCTCTCTCTCTCTCTCTCTCTCTCTCTCTCTCTCTCTCTCTCTCTCTCGCTCTCTCTCTCTCGCTCTGGCTATCACACACACACACACACACACACACCCTCGCTCTCAGATTCTTTCGCGTCATTTTATTATAGGTTCTAGGAGTCATCGGTTATTTTGATCTGGAGATGATTTTAATTTTATTGAAACTGTACTGTCATAATTACTATAATACATCAATGATATGATTGAGGCTAAGCATTTCTACTATTTCTAACAACTCATAATTTGTATTTTTGACTAAATTGACTTTACATGTCTTCAACATTAAGTAATTTAAACTTTCCTTGTAAGCACAACTCAAATACTTTGTGTAGCAGAAAGATGATTCAATGGAGTAAACGGCAATTAAATTCAATTTAAAAATAACTCAAGTGAATACACTTATAGGACATGCTCTATTTCACTGTATGTAATGAGCAGTAGCGACGAACCACAATACTGCTATAAACAGTTGCTCATTGAGCAAAGCCATTTAAATTATTTAATTATAAATTCATATGAATTAAATCCCATGCAAAGCATTCTGGGAACTAGAAATCTCCTTGCGTTAATAAGTAGGTTTTACACAATAATTTTAAGTTGTGACAAAATGTTCATTGGTCAAGCAGCAAACATCATCGAAACAACAACAGTCACGCCTGATGTAGACAACGATGTTATAAAATTACCCAAAAATAGGAAATATGAGAAAAATTGCTAGATTTATGTCGCAATATGGATAAATACGTCGTCACCATGTGAAAAGAAATGTTATTTGAAATAATATGTTGGAAATGCTTGTATATAAAGGCCTCAAGAAGTGCGATATATATGATAAAAAAATGTTTTCCTACATATCCAAATTAAGTGAGCTACTCAAATTATCCAATTTTACGCAAAAAGGTTGAGAAAAACCCACATAAATACATTGAGTTGTATAAAGCCAATTTCATGTTTTGTTTAATTATAGCGCCACCAAGTGGTGCAGCACCAACACTTTTTTTGTCCTCAGAGTGCCTCTATACATAAGCTTGTCAAATTTAGGGAAAATATCTCATTTTGAGTTATAGACATTTGTATTTAAGCATATAAAAAATAACCCACACCTGATTTTTGACATTTGGCCTTTAGTCAACCCGCTACACTGTAAAAAGAAGGCAAATTTTGAACTTTTGCAGTAGAATCGACTTGGATGTTTAAGTTATTTCAACTTAAATTATGTTAAACTGACTTTAAAAAATGAGTTACATCTTGTATAACTAATAAAAACAAGTTTAACATTGCTTAACTTATTTTGATGAGTTCAAACAATGTAAAAACATATGTTGTCATAACTTATTGAACATATATTTTTTTACAGTGTATGATTCCAATCTTCCTACAGTGGTTTCGTCTCAATTAGACTAACGGTTTAGAAGATAGTCGCGAAAGTTGTTTAAATGCTTAATCACGACGTTGAACAAACCGTAAGGCAAAACCTAGCCTATCTGATATCGTTGGACTCTGCATGGATTCGGGAATCTAATGATGTCTAAACATGTAAAGTAACAAACAAAGATTTATTTGTAAAGAATTCCGATTTTTTTATGTTACACAATGATTCATTTGAGTGTTATTTAGCTTTCTTTAGTGGGAACTGGCGGGAAATTAAGACAAAGAAACGTGACTGATGAAAACAAACTGAAAGTCCAAGAAAACAGAAACTAAGAACAAACAAAACTGAGCACTTCTGCTAGCCTAGAAATCTAGACGCTCCCTAGCGGCAGCAAATCTAATCTGCCGCGAGTGTCTTCTAGCAACTCTCAATACCCTTCTGAGCTGTAAACGGCAAACTCTGGTCGGGCCAATCACATCGTCTATAGAGTCGGTGGGCGGGGCCATAATGACGACGGCCGAGTTGCGTTTGCGTGCTTCTAGTAAACACAGAAACTGGCGAACGTCGGCGGTCTTTCGAATCAGCTTTGACCGCGATCCTGGAAGACTTGGAGTTAAGCTTTTCTCTGAGAAAAGAACGGCACTGAAGTCATTCTTAAGAAGGGAAGATGTGTTCAGAGTTTTGCCGACCGGATACGGCGAATGTTTAATCTGTCAGCGAGCTCTGCTTCACCTTCGTTGCTCTGGTTGGTGTAGCGCTATCCTATCGTGTGCAGAGGGAGTGTGAAAGACAACCGTTTATCCGCCCCTCGGATTGAGCCGTCAATTGTGAATTCCCAGACCAAACATCTTGATGTGGGTCTGGCTTGTCAGGCTACACTTCTGCAGAAGGAAAGGATAAACTGCCTTTTCTCATGCAGTTCTTCTTCAATACTAATATTAAGCATGTAAGTATTCATTTTAACTTTTGACAAGTTTGGTTTTTAACATTGCGGCTTATTCTGGCCATAAATCACACACTAGACAGAATGAGACTACCTGACTATGTAAAGCAACGACTCTCATTTTTTACATCTCGGTTCGGGTTACCTTAAAAAAGATGATGCAATAATAGACTGTTGTGGAAAACAATTCATTTAAATAAAAATGCAGCAGTGATTCCAGTCCATCCAAAAGTAATAAACACTGGTTGTGTGTGTCACAGGCAATATGCAGTCGTGCTCATGACCATCTAGTCGTCTCCTGCTCTCTTCTTCAGCACGAGTCCTGATAGTGATTGACAAGTGGAGTATAATCTCATTACTGAAGTCATTCGCTCTGACACTTCAGCACGAGTCTGATACATGCAGAAACACACAAACAAATGAGAGCTTTGGACATCATCTCGATGGAAATGTCAACCCGTGAGAGATTCTCCCAGAGCGTCTTACACAAGAGCAGCAGGAAGAACTAAAGAAATGAAATCAGTCTGGATTTGCCACACAGAGACAGACACTGCTGAGCTGGGCCCTGACAATTTATTATGCACCCTTATTGAACATCCTAATATGACCAGCCAATACATTATGACCAGTCATAGGTGAAATAAATAGCATTGATCATCTACTAAAAAGGCCACGTTTTAGGTTCTGGATGGATTAGATGGAAAGCAAACAGTCAGTTCTTGTAATGAATGTGTTCATGCAGAAGAAATTGGCATGAAAAAGATCTGAGAGATTTTGACACGGGAAGGGCCAGATTGTAATGGCAAGGCGACTGGGTCAGAGTATCTCTGAAACTGCAAGGCTTGTGTTTCTCCCAGTGCGGTAGCTCTGGTGAGAGTTTGCCAAAAGAGCCCAGAGGAGGGCCAAACGCCAAACTGATAACTGGGTGTTGGACGCCCAAGGCTCATTAATGCACGAGGGCAACAAATGTGATCCTTCTCATTATAATACACATTTTCATATTCAATAAATACATTGCAAAGGCATACATTTCAGGTTGAATTAATTTAACACATTTTGTTTCTACAGCATTCCAGTTTCAGAAACGGAGATGGAGACTGTAAAACTCTTGCATGTCTTTGCTTTGAGTTGTTACATAACAAGCCACAACGATTCTCATCAAACCTCACGGCCTTTACCTCTCGCCGTCTCCAGGGGGTTTCTGGGCATCTGAACTCATGACTCAGTGACTCACGACATCAGGAAGAGTGAGTCTCTTACTCCCGCCTCTCTCTCTCTCTCTCTCTCTCTCTCTCTCTCTCTCTCTCTCTCTCTCTCTCTCTCTCTCTCTCTCTCTCTCTCTCTCTCTCTCTCTCTCTCTCTCTCTCTCTCTCTCTCTCTCTCTCTCTCTCTGTGTGTGTGTGTGTGTGTGGGGGGGGCATTTTTTTTGTGAAATAAGAGGACACAAATGTGTATAATGATAAGGGTATGACATTACAAGGAGAGGATGAAAGATGAGGACATTGGCCATGTCCCCACTTTTTAAAATGCTTATAAATCATACCGGATGAGAAAGTAAAAATGCAGAATGTTTCCTGTGATGGGTAGGTTTAGGGGCAGGGGCAGTGCAAGGGGATCGAAAATACGGTTTGTAAAACCATTAAGCCTATGGAATGTCCCTATATGTCTCAAAAACAAACGTGTGTGTGTGTATGTGTGTATGTGTGTGTGTGTGTGTGTGTTTGGCAGGACTCCTGACCTCTAGAGAGGTAACAGGAAGTTCTCAGTAAAGCTGACATCATACTTGCCTCATCTCATTAAAATGTATGAATTGGCATTTCTGACTGTCGTGTGTGTGTTCTGCTCCAGACAGCAGGTGTGTGGCATATGACGTGTTCCACATCACATTCATACTGTACTGAGATCAGAGTATAATGCAGCATTACTAATTGCTGGTCAGTTGCACTGTGGCCTTTATTGGTAATACTTTACAGTAAGGTTACATTAGTTAACGTAAACCAATAATGAAAAAACACTTCTAAAGCATTTATTAATCTTAATGATCATTTTTAACATTCATTAATACATTAAAGTCAAAAGTTGTTTTTGTTAATATATTTTAATGGAAATGAACTAACAATGAGCGTCGTATTATTATTACGACGTTGGTAATAATGACGTTCGTATTATTATCATAACGTTGAACAAACCATAAGGCGAAACCTTGCATATTTGATACCGTTGGATTCGGCGAGGATTCGGGAATCTGACTCCCATGAAAATAACTCAACCAAATCCAAAGTTATAAGCATGTGAATATTTGATTTTACCACTAGGTGGCGCTGACTTGAAACTTCTCAGGGCATCGTGCCGATGAGTCATTTCAAGTTTTGCATTGATACGCCAATGTGTTCATAAAGTACAGCATTTTACTACAAAATGTTTTAAAAAACTACACCCAAAATGGCCGATATGGAAAAATTGGATATCATTCGACTCAGTTTGTTGCCGCATTTTTCATATCTCCAGACCAGTAGGTGGCGCTGTGTCGAAACACAGCACGTCAACACTCATGCTTGTAATCAGAATACGATTAGATTCAGCCTTTCGTAAACGCTAATTTTTTCACACATTTTTGTAAAACACTTTAATGAATCGGCTTGAATTCTATTACTTTTTGTTGTCATTGTCTGAAATTGTTTAAATTTTCGTGCCAATTGGATAAACTGTCTAGGAGTTTAACAAAAGCTTTTTTAAAAGGACCTTTTTTTGTGAGAAAATAGTCACTATAGAAAATGACGTGATAGCCAGGGTTCGATCAAATCGTCTTAAGCCACGGAATCAGGGGGAAATAATTTTGTTTCTAGCTCATGCGGTTCAAAAGTTTTAGCATATACTTGAGTGCAACTTTGGACAGTTGGTGGCATTAGAGGGATTGAGTTAAATCTCCAAATATGCTATGGTGACATTTCAGACTGTCCTCTTTCTGTGTGCCTAATTTCATAACTTTTCCGCAAGCGGTTAACTGTATTGCTCATTGTTAGTCAATATTATTTTATACATTATCTAGCGTTAGCTAATGAGCCTAATTATAGACTATTGTATGATATGCTTTATTTAAAAAACTGTATGTGGGGAAAAATTGGTTGTGAAACAAACACCACAGTCTGACAGTCAATTTTAAATTACATTTTTCTTTCCAAATAAAAGCTTTAATTTTTTCTTTGTTTAGATACTATAGTTTTAAACTATAAATATTTAATAAAATCAATATTGAAAGTCAGGGTCAAGAGTAAAACATATGAATAAAATATACCGGTATTTGAAAAGGTAGCTAAATGAAACAACTGGTTTATATAATATAATGCAGATTTACTGTGACCTTTATGTAACAAAAAAACAAATAGCATATTTAATAACAGTGAAGTCCTTGAATTTCTGCCACTCGCTGTGAAACAATGTTACATTATTTTATAGAGTAATTGCTTTCTATGTCTCATATGTATTCCATATTTTTCTTGGGTGAATTGCAACGAGATCCTAGAAAAAGAGCAATCCAATAGCTTATTGATTTATGAGATGCAAAGTTTTGTGCGTTTGCTTATAAATAAGTGTGCATGTACATGTGTGTGCCTCTGTGTGTGTTTATGTAATTCATGTCATTAACACTGAAAGGATGCAGCTTATGCATATTTTGGTTTTATTTATTCCTTTATTTTGCATATTGCTGGTTATTTATGGTGTGGAATTGAAATGCAATCAAATGCAAATGTGGGATAAGTGCGTAAATCCAGGTCTCGTTTCACTGAGAGATAAATTAGTTTTTAAATTGTGTCATTTCATTATATAACCCAAACATGAGCATTAAAAACTAAAAATCTGTGAGGATCAAACAGAGAATCCCACAATATTGCATTTCACAGAAGAGAAATGTAAGAGTCATTTCAGTTTAAAGTGGATACATGTGCTGTCCGCATATTCTTCTAATGACTGCCATTATAGTGCATATAGCAATCTTATTGGATAAATTATTATATTTATAAATCAACACTTTTCTCGCTACATTTTTCTTGCAACTTTGGATTTTTTCACCAAGACGGTTGCAATGCATTAATATCTTCTCCATGAAGAATACGTGGAGTGCTGCATGATAATTTAGGCATAGGCGTCGTAATCATGTTCAGGGGAAAGAATTTGCTGACCGAATGAAGAAAATACTTTCGAATTGTGTCACCTTCAGAGTCTCTCCCGTCCTCATTTCAAGCGTTCAACATCTGGTCCAGTTCTCCAGATGAATCAGGGATTGCATGTACAGAGCCCATTAAAACGAGTTTAATGTGATCACTGGAGCAATTCCAGAGCTGTCTATAAGAAGGTCACTGCCACTCAGCAGTTCTCATGGGCTTCTTCATTGTAGAACACTGCTAATGAACCAAGTGAGGGATAGAAGGAAAAAAAGAAACAAAAACTGAGGGGAGAAGTTGCATTATTAAAAACAAAGCATTGTTTTTGTATTAAACCGCCTCGACGCGAGTAACAGAAGTCACCGTACCTTTGCTTTGTTTCTCTCCATCTGCTATATTGGGTCTTTGATGGTCCATTTGTGCACTGCTACACTTTTAGCATGAATGTGTCCTCCATTCATCTTCTGTCAGCTCATCTGTAATTGCTCATCATTAGACCTCATTCACGTCATGTTTTTTCCTCAATGGCTCTCTTTCTCATTTTATCATTCAGATCTTCGTCACTGGAGATATTTTGGTGGCCATTATGTTTAACAACCACAAGCCATCAGCCATAAGACGTAAGGAATAAAAATATACAATATATGCATTCATTAGCTGTTCCAAAACCTCAGTGCCTGTTAACAGTGATTTCATCTTTATTTAATTGAATTTTAAAATGGATATGCATGAATTAAATCCGAAGTTTCCTATCAGTCAGTCACGTTCAGCATGACGTCGACTACCACTTGCAATTATGCTCTGTTGAAATTTATGTTAAAATAATAATAATAATAATTTTGTTTAAAGGGATGATGAATTGAGAAATCAACTTTCCCTTGAGCTTTTGATATATAAAAGGTCATGGTGATATAAGAAAATCTTGTAAGTTTCAGAGCTGAAAACTTCCTTGTTATTCAAATAAAAGCTTTAATTGACACGCGATCGATCTCAGAATGTGCCAGGCTGTGACTTTACCACCTCAACATAAGATGAACAGCCCCGCCCACCGACTCATTCTGTAGCCCCGCCCACCGACTCATTCTGTAGCCCCGCCCATCGACTCATTCTGTAGCCCCGCCCATCGACTCATTCTGTAGCCCCCCACCGACTCATTCTGTAGCCCCCCACCGACTCATTCTGTAGCCCCGCCCATCGACTCATTCTGTAGCCCCGCCCACCGACTCATTCTGTAGCCCCGCCCATCGACTCATTCTGTAGCCCGCCCACCGACTCATTCTGTAGCCCCGCCCATCGACTCATTCTGTAGCCCGCCCACCGACTCATTCTGTAGCCCCGCCCATCGACTCATTCTGTAGCCCGCCCACCGACTCATTCTGTAGCCCCACCCACTGACTCATTCTGTAGCCCCACCCATCGACTCATTCTGTAGCCCCGCCCACTGACTCATTCTGTAGCCCCGCCCACTGACTCGTGCCACTGACATGACACAGGCCTACATAGAGCTGAACCGAACTTCTAAGCAATAAACATGAGGAAGACATTGCGCGTTAGTTCCTTCATATCTGATCACGGATTCATTTGTGAACAAGAGACTGGATTTGCAGACAGGATGAGATTACATGAATGAATGAAGCAACACACTAATGTGAGTAAAAATGTATTTTTATATGTGGTAGTATTGCATTGTTACAATGGGGGGGTGGGGGGTAAGTAATAAAAAACGTATATTCCAGTCAGTCGAGGGTGGATGAGAGATTGTGTTTGTGTGTGTGTGTGTGTGTGTGTGTGTGTGTCTGTGTGTGTGTCTGTGTGTGTGTGTCTGTGTGTGTGTCTGTGTGTGTGTGTGTGTGTGTGTGTGTGTGTGTGTGTGTGTGTGTGTGTGTGTGTGTGTGTGTGTGTGCACTGTAAAAAAAAAATCAGGTCTCTAATTGAAAATGTTCTAGTGACTGATCACATCTAAATGTTTTAGTTTGCCAAATTGAATTTATGTTAATTAAATTGCATCATTTCACAGAAGTTCAGTTTGGCCAACTGAAAAATTAAGATGTGATCATTCACTAGAACATTTTCAATTGGAGACATGAATTTTTGTTTACAGTGTGTGTGTGTATATTGCAATAAACTCTTATTTTATACATTCACTGAAAGAAAACAACATTGTTTAAAATGTTTACTGAAATTTTAACTCATTTTAACTAATTGATAGTAAATTTAACAAATAATGGCATAAAGTAAGACATTTAATTAAAAGTGAAATTATGAAATCGAACACTGTAAAAAAATCTTTGTAAAACAAAAAAATCTTTCAGTTGGAGACCTGAAATTTTTTTACAGTGAAAAACTGAACTAGTATTTTCTTAAAACATACTCCAATATCCTTTTTATTTTCAAATATATTTTGCTCCAAAAAAAAGTTTATGCGATTCCTCTCCGAGCTGGCTAGTTTGGATCAGGAATCTTTTAGTCCCCATGGAGAAGGTGAATAATGAATAATGAAAATGAATGAATCATGGCTGCTTTATTTAGAAGCACTTGCTAAATGACTCTCTAAGACTATCAGAGCAGTTATTTGTCATTAGACTGTAATGCTTTTACTTCCATTAATGTTTATGCACAGCAGTTCATATCTCATGCCATGGGTCTGTTCTTCTCAGCTCATTTTCCTCTTCAGACCTGTGCTCCGCTGTTACCGTTCATCCCGGCTCTCCCTGGTGTTGTTAAAAAGAGATAAAAAGGGATGCAAAGATCTGGTGAAGCTGGACGGGGAGTATATAATCCTCAGGGGCTCCCATTCTGCTCTCAAATCCCACAGAAACAATTACATAAGCATCTGCTAAACTCGCGCAGAGGGAACAAACATTCCCATTAAAAGTGTGGCAAAGAGTAAGAGAAGAGTTTCCCCTCAACACTGTTTCTGTGGCGCAGAACTGACCTTATTAAACTTTCAGTATATTAATCATTTAATGTCACTCTCTCAGGTGGATCTCTATATTTGGATGGTGAATCCAACACTTTTGAATTCTCGTGATCCCAAACTTCCTTTCTTCTGTGCAGGTTTTCATGGATATTTGTGAAGGTTGTATGTCCTTCTTTGTAGTTTTTGTAGTTTGTAGCTTTCATTGCTCACCACTTTAGTTCTAGAAAAAGTACTAAAAGACCCTTTATTTTCATTTTATTCCAATCTTGACATTATAAAATGGATTACATTTCCGTTTTTATCCACCCAAAATGTACAATTCTGTCATTATTTTCTCTCAAATCTTCCACAAATCTTCCTCGGTTTGCGATCTGTGCTTTGGTGCCTGTTTACCTGGATTTCTCCTTGTGTATTGTTTGACGATGTTAAAGAACACTTGGGCTGGTTCACACAGAAAGCTTTTTTTTTTTTTGCTTTAGAAAATGTGAGATGCGAACAGTGGAATGGGGAAAAACCTCAAGGTCTCAAACTTTTAACTTGAGCGCTGTGTCAAGCATGAGACACTGCAAAAGGTGCAAAATACTAGATGTGTAAGAAGTTATTTTTAGAACAAATGTAAGACCTTTGACTTTTTTGTCTTATTAAAGAGAATTATTTTTTAAGCAACTTTTTTGTGGCAATCTCTCTCTCTCTCTCTCTCTCTCTCTCTCTCTCTCTCTCTCTCTCTCTCTCTCTCTCTGTGTGTGTGTGTGTGTGTGTGTGTGGTAATCCTTCAGTATATGAAGTGTGATGAGCTTACATTTTATTCATTTAAGAGAACAGGATTACACTGAAGAGGAGGAGGACTCATCCCTCACTTCTGCCTTTTCTTTTACACCTTGTGTAAAAGAATTATGGAATAGAAAGCTGATATGAAATAAAGAGATGGGGTTAGGAAAGTCCTGCACCCTGTTGACATGACAAATCAGAACTAGGATGCTTTTATCCAAAGCAATCATTGCATTCAAGGTTTACGGTGCTAGAGAGGATTCTGTTAAAGTTTAATCCAGGTCTGTCATGGTTTCTCCCGTGTGTACACTGTAAAAAACTTATATGTTCAATAAGTTGTGACAACATATGTTTTTACATTGTTTTAACTCATCAAAATAAGTTAAGAAATGTTAAACTTTTTTTATAAGTTAAACAAGATGTAACTCATGTTTTTAAATCAGTTTAATATACAACCCGAAATCAGAAAAAGTTGGTACACTATGGAATGTGCAAATAAAATAAAAAAGAAGTGATTTCTAAAATTACTTTGACTTGTATTTCATTGCAGACAATATGAACACAAAATATTTCATGTTTTGTCTGGTCAACTTCATGTCATTTGTAAATATGCATCCTTTCCTGTCATTCAGACCTGCAACACATTTCAAAAAAAGTTGGGACAGTAAAGCATTTACCACTTTGTAATGTTGCCATTCCTTTTCACAACACTTAAAAGACGTTTAGGGAATGAAGACACCAAGTGATGAAGTGTTTCAGGTGTAATTTTGTCCCATTCTTCCTGCAAACAAGTCTTAAGGTGGGCAACAGTACGGGGTCTTCGTTGTCGCATTTTGCGCTTCAAAATGCGACACACATTCTCTATTGGAGACAGGTCGGGACTGCAGGCAGGCCAGTCAAGTACCCGTACCCTCTTCCTCCGCAGCCAGGACTTTGTAATGTGTGCAGAATGTGGTTTTGCATTGTCTTGTTGAAATATGCATGGACGTCCCTGGAAAAGATATCTTCTTGAAGGCAGCATATTATGCTCCAAAATCTCTATGTACTTTCAGCATTAATGGTGCCTTCACAGAAGTGCAAGTTACCTTTGCCAAGGGCACTGACACAACCCCATACCATGACAGACCCTGGCTTTTGGACTCGTTGCTGGTAACAGTCTGGACTCTGGATGATCCTTTTCTTCTTTGGTCCGGAGCACACGGCGTCCATTCCTCCCAAAAAATACCTGAAATACTGATTCATCTGACCACAGTACACATTTCCACTGTGTGATGGTCCATCCCAGATGCCTCCGAGCCCAGAGAAGTCGACGACACTGTTAACATAAGGCTTCCTTTTAGCATAGTACAGTTTTAACTGGCATTTGTGGATGTAACTACGTATTGTGGTACTTGACAAAGGTTTGCCAAAGTAGTCCTGAGCCCAAGTGGTGATATCGCTTATAGATGAATGACGATTCTTGATGCAGTGCCGCCTGAGGGATCGGAGATCACGGTTGTTTAGCTTAGGCTTGCGGCCTTGTCCTTTATGCACTGAAATTCCTCCAGATTCCTTGAATCTTGTAATTATGTTATGCACTGTTGAATGTGAAATATCCAAATCCCAACAATGGGATTGTTTTTAAACATTTCAATAATTTTCTCACATATTTGCTGGCAAACTGGCGATCCTCGGCCCATCTTTTCTCCTAAAGGATTAGATCTTTCTTGGATGCTGCTTTTGTACCAAATCATAATTTCAATCACCTGTTGACATCACCTGTTTCAAATCACATCATTATTTAACCATTTTACCTCATTACTAGCCCTAAATTGCTCCTGTCCCAACTTTTTTTGAAATGTGTTGCAGGTCTGAATGACAGGAAAGGATGCATATTTACAAATGACATGAAGTTGACCAGACAAAACATGAAATATTTTGTGTTCATATTGTCTGCAATGAAATGCAATTCAAAGTAAATTTAGAAATCACTACTTTCTTTTTTTATTTGCGCTTTCCAAACTGTCCCAACTTTTTCTGATTTGGGGTTGTAATTTAAGTTGAAATAACTTAAACATCCAAGTTGATTCTACTTAAAAATTTCAGGCTGTGACTTTTTTTACTGTGATTTTCAGTGGTGTTTGCCGTCCGTGCTTTGTTGCCTGGTTACCAGGATCTCTCAATGTTCATTTCTTAGTATATTACTGGCCCTGAAAGAACATCCATTCAATTTGTGTTTTCAAGTAACTCCATTTGCTCATCTGCAACATGTTCTGAATAAACAGTGATTTAGTCACAAGATTTCAGTACTAATAACATGTAAACAGGGTCCAAAACATTTGTCTCGATGCATTATAAACGACTGTACTAAAACAGGACTGTACCATTGCACTGACTTCTGTACAGTTAAAAATGCCACACAGAACAGACAACTGGAACAGATACTTTTTCTCAAAGTCAACTTGTTTAGTTGCACATTTTGCTCAGTGGTTGGGTTTTTGACATTTTAGTTTTGTGAAAAAAGGAATTCTGCTGATTAATCTCAAGGCTGCATTTATTTGCGGATTGCCTAAAAGCTTGTGTCTGTGATTCAGGAGACGTCTGGAGAATGAATGGTCAAAGACGGGCTGCTTTCAGGCTGGAGCTAATTAATGGAGCGGACTGAAGCAGCTTCTTTGCACATGGTATGTTTTGTACAAGAAGCAGGTTTAGAAAATGGATTGGGCCATTTCATTAGCTTTCAGGGTCAACACCAACAAAAGCTGCTGATGTCGGGGTTTTGTTGTTTCGGAGGCTGTGTGTGTGTGTGTGTGTGTGTGAGAGAGAGAGAGAGAGAGAGAGAGAGAGAGAGAGAGAGAGAGAGAGAGAGAGTGAGAGTGCGTGTGTGCGTGCGTGCGTGTGTGTGCAACTTTTTACAGTTCTGGACAATGTCATCTCTGTGAATTTAAATGGAAAATGATCATTTACATTTCGATTACTCATACACTCTTTTTTTTTTCTTTTTGCGAAGTCATGGTTACCATAATCATCCACTAGTGCAATTAAAATTCATCGATTGAATTATCATAAACACACACAGCTTTACAAGAGACTATCAAGAGGTTTAGAAAATAGAAAAAATACATTTTTACACATGGCTTTGTGTTTCACTTTGTTACTGAGAATATTCTGACATTTATCAGATAATGTGGGGTAATTTAAAATGTATTATTTATTTTTTTTATAAAAATGATTACATAAATAAAATGATTATTTAAAAGAAATACTAAATAATTCTTGAGGTCAGTGATTAAATCTTTATTGTATAAATTAAATAATTTTATAATATATAAAATATTAAATTATTGACCAGAATCATTAATTAAATCATTATTGTATAAAGTAAATCATTTTTATATAAAAAATTTAATGACAGTCTGAAATTAACAATTAAATAATTATTGTATAAATTAAATAATTATTATATGAAATATAAAATTATTGACCGAAATCATCAATTAAATCATTATTAAATAAAGTACACAATTATTATATAAAATATTAAATGACAGTCTGAAATTGACAAATAAATCATTTTGTATAAAGTAAATAATTATTAAATCAAATATTAAATTAACAATTTACATTATTGTATTATTGTATAATTTATTAAATAATATTTTTTTGTCACTGACTGATATTTAAAAACAAATGTCTATCCCATCTTCCATTGCTTGGACAAACTGTTAGTCCCATTCACGCTGCCGTTGCTGGTTAATCCTGAAACTGACATGACGTTTTAAGTGTTTATCCTCCAGGAAGTCTATGACGAGCTTATTTAGTCGTTGTATTTTACCATTACAAAGGTTACACACTTCACCTTTCAGTAACTGTGTATGTATAATCCATATTAAAACATTTTTATCACTAGTTGCAACTAAAGGCAAAGCAGATCCTGGATCCATCTCATATCTTTATTCTCTGTTCCTGTAGTCGATTGTCACGCTTTTGATACATTGAGGCTTTCAGAAGAACAACAGGCTCGAGCGAACAATACAACACACAGAGATCAAAGCTGAAGGAGAGGGAGGCCATGGGACGGCCATTTCTCATTGTTTGTTTATTTGACACACTTATTAGCATTTTGTGCATCCCAGGAGGGCTGTGTGAGAGACGGATAGAAAGAGACAATGAAAAAGAAAGACACACATAAAGAAACAGACTGAAGCAAAACGCGCTTTCCACAAACATGGTACAAATTAACGTGAACATTTAAGCATTAGGGGCAAACCCGTGTATTTTAGAGTAATAACTATTACCTTTATTAAATCAAAATGGATGAGGGTTTTACATTTGGAACAAGACTGGTGTGCTTTATACACTATTGCCAAACATTTTGGGACGTCTGTCTTTACCTGCACATGACTTTTAACTTTAATGACATGCCATTGTTACTCCGTAGGGTTTAATATGGAGTCGGCCCACCCTTTGCAGCTACAAGAGCTTCAACTCTTCTGGGAAGGCTTTCCACAAGGTTAAGGAGTGTGTTCATGGGAATTTTTGACTATTCTTCTAGAAGCGTATTGATGTACAGTCAGGGACTGATGTTGGACGAGAAGGCCTGGCTCTCAGTCTCCGCTCTAATTCATCCCAAAGGTGATCTATCGGGTTGAGCTCAGGACTCTGTGCAGGCCAGTCAAGTTCCTCCACACCAAACTCACTCATCCATGTCTTTATGGACCGACGCTTTGTGCACTGGAGCGCAGTCATGTTGGAAAAGGAAGGGGGCAATCCCCAAACTGTTCCCACAAAGTTGGGAGCATGAAATTGTCCAAAATGTCTTGGTATGCTGAAGTATTAAAAGTACCTTTCACTGGAACTAAGGGGCCAAGCCCAACCCCTGAAAAACAACCCCACACCATAATACCCCCTCTACCAAACTGTACAAGTGGCACAATTTAGTCAGTCAAGTACCGTTCTCCTGACAACTGCCAAACCCAGACTCGTCCATCAGATTGCCAGACAGAGAAGCGTGATTCGTCACTCCAGAGAACACATCTCCACTGCTCTAGAGTCCAGTGGCGGCTGCTTTAAACCACTGCATCCCACGCTTTTCATTGGACTTGGTGATGTAAGGCTTGGATGAGCTGCTCGGCCATGGAAACCCATTCCATGAAGCTCTCTACACACTGTTCATGAACTAATCTGAAGGCCACATGAAGTTTAGATGTCTGTAGCTCTTGACTCTGCAGAAAGTTGGTCACTTCTGCGCACTGTGACCCTCAGCATGCGCTGACCCCGCTCTGTGATTTTATGTGGCCTATCACTTCGTGGCTGAGTTGCTGTTGTTCCCAATTGCTTCCACTTTGTTATAATACCACTAAAAGTTGACCGTGGAATATTTAGTGGTGAGGAAATTTCACGAATGGGCTTATTGCACAGATGGCAACCTATCACAGTACCACGCTCAAATTCACTTTCACATATGTTTGTAGAAGCGTCTGCATGCCTAGGTGCTTGATTTTATACACCGGTGGCCATTATTTGACAGATTAAACTTTCACCGTATCCAGTCGGCAAAACTCCGAACACATCTTCCCTTTTTAAGAATGACTTCAGTGCCGTTTTTTGTTTTTTGTTGTAAAAAGCTTAACTCCAAGTCTTCCAGAGTCAAAGCTGATTCGAAAGACCGCCGTTCGCCAGTTTCTGTGTTTACTAGAAGCACACAAACGCAACTCGGCCGTCATTATGTTAAACCCGCCCACCGACTCTATACACGATGTGATTGGCCCGACCAGAGTTTGGCGTTTACAGCTCAGAAGTGTATTGAGAGTTGCTAGATGACCCTGGCTGCAAATCAGATTTGCTGCCGCTAGGGAGCGTCTAGATTTCTAGGCTACACGGAAGTGATTGAACACCTGAACTCAATGATTTGGAGGGGCGTCCCAATACTTTTGGCAATATAAGTTTAGTGTGAGCACTGGATGCTCCTGCTGTTTTTGGTGGATGTGTCTGCTGGGGAATTAATCCTTCCTTCCTTCCTTCCTTCCTTCCTTCCTTCCTTCCTTCCTTCCTTCCTTCCTTCCTTCCTTCCTTCCTTCCTTCCTTCCTTCCTTCCTTCCTTCCTTCCTTCCTTCCATCCATCCATCCATCCATCCATCCATCCTTCCTTCCTTCCTTTCTTCCATCCATCCATCCATCCATCCATCCATCCATCCATCCATCCATCCATCCATCCATCCATCCATCCATCCATCCATCCATCCATCCATCCATCCATCCATCCATCCATCCATCCTTCCTTCCTTCCTTCCTTCCTTCCTTCCTTCCTTCCTTCCTTCCTTCCTTCCTTCCCATCCATCCATCCATCCATCCATCCATCCATCCATCCATCCATCCATCCATCCTTCCTTCCTTCGATTAAATGTTTATTTTAAACTTTTATCAAGGTTTCAAAAATGCATTGTTTTGATAATAATCAGACATTTTTCTCGAGCAGCAAATAAACATTTCTAGAAAGATTTCTGAAGGATCATGTGACACTGAATATTGGAGTAATGATACTGAAAATACATCTTTAATTACAGAAATAAATTATGTTTTAAAATATATGACAATAGAAAACAGTTATATTGTATATACAGCTATATTGATTTTATATTTCACAGTATATTAAGTGTTAGTTTACAGCCTTGATTATAATTATACTTATATATATCTTGATATATCTCTTGTCTGTGCACTTTCCAGGTGTGATATTCTGCAGTGTGTCCTAGTTTCTGTTAGTATCATAATGAGTTGCAGTGTTCTCCTGAACATCCTTGCATCCCCTGAGAGCCCAGACCCCCCGCAGTTTTGTACAATTACGGCAACCGTCTCCACGGAGACCCTGCAGGCCATCTGACTGTGATAAATCATACAGTACTTCAGCTCAGAGTGACTGTTGAGTTACTCCTTTCATACTGTGGGAAGAGTATCGATCGCTGCACACTGACTGCGCCTCAGATCTTTCACATATATATTTAATAATCAAAGCTGAATTCAAAATCGAGCATTAAACAGGTTATCGAGGGTTAAACAGGGGAGACCGGGGCAAGTTGTGTCAGTGGCTATACAAATTCTCAAGCATTTGATATTGGATTCTATTTTTTACAATTCCCTAATTATTCAGTATAATGTTTTTACAGTTTAAACTCATCTGAAAACTTTAAAAATAAAATACATTTTAAATAAAGATATGTAGCCTAATGTGGCAAGGGGGGCGTGGTTCAGCGAGGTCTGCAGCGGGAGAGAGAGCCGCGGGACGAGCGGTAAGTGAGTGGGTTGGAAGCAGATTAATAACACCTGTCTCTCGTTCCAGTAATGAGCGCGGAGAGGGGATAAAACCTAGGTGGAACCGGAGATCGAGAAGAGAGAGAGGGACTGCTGACGCGACACACACACAGACTCACGGACATTGAGTTGTGAGACACGTTGACCCGGAAGCGGAACGTTTAACCGGAACCCGGAAGTGACTGAGAGAAATACACACGGGCAATAGCCGTGTGAAGAGACTGAGTTTTTGTTCTAATAAAGAGAAGCGTCAGCAGTCAAACCGACCCCCTTGTCCTCTTCCTTCCTTACACAAACGAACTTTATCACACTGGTGCCGAAACCCGGGAAGGAAGTAGGACAGCGCCGCCGCCATGACAACGCCCTCCGCCTCGCCATTTGCGGACATCATCACCTCCCTCGCGGTCCTCCACCAAGACCAACATCAGGCAATGCTGGACCTGCGGGCGGACCAGGAGCGCCGCTTCGAGGCGATTGTCCGCGGCCAGCAAGAGGACCGCGAGCGGTTCCGGAGCTGGATGGATCGGGAGGTTCGCGCCGAAGCCGCCGGGCGGGCTAGCGCATCGGTCCACGTGCCCCTCCACAAGATGGGGCCAGAGGACGATCCGGAGGCCTTCATAGACCTCTTCCAGAAGACCGCGGAGGCCTCCGGCTGGCCCCGGGCACAGTGGCCGGTGCGCCTCATTCCATTACTAACAGGAGAAGCCCAGGCGGCCGCCCAACATCTGCCGGTAGCGAACCTCCTGAAGTACGAGGATCTAAAAAGGGCCATCCTACAGAGGGTCGGTCGGACCCCGGAGCAACACCGCCAGAGGTTCCGCTCCCTGGAATGGGGCGAGGCCGGCCGACCCTTCGCTATGGCCCAACAGCTCCGGGACTCGTGCCGCAGATGGCTCTTGGCCGGCGGAAGCGACGTGGACCATACCATCGATCTGGTGGTGCTGGAGCAATTCATCACTCGGCTCCCAAGAAAGACCGACGAGTGGGTCCAGTGCCACCGGCCCACGTCGCTGGAGACGGCCATCCAGCTGGCGGAGGACCACCTGGTGGCGTGCCCAGGGGTCGGCGAGCCCTCACTAACTTCTCACTCTCTCTCTCCCCCCTCTGTCTCTCCCTCTCGCCCTGTCCCTCTCCCCAGGTCCCGTCCTCCAGGCCCTCCTCGCGTTCCCCCCAGAGGTCGGGGTGGGATGGGCCCAGGACCGTCCGGGAGTTCGCGGGCTCCGCCCAGGGGGGCGGGGCCGCTGGGGGCGGGTGGTGACAATGGCTCCGGTTTCACACCCTCCCCGCGCTCATTTTCCAACCCACTCCCCGCCGCAGGGGTGGCGGGTAAGCCTGGGCTGGCCTGCTGGCGGTGCGGTGATCCGGATCATTTTGTGGACCGATGTCCGAGGATGGACATCGGGACAATGATCCGGATCCCGGACGTCCAGCGGACCACCCCCGATCAAGCAGGAGAGTACCAAATTCCTGTAAGTATCAAGGGGGGTACATATCAGGCCTTGGTGGATTCAGGATGTAACCAAACCTCGATCCATCAAAGCCTGATGCAGCCTGGGGCATTGGATACAAGCCGCATGGTTAAGGTGCGGTGTGTGCACGGGGATGTGGTGGAATATCCGGTTGTCCCAGTCACGATACAGTTTAGGGGGAAAAAGCATAGTGTTGAGGTGGCGGTTAGTCCCCACCTCCGGCATCCGCTAATTCTGGGGACGAATTGGCCCGCCTTTTCGGCATTATTGGGGTCGTTATGCGCGGATGCCGCTTGGGAAAACAAGGCTAGGAACGGGGCGGTGCGAGTGCAGGTTGGCGAGACTGATACGGGACCCTTGGGAACAGCTTCAGAGGAACCGAGCGGGGTCGAGAGACTGATTCTCTCGGACCGCGATGACTTCCCTCTGGAGCAGTCTCAAGATGAGACCCTAAAACATGCATTTCAGCAGGTCCGCTCTATCGACGGTCAGTCTCTCCAACCCGCGTTGCCCGTCACGTATCCTTATTTTGCCATAATTAAGGATCGGTTGTATCGAGTGACCCAAGACACTCAGACAAAAGTGGATACAACCCAGTTATTAGTACCAAAGAGCCGCCGGGAAATGCTTTTCCAGGCGGCTCACTCGAACCCGATGGCGGGCCACCTGGGGCAGGCGGCCACACTGAATCGCTTAATGACCCGATTTTTTTGGCCAGGCATTCATGACAATGTGCGCAGGTGGTGCGCGTCTTGCCCTGAATGTCAGTTGGTGAATCCACTGGCCGCCCCAAAAGCGCCATTGCGCCCCCTTCCATTAATGCAGGTCCCCTTCGAGAGAATTGCGATGGACCTCATCGGGCCATTAGAGCGATCCGCACGCGGACATCGTTTTGCGTTAGACTACGCAACACGATATCCGGAGGCAGTGGCTCTCCGCAACATCTCCGCGAAGAGTGTTGCGGACGCACTGTTTCGTCTGATCTCCCGAGTGGGGAT
This sequence comes from Pseudorasbora parva, assembly GCF_024679245.1. NCBI lineage: Eukaryota > Metazoa > Chordata > Actinopteri > Cypriniformes > Gobionidae > Pseudorasbora > Pseudorasbora parva. Next base: position 6,227,229 of record NC_090188.1, on the reverse strand, counting down.
TCCGAAAGAAATCCTCACTGATCAAGGCACGGCGTTTATGTCACGCACCGTTACAACTCACTGATTTATCAAAATTGCAGGCGGAGTTCGCTGACGTGTTCTCGCCCCTACCGGGACGTACCGACTTGATTCAGCACCATATCGAGACCGAGCCGGGCGTGGTAGTTCGCAGCCGGCCGTATCGCTTGCCTGAACACAAGAAAAAAGTAGTTCAGGAAGAATTAGGCGCAATGCTCGACATGGGAGTAATCGAGGAGTCCAACAGTGACTGGGCGAGCCCGATAGTTTTGGTCCCCAAAACAGACGGCTCGGTCAGGTTCTGTGTGGACTACCGCAAGGTGAACGCTGTGTCGAAATTCGACGCGTATCCAATGCCGCGGGTTGACGAGTTGCTTGATCGGTTAGGCACGGCTCGATTTTATTCGACACTGGACTTAACAAAGGGCTATTGGCAGATCCCCTTGTCTCCATTGTCCAAAGAAAAGACAGCTTTCACCACGCCGTTTGGATTACACCAATTTGTCACGCTTCCTTTCGGCTTGTTCGGGGCGCCCGCAACCTTCCAGCGACTCATGGATAGGATTTTGCGCCCCCATGCTGCATATGCTGCTGCGTACCTGGATGACATAGTGATTTATAGTCACGATTGGCAGCGGCATATGCAGCATGTGAGGGCGGTCCTGAGGTCGCTGAGGGGAGCGGGGCTCACGGCCAACCCAAAGAAGTGTGCGATTGGGCGGGTGGAAGTAAGGTATCTGGGCTTCCACTTGGGTCATGGTCAGGTGCGTCCCCAAATTGATAAGACTGCCGCAATTGCAACCTGTCCGAGGCCCAAGACCAAAAAGGAGGTAAGACAGTTTTTGGGGCTGGCGGGATATTATAGACGGTTTATACCAAATTATTCGGACCTCACCAGCCCTTTGACTGATCTTACTAGAAAGGGGCTACCAGATACGGTCCAGTGGACGGAGCCGTGTCAACAGGCTTTTACCCAAGTGAAGGCTGCTCTATGTGGCGGGCCGCTTTTACACTCCCCTGACTTTTCTCTCCCTTTCTTGTTGCAGACTGACGCGTCGGACAGGGGGCTGGGTGCAGTCCTGGCCCAGGAGGTGGAGGGGGGGGAGCGGCCGGTGCTGTACATTAGCCGTAAGCTCTCCAAGAGGGAAGCTAAGTACAGCACCATAGAGAAGGAGTGTTTGGCCATCAGATGGGCCGTTCTCACTCTCCGCTATTACCTCCTGGGGCGGGAGTTCACCCTCTGTTCGGACCACGCTCCTCTCCAATGGCTCCACCGCATGAAGGATACCAACGCGCGGATCACCCGTTGGTATCTAGCTCTTCAGCCGTTTAAATTCAAGGTGGTCCACAGGCCGGGTGCTCAGATGGCTGTGGCCGATTTCCTCTCCAGAAATGGGGGGGGGGGGGGGGGGCTGCAGGCCGGACGGCTCCCCGGCCTGAGTCGGGCGGTGGGGGTATGTGGCAAGGGGGGCGTGGTTCAGCGAGGTCTGCAGCGGGAGAGAGAGCCGCGGGACGAGCGGTAAGTGAGTGGGTTGGAAGCAGATTAATAACACCTGTCTCTCGTTCCAGTAATGAGCGCGGAGAGGGGATAAAACCTAGGTGGAACCGGAGATCGAGAAGAGAGAGAGGGACTGCTGACGCGACACACACACAGACTCACGGACATTGAGTTGTGAGACACGTTGACCCGGAAGCGGAACGTTTAACCGGAACCCGGAAGTGACTGAGAGAAATACACACGGGCAATAGCCGTGTGAAGAGACTGAGTTTTTGTTCTAATAAAGAGAAGCGTCAGCAGTCAAACCGACCCCCTTGTCCTCTTCCTTCCTTACACAAACGAACTTTATCACACCTAACAACAAAAAATGTATTCTTCTCAAAAAAATTAGTAAACAGCAGCTTCCTATTGTGACAACTTCACAAAAAAAAATCGACATGTGTTCAGTGTGCTGTGGAAATGTTCAGTAGATTAAAGCCCTGCATTTATGCCCGAGCCCGACGGGCCCCGACTTTTTTATGCCCCTAGGGCCGGGCTTCAGGCCAATTTTCACGTCATACCTAAAACGCGGGCCGGGCTTCGGGCCTTTTTTAGGCTTCTCCTTCTTTTTATATTTATTTTATTAATTAAAAGGAACAATGAGATGTTCTGCGCTGGTGAACACGAGACCATAATAGCTAACGCGACTGTCAAGATGGCTCGCACAGTGTTCAGAGCATGTTCAGAGTCCGCGCCAGCAGCAGCAGCGCGCGTTTCTTCAGCGCAGCTGCTAGAGTTAAGGCCGGAGACACACTGCAAGCGTGGTGTGAGCGTGGCGTTTCTGTTGCGTGTCATCCGCGGGGCGTCTGCTCCTATTAATGAACAGGGCTATCAATGTAGTCCGATCACTAAACAAACCAATTCAGAAGGATGAAAGCATTTCAGACGAAACTGGACAAATGTAAATGTAGCCTATCTGGTTGTTTAAACCACATGTATACATTTTACTCCTGGCAAACGGTTAAAAAATAAATGTGTGAGAGCCTGTTATGGGCTATATGTTGTAGTCAGATGGATATGATGGTGCTGCAACACGCATCGCCGCAAATGACTACTGCAAGCCAACGCAAATGGCCGTAAATGAAACTTAAAATAAGTCTAAGATGCTCAAAAACACAATCATCTTCAATAAAAATGAATGAGACTTATGATCTTACCAGTGCGCGCTTTCTTATGTGGTCTTTGAATTTGAAATAAGCTGCTGAATAAAATGCATCTTGAATCTTTTGCTTCCGTTGCTGTAAACTCCGTTAAATGAGCATATACCACGGGAATTGAAGATCGGATTTATATTCATTTGCGTAGGTGTAAGGTAGGCTATAAGACAACCTGCATGTGCTTTTTTTATTTTATTTGTTTTTAGATTGTTTAGCTCCGTTTGCGAGAGCCGCGAGCAGAATCAGCCTGCCTCAGCTCGTCAAAAATGCCTTTTAGGCTACTGGTGGTAATAGTTGGCGAAATTAACTAACATTGTGATGCTTGAAGTATTTTATATTTATGGATTTTATTATAGGCAAGACAAGTCAAGAGTTGATTTGAGAGACTAAATAGATTTAATATGCGGTTAACTCACTGTCGGCCGCTGGTCGCTTGGTCGTCACTTAAAAAAAATTAAAACTATAATTTAACAAACAAAAAAATGCTCTAAACATTTTTCTAAATTAACTTAATAAAGAAACGAAACGAAATATAACTACTTTGACATTAAAAACAAAACAGAACTATTTTAATGGCTGAAAAAAAAAGAAAAAAAAAACGGGCTCCAGTCGGACTCCGGCCGAGAATTTTGATAAGCTGTCGGACACGGGCCGGGCTAGGGCCTCAGCGTCTCGGGCCAGGGCCGGGCTAGGGCATAGATTTGAGGCCCGTGCAGGGCTCTACAGTAGATATTAAAGGGGGGGTGAAATGCTGTTTCATGCATACTGAGCTTTTTACACTGTTAAGGCTTGGATTCCCATCCTAAACATAGACAAAGTTTCAAAAACTAAGTTGGACGTTTGATTTCTGTGTCAAAAATACTCCTTCCGGTTTCTCACAAGTTTCGGAGAGTTTTTTTCGAGTATGGGTCCGCTTGACGTCGATAGAGAGGAAGGTCCTTGTATGGGCCGTGACTAGATGCACGCCGCCCATAAACCCAGCAAACACGTTTACGTTGTGGCAACGTCTGTGGCACGTTGCATTTCTACTATGGCAACGTCGCATGTCAACGTGCTCGCAACATTGTAACAACGTAGAATTGTAAGACGCGACGGGTTATATATAAATAATAATATTTATAGTTATAAATAATAGGATAAACAATAGGCATATAAAAAGTATAATAACTGAAATTAAAAATGAACCACTATGGGGAATGGTGAATATAGCATTAAAAAAATAAGTTGTCAGAATGTCGTCTTGAAGTTGCTGAATGTTGCGCAACAACGTTGCTACAGCCCCGTCGCGTCTTACAATTCTACGTTGTTACAATGTTGCGAGCACGTTGACATGCGACGTTGCCATAGTAGAAATGCAACGTGCCACAGACGTTGCCACAACGTAAACGTGGTTGCTGGGATTATACTTTTTATATGCCTATTGTTTATCCTATTATTTATGGGCCTAACAGTAAATTCATTATAATCAACACCTGCAACACACCTTTGAAGAATAAAAATTACATACAAGTTTATTCAACTAATTCAACTTTATTGTAACAGCATGTGGTAAGCGACCATACAGATACATTTTTTAAAAATAAATAAAATAGAATAAACAAATATTTAGTTTAAGTATATCACATCAAACACAAAAAAAGCAAAGATAGGCCTAGGTCAGAACATTTAAGAGCAAAACCGGGTTTTGTAGATGGCAGAAAATCGTATTCAAAAGCCTGCTGATGAGGTCGGTAACCGGAATCATGTCCAGGAAATATCAACAAATCCAAAGGAGAAATGCAAGTCCAGAAACCAGCAGGTATGAGATGTTGAACACTTTCTTAACGGTAAGGATCTGAGTAAATCTGGTAGCCTAACGTTAAAAGAAATAGCGTTATGATGGTTATACACAAAATCGCAACTCCATGAATAATATGATTTGTCCGTTTATTTTATTTTAAAAAAATTTAGTTTGTAAAATAAAGAACGAATGAATGTCACGTAGACACGGAAATTGTAGCTTGTTTGAATATTTACATATCAGCTAAGGTAAATTAAAAGCAATACTCACGGATCCGCGTATCAAGCCTACTCGTTGAAGAATGAGACGGTTCAACTGTCAGTTGAAATTTAAAAGGCTGATATTCACGCTTCAGGACAGTGATGACGAGTATAGGTCGCACAGTGGTCGTCCAGATACCATGGCACAACTTTAAGCAATGGTCCGGACGGTGGTTCAATGTCAACGTTGTGACAACACTGTAACAACCTTCACCACACAACGTATTATAGCAACCTTTTGGCCATGTTGTGTCAACGTTGTTAGAAGGTTGAGTACGTTGTGCCAACGTTGTGTGTTTGCTGGGAACACTCTCTCAGGTGCAGATCCAGTTGTCCGTGCAACACTTCTGTCGCGCCGCGCTCCACTTTGTTCCTATGGGTGACGTCAAGCGACTTCAACGCTTCAGCACAGCATTCCGGGAAGGCAGCGCTGCATTTGAACCGATTTGAACGCAGAAATGACAGGAAGCGTCACAACATACGATTCGGTCGCAAAAGTGGATCTCCACGGCCTCTGCTGTCACAGGACTTCACGAAATCAACAGTTACCAAAGAAGTGTGTTTTTGACGGAGCGGTGACAATAAAGGTTCACGGTCGTGCTTTGGAAGCAGGCGGTGAGTAAAACTGCTTCAAATGTCTGTGGTGTTGGCTATCATCGCGTAAGTAAACATCAGTAAACGACACAATCGTGTATAGTTAATTTATCAATGGAGCATGCGATCTATGGTGTGTGTTTAAATACATTTGTTTAGCTGACCACTATAGGTGTCAGTTTGTTTATTGTAAAACCACCCAAACATCAAACATAAACCTAGCGTTCTCACAAAGCGTGCTTCGTCATTCAAATGCGCTAACGTTACTCCATTGCTGTTCTATGTATAACGTTACACTAGTCTGACGTGCAAAACCGTTTTGCTTGCTATTGCTATAAGGTTTAGTCGCATACAAAACCGAATCATGTCCTCATAAACTGCGAGTAAACACACACAAATGTTGACAGGCCACTAAATACAGTCCATACCACAGAGACGGACGTCCTGCTGCTGTTGCTTCCCCTATTCAATTTATTTCATCCTCCGAATTATTCTGGATCATATCTGTATTAGTTGAATCTGAATGATAGCCATGGTTTATTTAGGGTAGCGTTTTCTTCTCCACGCTTGAGGACGTCACTGCTTTGTGTGCGCTCCTCATTCTTTAGCTCCGCCCACACGATACGCCTCCAGCCGCTCGTTTTTTTTCCGGAAAGACTCGGTACAGTCTATATTTCTTTTACAACTATAATAAAACTAAAGACTTTTCGGAGATATGAAGGATGCAATATATGTGACAATGTATGTACGTTTTGAGTCTGTTTGTGAAAAACGCGAAGGCAAAATATTTTTAGTACATCGTTGTCGTGTAAATGTCTGCTGTGAGACTTCAGTGTAAACGCCCACTGCTGATTGGCTGCTGTGAGACTTCAGTGTAAACGCCCACTGCTGATTGGCTGCTGTGAGACTTCAGTGTAAACGCCCACTGCTGATTGGCTGCTGTGAGACTTTAGTGTAAATCCCAAATGCTGTGATTGGCTGCTGCTGTCAGTAATTGGCTGACATATTTGCATATGAAATAACTAGTATTACCTGTTTAACCTTTAGCATGTTTTTACTATTACAGCTCTCAAGATTAACTAATGGTGAAACCTTAAGTATATTTAGATCTATGGCATTATATTTCGATTGTTGAATGAAAGGTTGCAGTGATGAGCAATGTAGCTTGATTTCTGCACTCTAACGAATGCTTTCATTCTAACGGTGCAAACACAATGTAAGTAAGAGATTCGTTGATTATAACAGGAGTTTTGGCAAAAGTCCAGAACTCAGTCACTGATAAATTCACGCTGTTTGATTAACAGCTCCAGCGATTGAAGTTCTTTGATCACTTTCTATATATAACTTAATCACAGTTTAAATAACAGATTATTTTCATCCTACTCAGAGAAACGATGTGAAGTTGACCGTTTAGCCACTGATTTGATTAACTGACACACAAAGAAAGAACATCTGACTGAACATGAATCATTACACATCATAATTCACTGATCACAGATCAGGCTTCAGAATTAACACGGTTATTTACATGTTGTGGCATCACTGTCGAGTTCATATCGTAAAAGTCTGTTTGCAAAGCCGGAATTGCGACTGATTTACCAAAGAATTCACAGTGAAATGTGGCGAATACAAGTAAATAATGCTCTACTGAGACGTTCTCATTGTTATTTGTAGTCCTTCATGTATCGCTCTTCTCTCCTCGTCATCTCACTAACACTCCGGTGGGCGGGGCTAAAGTTACAATGAGGAAGTAGGCGATGGTCTTCTTCTGCAGACGCGATCTTTCACCGATTAGCACATTCCACAAAGAGTCGTTCTCTGGGCTTGGTTACAACAAAAGCTGTTTTTGGACCAACAAGGAAGGTTTCAGTTCTGAAACGTACAGGAGATTCTTATATGAGGACCTCTTATGTCTAAAGCTCAAGGAAAATTTGATTTCTCAGTTTATGACCACTTTGAAAAATAAAACCACAATGAGAAATAAATATTTACTGTATTAAATATTTACTTTACAACTTGACAACGTGCCGTGGTTGCCTCTATTTCATGTTTTATGCTGCTTTGCTGAGTTATTTGTTTGTTTAAAAAAAACTTGCTTTCCCTAGTTCTTTTCTTTCTCAACTTCTGCGCTTTTAAGTCCTTTTCTTTCTCATGTGTTGTTTGATGACAATCAGACTTTGATCCTCTGGTTTGGTAGGGTTTCATCATTATTCATTCAGTCATAAAGCTGCGGCGAAATAATGAACTTCACCTGTCAGCAAACACAGTTTTGATCTGTCTTGTCTCTCTGTCTTGTTTGCCCTCACAGGAGCTTTTGACAGGCTGGAGTTTTGTTTTTAAGATTTCATGCTTTCACCCTTCAGGAAGAAAAAGAATGATTATAGAAATGTGCTGAAGGTTCAGATGTTTGTGTTCCGGCAACAACAAGTGGAGCTTTGAAGAGTTTCCTGACTCTTCCTGACTATTATTCTCTATTAGTGTTGTTTGCTTAAGGCAAGCATCACTAACGTTAACTTTTTAGGTCATAGACGGATCCAAGCAATATTTACAGACCAGAATATCAGGATGGACATGGGCTATTAAGTAACAACATATAGCAACCTCTGAAAACACCCTGAATACTCTAACAAATATACTTAGCTTGACTTGAAACTTCAACATGTCTTTACTTTCCTTGACTAAGAGAAAACTCTGACACCCCCGGGCTAGAAATGTTCAAGCAGGCCCATGAATAAGAAAGGAGCTCAAATGTTTCACTTATGTTACATAATATCTGAATGTTAAATGCATGGATAATTGAAAATATGCTTATATCATAAGCTTTTGAGGTCACATACAGTTCATAATGCATTTAACAGGTTTTCAATATGTGAGCTTTTAATAAGGACGTGTACATTTTCAATATACTGTACATTATTGGCATAAAATAAACAAATTTTTTATTGCCAGCAAAGTGCAAAAAATGTAATTTAAATAATAGTGAAAATAGAGTAAATAGACAGTATCAATAATACATTTATCAAATAAAAATATTTTATTATAAGGGTTAAATTAATAATTTGATAAATCTTTGTGATAAATCATTTTGGCATATAAATAAATATATTAATTTTAATAAGCTACACATCAGATAGGAAAATATTAATAACTGCAACGGAAGCATAAATAAGTAGCCTAAATGGATTAAGGTAATTTACATAATTCCACACAAACATCAAGCTAGATTAATGACAGGATATTTAATATAATCAAAGTGCAGGCGGAGCTCGAGCGTCTCCAGTAGCGCGTGAGGAACGAAAGCAGCGTGGCTCTTTCCACTTCATTATTTCTTTGTCATCTAAATACCAAAGTGCAGCTTCAGAACATCCCCTGGATACAGTTTTGAGAGTGTGAGGCAGTTATGTAACGGCACATGCTTCAATAATGCATGCAGAAGAGTCTCTTCAGTTCCTCTTCCTCTTCTCCTCTCCTCCTTCCAGTTACTTCATTTAAACCTAAAGGTCTGTAAGACGCATTTTGTTTACCCCATACTTTTTAAAAATGTCGGCCTATAGGTCATTCTCATTCCTAATATACAGTGTATTTTCATGTTCCCATCATATATATTATAGGGTCAAATATTAAAGCAATAGTTCAACCAAAAGTGAAAATTCTGTCATTAATTACTCAGCCTCATGTCGTTCCAACGCCATCTTGGGAACACAAATCCGAAACTTTTTTCTTCTTTCTTTCTTTCTGTCTGTCCTTCCATCCTTGAGTGGTTTAGTCAAAATTTTCTGAAAAGACACAATCACTTTATATGATGAACAGACTGAATTAAGGTTTTTATTCACATTGAAAAATTGATCAGCAAACATAAACAGAAGCTCAACCAAGCCTGCTTGACACACAAGAAAGACCTCTCACAAGCTAACATCACACACGAGAATGAACCTCATTGGTTCTTGCTGAAGCTCAAACGTGCTTAAAGTGTCAGGTGTGTCATTGAAATCTCTCAGATTTCATCAAAAAGATCTTAATTCGTATTCTGAATATGAGTGAAAGTCTTATGGGTTCGAACGACATGAGGGTGACTAGCTAATTAATGGCAGAATTTTCATTTTTGGATGAACTATTCAGTGAACCAACCGGTAATAGCGAGTGAGTTTTCTTCAGTGCTGTGACAGTAAGTGAAACGGAATAATGAATAGAGGGCAGGGTTTTACCTCAGCGCTCCTCCTCTCCATCTCTCGCTCATAGCAGACTTACGGTTGGTGAGGAGAGGTTAAGCGTTTTAAAATGCAAGCCATCAAATAAAAAAAAAGATATTATTTTCCTTTAGATAACAAGTCAAGAGAGTCAACAAGGCAAAACAAGAAAGGAATTTTCACTGTATAAAATAGCCTATCGGGCAGGGCCATGATAGGCTACATTTTGGTTTGCCAGCTCGCTTAGCATTAAACAAAACATTGCAATAACAGATTTTGATCAGGCATTTACAACGGCTACCACGTTGGGTCCTAAGCAGACACGATTTCATAGGCGGACAGGATTTTCATGACACCTTTAGAACTTGACATCAGCTGAGAAGGAATGCCGTTTCCAGACCGGAAGTAAATACTGAAAATACTTTTCAGATTTTGAATAGGCTAAGGATAACTGACAAAATATTTTTTTCTTTGTATTTACATGCTCTGATTAATTGTTCACCCTGCCCTGTAATATAGCCTACGCACTACGTAAATGGCTCAATTTTGATTTCATATGAGGACTTTTAACTCACTTTTTTCCTCTCAGCAAATAACTAAACATGACATCTCTGGAATATTATATTTTTTTATTTATTAGTCCGCCTAATTAGCCACCCCCTCCCTCTTCGGTAGCCTTAATGACATTATCCTGCAGGAAGTGACATCATATCGGAGGGAAACAAGCTTTTTTTTACAGTCTATGGAAACAAGTCAAACAACAGTTCAAATATCATTAGTGATTAGCCGTCGATTTTATTAATTCTGCGATGTTTTGTGGCAGGGCTGCTGAGTTGCTTACTAACTAACATACCATTTTCAATTAGTGGCTTTCCTGAGGTAAATATACATGATTTGTGGTGTTGCTTGGTTTGTCTTATTTTATTGTAGTTTTTGATAACGTCAACGTCACAGAAATCGGTATGAAAATAGGTTATTACAAGAGATATCAAAGTGAACTTGAATTAGACACTTCAAACCATGTGGACTCGTAATCATATAAATGATAAAACTAACTCTCAGTCCCTCAATAAGCATTTATAACCTTAATTTCTATCCTGTTCAGTTGATTTTAAAATAAATATTATTTGTTTGTATGACATATACAAACATATAAAAGTATATCTTCATAGGTAAAGATTAAGTTATCAGTTTTATAATCATTTATATAATTTATCATCGTGGATTGAGTGCTTTTTAACATACACACAGAACATTAAACTTCCACTAGAGGGCGAAATATAATGCTCATCTTTCAAAACGCACAAGCATACACTTTTTTCCCTTTGGAAACTTTAAATCAGTGTATAAAATGAATTATAACTAAACATGCATAGGCTATAATTCGTACAGAATTCACATCTCACGTGACTTTACTTTGCTAATTGTATTTAGCTTTTCCAAAGTGACATGCATTGGAATATACTTTGCAATGCAATGCATCTCATTTTCAGATATTTTTGCCATTTTTTTGAACGCTTATGTATTGACATGTTCACATGCATATTGTTAAGTACAGTTACACAGAGTTTTAACTTAGAAGATAGTTATAGTGATATTATATAATACATATACACTTAGAGGCAGCCCCTTAAGCATTCTTCTCAGATTTAACCAATCCACTGGTGTACGAAGTCAATTCTCCTCAAAATCACACACACACATGCAGTTTGGAAGGTATATTTATTGTTTTATTTTATTTCAAACAAACTTGTAAACCAGCTAATTGTTTTGCTTTACAAAATGTTAGATACCACTTGCTTTAAAATCTAATTCAGTGACATTTTTAATTGGCCTAATAAGTTTTGGAGCTACATTAGTCCTTTCATTCATTCTTACAAACCGCTTCAATTGTGCGATGTGTGTTTTCCTATCTCGTTTGCATACTAATCTGACCCCATGTTAATAGGCTACCTGAGCCGACTCTTTTCCTCTTCTATTTGTTTTAATCTCAGCAAGACCTTCCCTGTTCTCGTCCTGACAACACGTTTATTTTCTTTAGGAACAAAAGTTTGGCCTCGGGCTCCTGGGGGGCCCCTGAGCGAGCACTTTTTGGGGTTCGCAGCGCGGTGACCTCTGAGGAGATACAGTGACGTCCTGAAAACTTCAGCATCAAAGAGATCTACAGGGGGCGGAGCTGAGACAGAACGCATCACAATGCCAGTCCACCTACACTCTCCTGCTCCTGTTCGTCACTTTCCTCAAGTATGCGAATTTGAATGACCCCTGTCCTCTGCCTGTGACCTCTCTATCACATCATCTCTGGTACTTTAATCCTTTCAGCTGATGATTGGGCACTTCTCTTGTTTGTTTAATAGATGTTAAACACAATTAGATTTATTGAAAAACTTGCCTCCAGAATGTTGCAATTGGAAAATTAATACTTTTTATTCAGCAAGGACTCATTCAGTTGTTCAAAAGTGACAGGAAAGACATTTCGATTTCTATTTCAAATAAATTCATGAACGAATCCTGAAAAAATGTGGAACGTCACAACTAATAATAATAATCATAAACATTTATCCAGCATCAAATCCTCATATTAGAATGATTTCTGAAGGATCATGAGACACTGAAGACTGGAGTAATGATGCTGAAAATTCAGCTTTTAATAACAGGAATAAATTACATTAATAAAATATACTAAGATAGAAAATAGTTATTTTAAATCATAATCATTTTTTCACAGTATTACTGTTTTTACTGTATTTTTGATCAAATGCAGCCTTAGTGAGCATAAGAGACTTGTTTTAAAATATTAAATTATATATATATATATATATATATATATATATATATATATATATATATATATATATATATATATATATATATATATATATATATATACTCACCTAAAGGATTATTAGGAACCATACTAATACTGTGTTTGACCCCCTTTCGCCTCCAGAACTGCCTTAATTCTACATGACATTGATTCAACAAGGTGCCGAAAGCATTCTTTAGATATGTTGGCCCATATTGATAGGATAGCATCTTGCAGTTGATGGAGATTTGTGGGATGCACATCCAGGGCACGAAGCTCCCGTTCCACCACATCCCAAAGATGCTCTAATGGGTGAGATCTGGTGACTGTGGCGGCCATTTTAGTACAGTCAACTCATTGTCATGTTCAAGAAACCAATTTGAAATGATTCAGGCTTTGTGACATGGTGCATTATCGAAAGTAGACATCAGAGGATGGGTACATGGTGGTCATAAAGGGATGGACATGGTCAGAAACAATGCTAAGGTAGGCCGTGGCATTTAAACGATGCCCAATTGGCACTAAGGGGCCTAAAGTGTGCCAAGAAAACATCCCCCACACCATTACACCACCACCACCAGCCTGCACAGTAGTAACAAGGCATGATGGATCCATGTTCTCATTTTGATTATGGCAAATTTTAACTCTACCATCTGAATGTCTCAACAGAAATCGAGACTCATCAGACCAGGCAACATTTTTCTAGTCTTTAACTGTCCAATTTTGGTGAGCTTGTGTAAATTGTAGCCTCTTTTTCCTATTTGTAGTGGTGATGAGTGGTACCCGGTGGGGTCTTCTGCTGTTATAGCCCATCCGCCTCAAGGTTGTGTGTGTTGTGGCTTCACAAATGCTTTGCTGCATACCTCGGTTGTAACGAGTGGTTATTTCAGTCAAAGTTGCTCTTCTATCAGCTTGAATCAGTCGACCCATTCTCCTCTGACCTCGAGCATCAACGAGGCATTTTCGCCCACAGGACTGCTGCATACTGGATGTTTTTCCCTTTTCACACCATTCTTTGTAAACCCTAGAAATGGTTGTGCATGAAAATCCCAGTAACTGAGCAGATTGTGAAATACTCAGACTGGCCCCAACAACCATGCCACGCTCAAAATTGCTTAAATCACCTTTCTTTCCCATTCTGACATTCAGTTTGGAGTTCAGGAGATTAGGTTTGTTTGAGATGAGCAAAATTTGCACAGAACCGATCAGCGCGAGATGCATGCCGGTTAGAAATGTCTCCGAGGGCGGTCCGCATTGCTCTGATGTCATGCTGACATATGTCAAAAGACTCTCACGAGCGAAAGGATGTGGATGTGTCGGATTCTGCAGTCGAGGCAAGGCGCATCTCAAACAAGCCTAGTGTCTTGACCAGGACCACACCACTAAATGCATTGAAGCAACTGCCATGTGATTGGTTGATTAGATAATTGCATTAATGAGAAATTGAACAGGTGTTCAATCCTTTAGGTGAGTGTGTGTGTGTATGTATGTATATATATATATATATATATATATATATATATATATATATATATATATATATATATATATATATATATATATATATATATAATATATATTTGTATGTGTGTATACAATATTTAAGGTTAATATTCCCTTGGTAATAGGCACAAAATGGCAAAACCAAAAAGGCATAACTGTTAGCATCCACACACAGACACCCACACCAAGAGTGATTCTATAATTGGAAATTCAGTTTGCATTTCATAAGGTTAAGGACAAAATTTACTTATTCTGAAAACATATTTAATTTAAATAATTCAGTGCTTGGCAAAAATAAGTTACTTCCTTTTTTGTATTTCTTTTAATAAAAAGAAATTTCTTAATTGCATTGTTTGTCAACTGTGTTACAGCCAGATTAGGAAATGTGTAGAAATAACATTGTTAACAGAGTTACAGAGAGACAATTCAACAATTTTAAACGTTTTAGCCAAACACTCCACTTTCTAGCATAAATGCTAAGAGCACTTGGCAGTGGCACTAATGAAATTATAATCATGACTTTTAAACAACCCACTGTATGATCGATAATAAATTCTGTTTTACTTTTGATATTGTGTTAACAATTTTGACGTTTTATAAAATAACTTGGTGTAAGAACTTTTTAGATTAAAATATAATTTTTTCAGAGAGCGCACACACCCCTTACAGTGCTTCAGATTTTATCAGTGAGGGGAAGTGACATAATTTCCTGTATTTTACATAGTTGATTCCACCAATTTAAAGAAAAATATGGTACGGTAAGATTTATGGACACACAAGTTAGTTTTAAAAAATGTAATATTGTAGAATTAGGAAAATGACTATTTAGGGCTTTTATAAATACAATAAATGAAACGATACCAAAGGAATAGTAAAATAAACTATTTTGTTTACACGATGCGTGATGGATGGAAAAAAATGCAATTCAAACAAGCGATTATGATTTTTCAGCTATATAATACACTTTATGCCCTGTAACATCTTGTGATCAATGAGTAACACATTTTAAAAATAATTAAAAATATAACCATTTAAAAAAGCTGGAAAAAATATTAACTTTGGACCCCAAATGTACCTGCAATTATAGAATCACCCATATATATATACACACACTACTGTAGTGAAATGAACAGTTATGCCATTTTGGTTTTGTTGTTTTTGTGCCTTTTACCAAGTGTGTGTGAACATTAAATGACGCTTTAATAGTCAAGGATATGCGTGTCATTCAAAAGCAATTACAAACCAGTCAAAGATGATTTAAAACATCACATGCCAGCTCTCTTTATAGAGAGACACTCCACATAAACCACAAGTTAGTTAAACATTAAATGTCCTGCAACTTACACATCATTGTCTAGTTAACATCTTACCCTGGCATTACCTTAGCACTTATCTTTAATACTGTACGTACACACACACACACACACACACACACACACACACACACACACACACACACACACACAGCTGTCAGGACCGAATGAGATGTTGAGATCTATGGTTGCAGCACACGCCAGGACAACATGTGCAAAAGCACAATGTAAAGAAAAAAATCCCAAAACAGAACAGATTGAACCGAAACACACACACACACACACACACACACACACACACACACACACACACACACACACACACACACACACACACACACACACACACACACACACACATACACACACCCCCTTAGTGAGCCTGTGACAGTGATAAACGTGTCGTGTGTGTGAAAGGGACAACAAACAGACAGCGGCTCATTTCCACAGTGTGTGTGTGTGTGTGTGTGTGTGTGTGTGTGTGTGTGTGTGTGTGTGTGTGTGTGTGTGTGTGTGTGTGTGTGTGTGTGTGTGTCTGTGAGCGGACACAGGAGGAGCATCCAATTAGAGGCTGGACACCACGCGGGGCTGGGGACGCAGGTTTTGTTTTCTTGAAAAAGTGCCATAAAACAACTCTCCTTAATTGGTGCCCTATAAAATTAGCATTTCCAAGAGCATTAGATTTCCTCTGGCTTTGTCTGCGTTGTTGACCTTATTCACTTTCAGTTATTTCTTTGGTTTTATTGCAAAACAGACTGAAACTGAGAGGAAACTGGTATGAAGCATTTCTTTACACTCTCTCTCCCCCACGACGTCAGTCGCGCTTCATTCTGACGCCTTTGATCAGATGTGACCGCTGTATTGTGAACCGTGTGACCTATGGAGACATTCACGAGTTCATCATTAGCACTTTAACCAGGGTTTATTTCAGACTTAATTCACCCTGTCGTAAGATTTAAACAGAACAGGAATGGGTTGACATCCTACAATGACTTTTAATAATAAGCTGTAATGACAGATGTCATTTAATGCTCACTGGATCATTAGTCCACGTGCACGTATACATGCATAACAATCAAACTGGAATGACATTTCTACCTAGAAAAGGAGCATTTGGCACACGATAAACAATCAGTTATAACGATATGGCTTCATTCATTTCAATCTTCATTCATATTCTTTTGAGAAGTGATTGTCAATAATAAATCAGGGACACCATCTCCATCTTAAAATACACCATAATGTATCTAGAAAAACTTTTTTGTGTCTCCCTGTTGCTGTTATTCAGAGTATTATTCGGTACTCTATTATAATGCTTAACTTTTACTGTATCACAGTAAAATACTATAATACAATGCTTTAAAAAATAATGTCACTATGGAATAAATAGTATATAAAACATGAATGCTAATAATTTTGCCTATAAACGTAACGTTTAATGTTCAGAAATTCTTGTTAATAGGAATAAAAATGGAAAAACAGATCATTACACACACACACACACACACACACACACACACACACACACACACACACACACACACACACACACACAAATTACAAGCAAAACAGTATGTTATAACATGCATACATACATACATACACACACACACACACACACACACACACACACACACACACACACACACACACACACACACACACACACACACACACACACACACACACACACACAAATTACAAGCAAAACAGTATGTTATAACATGCATACATACATACATACATACATACATACACACACACACACACACACACACACACACACACACACACACACACACACACACACATACACACACACAGTAGGCTATATTATATTATACATTTTATATTAGGCCTATATATAAATGGCACAAAAATGGCAAAAAAAAGCAAAACAGGTAATTTTATATTTATAAATGTTACTAATACATATACGGTATATTATATTATATATTAATCTTCTGAAATATATAATTTAAAGCTAAATATATAGTTTTTTTTGGCTGAAATATGACCCAGCCATGTTCTTGACACGTTCACACCAATACTGTCTTTTACACCATTCATTTACATCTGTTGTTGTAATTTGCCTTTTAACTGGTTACCTTTGCTTGTGCTCCTTCACCATGACAACCCCCTCCACACACACACACACACACACACAGGTCCCATCTGTGAGGGGTCTTGTGCCATGTGTCCGTTCTGTGGTTGCCGTGGGCTACAGCGGCCATGTGTGCGGTGTGTGTGTGTGTGTGGACTGTTTGCTTTGTCCGTGGACAGTGACGGGCCTGCTTTCAGTCAGTCGTCGTTGACCCAGAGGTCACGGCACACAAAGAGGCCTGAGTTGGTGGCCACTGTACTGAAGTCTCATTTGAGGATGATTAACGACGGAGAGAAGTGTGTGTGAGCTCTTTTCTGAGGGGATCAGATTAATTAGTGCCACATAATCGAGCGTATTGACTTATATGACTTTAATGAAGTAACACTGAGCTCAGAGAGTCTTATTCAGACAATGAGTGAATTGAAATGCAGAACTCAAAAGTTCTGTCTGAAGAAAATTCAGGTTTGTTGTTCCTAACTCATTAAAGTGAGCTGATCAGGTTTAAGGGTTAATCAGGTGTCTTTCTTCAGGCACATTACCCATCATTCCTGTGTGTGATAGACTGTATGCGCCAGAGAAACGAGTGATGACCAGTAGACATTGAACAATAAGCATGTCCCAGCCAGGTTCGGCACTTTTGGAGTCCCCTTGAAACATTTATTTTGTGGTCTGTACTGTTTGAAGTGTGTTTCTGTATTTGGTTGTCTTGTGAACTTTTGCAACACGTGTGTTTGTAGCACGTGTCAAACTGAAGAACACACTCCGAAAAAAAGGTACAACGCTTTCACTGGGGCAGTAACATAGGGTACAAAAGGGAAAAGGTACATATACATACATAATAAATGGTATGTATTCGTTTTTTAAAGGTGCACTATGCAACTTTCCGTCCGCTAGAGGGCGCCTATTCAAAACAAATGCGTAGTTTGATGACGCCAAGTTTGAGCGCAGTATCTTGGGACATGTGGTCTTCACCTCACAGCCGGTGGGAAATAGGACTCGGGCAAAAAACACGTTCATGCATGCGGTTATTAACGTTACTGTAGTGCAAAGCAGAGCAGGACGAGTGTTGTGGAGCTGAGCACGGCCTCTGGAGCGATTGTTAAACAAATACCCGCCTCGCAAACACCGGGACTTTTATCATGACCGGACACATTCGCCGGGCACCTGCAGTATTTCCGCTCTTCCGGTTATGATTATAAGGTAAAGCAGCTCTGTTTATCATATTAGATACATTTAAGTGTGTTGAAAATGATGTTGTGACGTTACTCTGTGTGTTCACTTGTTCACACTGCTAATAGAAAAGCGCTCCTGGCAAGAAAACCCAGAAAACAAGGGTAACGCAGATATGAGCAATTGACAGTCGACATCCTCAGACGCTATGCTGAAGCGTCCCGGCTCTTAGTTAAAATAGCAATTTTCTCACGATTTACAAATAGTTGGAAACATTTGGGATATTGTAGGTACTCAACTGAACAAAATATATAACACTGGCCTAGTGGTTTTTGGATATTTTACTCCAAAAATACTACATAGTGCACCTTTAAGGTACATATAAGTACTTAAAAAGTACATCGTAGTATCTAAAAGTTACATATTGGTACTGTCAGGCCCCAGTGGTGATAATAAGGCACGAAGAAGAAGATGAAGAAGGACGAGGAAGATGACTTCAGTAAACAACTCTTTAATATAAACTTCACCACTGGTAAACATAGACTTACATAAGGACAGGTACAGAGACAGGTGTACTGACGACGGACAAAGACAGAGTAAACACAACTAAATACACACACTGATGAGGAAGATAACGAGGGGGACAGGTGGTACAGATGATAACTGATTAACATGACAGGGCTAAACTAAACTAGTGAAGGATGGCGGTGGCAACAGACAGATAGACATGTTACAGGTATTTTAAAGGCACATATTAGTACCTTTTCAATTTTGTATCTTATGGTACTGCCCCAGTGACAGCGCTGTACCCTTTTTTTCTGACAGTGAGGTGTAATAAGTAATTTGCTGGTGTTTTTTCTATTGACATGTTTTCTTCAGTTGCTGCACGATGAGCTCGGACACCGTACTTCAGCTTACATGCTTGAAATAAAAAATTGTTCCTTAAATAATATTGAATAAATAAATAAAAATGTAATCTTTTATATTATTATATTATTTTCCTTTCTCTTATATTATTCTTATATTATTTTCATTTCATTTCATTCTCTCTCTCTCTCTCTCTCTCTCTCTCTCTCTCTCTCTCTCTCTCTCTCTCTCTCTCTCTCTCTCTCTCTCTTATTATTAAATTTTAATAAAAAAGTTTTAAAAATGTATTAATACTTCATAACATTTTTTTTGCATTTATGTAATTTTTTTTAGTACAAAAGTTTTCTGGGCCTTGAAATATCTTTCTGCACATCACTAATGACTCGCATTTAAACTTTTCCTCCTTTTTTTCCATTTCTCACTTTAGTTTATGCAGTCTTTTTAGGATGTGATAATGTGGTGCGTCTCTCTCGCTCTCGCTTTCTCTCTCTCGCTCTCTCTTTCTCTTTCTCTTTCTCTCCCCTTCTGTCGAGTGTGTGCACTGGAGGTTAACACAGTCTGCACTCATTGTAAGCATGACCATCTGTGTGTTTCCAGCACTGCTGTGTGTGTACTGATCTCTTCATTTGGATTCAAAGCCACTTCAGGATGTTTAAACACACAGCTCAGAAAAAAATTGGTTACAGATGTTTTGCCGCCTCTGTGTGCGTGTGTGTCTAAAGCTGAAGTCATTTATTACATCATAGGTTCTTCTGAACTTACTACCATTCAAACGTGGTAAAAATGTTTTAATGCCTTTTATCTTTTTTCAAACGACAACAACAAAAAATGTATATTTTAAAATATTACAATTAAAATAACTTTTTTATTTAAATATATCATTTTTTAAAATGATATTAACATGAATTCATATATCATTTTAATTTAATCTGAATTTTCAGCAATTTTTATACTCCAGTCTTCAGAAATGATTCTTTGCTGATTTGCCAAAAAACCCAGATACTTTTTTTTCCTTTTTCCTTCAACATTTATTTGAAATAAAAACACGTGATTATACATGCCTTTACTGTCACATTGATCAATTTAATGACTCTTTGCTGAATAAAATAACAATAAAAATGACCGACTCCAAGCTTTTGAAACAGTAGTATGTTTGTCAATACAAAGAGTTTTAATAAAAAAGAAAACGGCACAACCATATGAGACTGTAAAGGAGAAATAAAAACAGACACAAATGTGTCAGTATTTGACGTATACAGTGGTATAGATGTTTATTATATCATGTATCATGTATATCATTTGGTCCCTGAAGAATTCACATTGAGATCTCTGTAACATTTGATTGCAGACTTCTGTCTCTTGGCAAATCTGAGTAGAGTTTGAGATCTCTTCTGAAACATGTGAGATGAATGTCACTATACAGATTTTCTTAGAAGAACAATTAACTGACTTTGGCATAGGCATTATTCTCCAGTTCATCTCGTTATTGTTCGACAGAGACAACTGAGCTATGAAAGAGACTCTTTTTGTGATTGTTCTTTTCGCACAGGCCGGCTTGCAGCAGTGATTTTTGCATTTCTTCTGCCCGATATCACCCAGCGATCAAAGAGCAGGTTGACTTTCCCTTGTTCCCCCCTCTCTTGTGCTCTGCCTCTGGCAAATCATTCCCTCTCCTCATCTCCCTCTTCTCTTCTTTTCTCTTTCTCTGTTCTAGTTGGCCTGTAATTTATGATGTTGCAGCAGCACAAATGAGATGAAGCTTTTATAACAGACGCCTGCTGACACACTTTAGCCCCCCCCTCTCTCTGTTAGGGAAAGTTATTGGGCTTGTTAGTAACGGTCATAAAAAGCTCGGGGCCGTTCACACTGTGCTTGTCATGATGTAGTTTAGTTAACGTCATTGTTTCAAGAGGGTGAAGTTAATAAATCACTAACCCCTCAATGTGCTACACACACACACACACACACACACACACACACACACACACACACACACACACACACACACACACACACACACACGCACACAGAGAGAGAGACACGCACAAAGAGACACACAGTATCTGTTGTTTCTTTTACTAAGAATTTAATAAAACAACTGTATTATGAGGTGAAAATTCATTGTGTTTATATTAAATATTGCTCAATGGTTGTTCATATGTAAGCAAATATAAAAATCATAATGGCAACCATATAATATATAAATAAATACATGTATTGTTCAAAAATATAATGAAAATCATAAATTTTCATTCTCTTTTTCAATTTAATGTTGACATTTTTTCATTAAAACATGTAAATATTTGTTGATAGCAATTCATTATTTTATTTTTATAAATATGAAAACTATAACAATATTATTGCATTATATATATATTGTATTTTATTTTTGTAAATATGGAGATTAAAATCCATGGGGTTACAAAAAATGTCATAATTATAATTAATTTTTAAATTATTTAGCAATTCTTTTTATCATTTTTTTATTATGAAAATTTCATGTCACATTATTATAATTTTAATTTTCAATATAAGGTAGATATTTTTCATTTTTAAAGTATGAATATTCGTAGATATTTTATGATTTCCACCTTTTTAAAGCTCTCAGGTATAATTTCTTAAATTATGATGTCTTTGGTGTTTTCTTTTCATTAACAACTGTCTGAAAGTGTTTGCAAATCAGAATACATTTATAAATTGTAATTTTTAAAGTCATATTCTTATTAATTAAAAAAAAACAATAAGCTGTAAAATTTATAGTATAGAATAATCAGCAAAAAAAGTCAAATCTTAAATGATTCCTCATCTGCTTTGTGACAGTAACAGACTGATTGCTTTAACTGTAACTGTATCGGTGATTTAGATGTGATTGAATGCATTATGAATGTCTCTAAGCAGCAGTGAGGCTGGATTTCAGCAGCTTAAGATCTGAAACGTGTGTGTGTGTGTGTGTGTGTGTGTGTGTGTGTGTGTGTGTGTGTGTGTGTGTGTGTGTGTGTTTGAGCTCAGTGCGCTCTAATCCTCACTGATCTGTTGAGACTACACACATACGGCTGTGATAATGCTTTCATTTTCTGCTCACCTGAACACTGACAATTCACACACACCATCTCTCTCTCACACACACGGGTCTTTAACAGCAGCTTAGGAAAGTCAAACACTTTAATTCCAAGTTAAAGACACACAGATTAAGCATAAAAGAGGCAGAGGGGTGAAGAGATACTCTTTCATCCATTCATGAGTGTTCGGCCTCTTTCTCTCTTGTATCTTCTTGCTGTGTGGCCTGTGGATAAAGTAAACACATGAATGAGAATGAAGCTCTTTAACACTCTCATGCATTCATAAGCACACACACAGATGGACATTTGAACACGTCACCCACTGAGGAATGCTGAATGATAAAGATGCATACTCAGGAAAATCTTCAATTGGCCACATACGACATCTTTAAAGTAGTCCATATGATTGCTTTGTTGCATGTCACAGACAAGATGATCAGTCAATGATTTCAATTTTAGTTTGTATAATATAATGAAGTGTAAAACTTTTATGCTGTTTTATGGTCCTTTATTTGGAGCTTGACCAGCCGATCTCATTAAAGTTCACAAAATGTATTTATCGTGCAATTTATAAGCAAAAAATTGCTTTTACATGCATATGATATGCAGTTTCTGCTTGCACATGCACTTTATTGCGTGTAATACGCACGTAACCAACACCACTAATCGTGCCAAAATAATTGGTTGCGTATAAATTGCATTATAAATACAAAAACAAATTGTTATGTAGATACATACTTATCGTGTTGGACATGCTCTATATTAATGATTGTTGCATGGAAAAGAGCTGGGTAAATATGTTTTAACATTTCTTCTTTTGTGTTCCACAGGCTTGGGACAACATGAGGGTGAGTACATTATGACTGAATTGTTCAATTTTATGTTAAACAAAGTTGCTTTGAATAAAATTATCCGTAAAATTTCATTGAAATGTCTTTTTAGCATGTAAATAAACAATTTTATCAGTACCCTATATCATATAAACCACATTTCATTTATTTTTAACACATTTAATCTAATGTAGTTGCTGTTTGTTTAAATATAGTCTCTTTTATTGGCCAAGGCTGCAGTTATTTGATCAAAAATACAGTTAAAAAAAAAACAGTAATATTGTGATATATTATTACAATTTAAAATAGCTATTTACGATTTGAATATAGTTTAATATAATTTATTCCTGTGATCAAAGCTGTATTTTCAGCATCATTACTTTTTAGTCTTCAGTGCCATGATCCTTCACAAATCATTCTAGTGGCCGCTCAAGAAATATTTTCTTTTATTATTATTATTAATGTTAAAACATTTGTCCAGCATAATAGTTTTGTGGAAACTGGGATACATTCTTGCTGAATAAAAGTATTAGTTTGTTGAAAAAACAACAACAGTTTTGACCCTAAACTTAAATATTTTAATATTACATGTATTATGCTTAATGAATCTATATAACTGCTGTTGTATATCTGCAAAGGTTTTGATGGTCTGCTCTCATTAGTGAGATGCAGTCAGAGATCTGTGGTTCTTCTGGCTCTGAGCCTACAACATGCCAAAACCCCATATGTTCTTCACTTATGATGACGCACAACACACACAACACACACTTCAGACCTAAGAGATGCTCCGGCTGTGATAGCGGCCTAAACTGCTTTTCTCACCTTTTTTTAGTTTCCATTTTATTCCTTCACTCTCCATTGCTTTCTTGCTTTCCTTTATGGTGATCTAGTTAAAGTGATAGTTCAACCAAAAATGAAAATTCATATTTATTAATTCTCAAGCCTTTCCCTTACGTGGTGGTGTTAGAACAAAAAAGGAGAGATTTTGAAGAATCTGTTCCATTCAGTGATCATTCATCTGTCAAGCTCTAAGGACTAAAAACACTATAAATGAATGATAAACTATTCTCTATGACTTGCCTGTATATGGAATAAAGTGTTCTAAAGAAATGCTATCGTTCAAAAGTTTGGGGTCGGTGAAATTAAGGTATTTGAAAGAAATAAGTCTTCTATGCTCACCGAGGCTACATTTGTTTGAAATAAAAATACAGTAAAAACAGTAATATTAAGAAAAATTATTACAATTTCAAATAACAATTTTCTATTTGAATATATTTTAGAATATAATTTATTTCTCTCATGCAAAGCTGAATTTTTAGCTTCATTAATCCAGTGTTCAGTGTCACATGATCCTTCAGAAATCATTCTAATATGATGATTTGCTGCTCAAGAAACATTTCCGTTATTGTTTATGTTGAAAACAGTTGTGCTGCTCCATATTTTTGTGTATATATATATATATATATATATATATATATATATATATATATATATATATATATATATATATATATATATTTTTTTTTTTTTTTTTTTTTTTTTTTTTTTCAGCATCATTTATTTGAAATAGAAATATTTTGTAAAATTATATCTTTGAGGCATTTCTTTGAGGCATTTATATAGTGCTTTCAAATGTACTAATGTACACCCAAAGCACTTCACAATCATGTCAGGGGTCTCTCCTCAACCACCACCAGTGTGCAGCTCCACTTGGATGATGCGACGTCAGCCCCAGTACAACGGCGCCAGTGCGCTCACCACACACCAGCGATAGGTGGAGAGGAGAGAGGGTGATAGAGCCAATTCAGTGGATGGGGATTATTAGGAGGCCATGATTATATGTTTTTACTGTCACTTTTGATTAATGTAATGCATCATTGCATTAACTTCATGGGGTGGCAGTGGCTCAGTGGTTCATGTAAAATGCCTACAAACGGAAGGTTGGTGGTTCAATCCCCGGTTCCACCGGACCATGTGTCTAGGTGTCCATGAGCAAGACACCTAACTGCTCCCGACGAACTGTATGGCGCCTTACATGGGAGACACTGCCCCGGTGTGTGAATGAGAGAGTGTATGGGTGAATATAAAGCGCCCATTCACAATGTAAAGATGTAAAGCGCTTTAGATGGCCACGGGTCTGTTAAAAGCGCTATATAAATGCAGTCCATTTACCATTGCTAAACAAAAGTATTAAAACGTTCAGATGTCAAACTTTTGAACAATAGTTTTAGATATAATAACTTTTTTATGTTGCTAAGCTGTGTAATACTCTAATACGCATACATAAATACACAGCACACACATACTGAGTGAAATACTGGTATGACATTATAAGTTGGCCTATATTTATAGTTGACATTTTTCTTGCTTCCTTATTGTTGAAAACAAAGAAACAAGAAAATGTCAACTATAAATAAATCCATTGGTATAAAGATTGAAGTTAAATAATTTTACAACAGTGATACAATTCTATTTTGTGTTAATACGGGAAACAATTAGTTAGACCGCAGTAGCTGTTCATTCGCATCGGGCTCCTGAGTGATCTAGTTTTGTGTAGATACGGTGTGTGTGTGTGTGTGTGTGTAATGGAGGTGGTAATGACTCCTCTAAAAGAGCTGTGCTACTGGTAATATCTCTCTCTCTCTCTCTCTCTCTCTCTCTCTCTCTCTCCAGCTGCTCTCTTACTGACCCTCCACAGGGGCTTTTCACAGGCTCTTCACACACTATAGTGTCTAATGGAATTCAGCCTGCCTGTGTCTTTAGTGCCTCGATTGCCTTTAAAACACCCTGCTCAAGTTTACACACCTCACAGAGAAAGAGATTTTGTCAAGTGAATCTCATAAAACCTGTCAAGAACATGACCAGGTCACCCCCGATACCAAACAACTTGCAAATATTCACATTTTATTTTAGACTTTACAAACATTGGTAACTCATTATTTTTACAGTGTCCTTGTTACTGTTGCTGCCGAGTCTGTAGCCATTTTTAAAAAACATCTTAAGACACATCTCTTCCAGTTGCACCTGACCAATAAAGAATAGCACTTAACTATCCATTAATTTTTGTTTGTTTGTCCCCAAAAAAAACAAAAAAACAAAAAAAACAATTGTGTACTGTGCTAATTAACTGAGACTTCTTACAGCTATTACAGGTTGTTGGCCTTGTTTGTTTCGTTGCTTCTATTGCTCTCTCCTTTTTTGTAAGTCGCTTTGGATAAAAGCGTCTGCTAAATGATTAAATGTAAATACTCATAGCTATTGTAGTAAAAACTATAGGGAGTGCAGAATTATTAGGCAAATTAGTATTTTGACCACATCATCCTCGTTATGCATGTTGTCTTACTCCAAGCTGTATAGGCTGGAAAGCCTACTACCAATTAAGCATATTAGGTGATGTGCATCTCTGTAATGAGAAGGGGTGTGGTCTAATGACATCAACACCCTATATCAGGTGTGCATAATTATTAGGCAACTTCCTTTCCTTTGGCAAAATGGGTCAAAAGAAGGACTTGACAGGCTCAGAAAAGTAAAAAATAGTGAGATATATTGCAGAGGGATGCAGCAGTCTTAAAATAGCCAAGCTTCTGAAGCGTGATCATTGAACAATCAAGTGTTTCATTCAAAATCGTCAACAGGGTCGCAAAAAGCGTGTGGAAAAACCAAGGCGCAAAATGACTGCCCGTGAACTGAGAAAAGTCAAGCGTGCAGCTGCCAAGATGCCACTTGCCACCAGTTTGGCCATATTTCAGAGCTGCAACATCACTGGAGTGCCCAAAAGCACAAGGTGTGCAATACTCAGAGACATGGCCAAGGTAAGAAAGGCAGAAAGTCGACCACCACTGAACAAGACACACAAGCTGAAACGTCAAGACTGGGCCAAGAAATATCTCAAGACTGATTTTTCTAAGGTTTTATGGACTGATGAAATGAGAGTGAGTCTTGATGGGCCAGATGGATGGGCCCGTGGCTGGATTGGTAAAGGGCAGAGAGCTCCAGTCCGACTCAGACGCCAGCAAGGTGGAGGTGGAGTACTGGTTTGGGCTGGTATCATCAAAGATGATCTTGTGGGGCCTTTTCGGGTTGAGGATGGAGTCAAGCTCAACTCCCAGTCCTACTGCCAGTTTCTGGAAGACACCTTCTTCAAGCAGTGGTACAGGAAGAAGTCTGCATCCTTCAAGAAAAACATGATTTTCATGCAGGACAATGCTCCATCACACGCGTCCAAGTACTCCACAGCGTGCCTGGCAAGAAAGGGTATAAAAGAAGAAAATCTAATGATATGGCCTCCTTGTTCACCTGATCTGAACCCCATTGAGAACCTGTGGTCCATCATCAAATGTGCGATTTACAAGGAGGGAAAACAGTACACCGCTCTGAACAGTGTCTGGGAGGCTGTGGTTGCTGCTGCACGCAATGTTGATGGTGAACAGATCAAAACACTGACAGAATCCATGGATGGCAGGCTTTTGAGTGTCCTTGCAAAGAAAGGTGGCTATATTGGTCACTGATTTGTTTTTGTTTGGTTTTTGAATGTCAGAAATGTATATTTGTGAATGTTGAGATGTTGTATTGGTTTCACTGGTAAAAATAAATAATTGAAATGGGTATAAATTTGTTTTTTGTTAAGTTGCCTAATAATTATGCACAGTAATAGTCACCTGCACACACAGATATCCCCCTAAAATAGCTAAAACTAAAAACTAAAACTTCCAAAAATATTCAGCTTTGATATTAATGAGTTTTTTGTGTTCATGGAGAGCATGGTTGTTGTACAATAATAAAATTAATCCTCAAAAATACAACTTGCCTAATAATTCTGCACTCCCTGTATAAATGATATGCAAAATGACATGCAACTAACCCTAAACCAAACCCCAATCCTAACCCGGTAACACTTTATTTTAATGCGGCCTTTGTAAGTACGTGTATTTAATCATTATTTTATTCGACTTTTGAGTCTTTTGTAACCCCTATTACTCCCAATGATTATCACTAATATAAAAAAGCTATATTTTGTTACATTTATTAATTTAGCAGACGCTTTTATCCAAAGTGATTTACAAATTAGCAGTACAAACAGTTTATCTTTAATTATATTTTAAATATAAAAATAATTATTAAAAAATGTGTAAAGAAAAATATTTCAACTAGTCATAACTGAACTATTCCCACCAGTGTTTTGTAAAGTTTCCAGTGAGCACCAGCATTTTTGATCATTTTCACAAAACTTTCATAACTCCCAGAATAATTAGTTTGAATGAATATCTGAACACACAATATATCAAAATAAAGAACAGAGCCTCTATTTTTATCAATATTTGAATGTGGGTAAGTTTCCTAAAAAAGAAAAAGCTGAGAAAATCAGTTTTTTACTACTGTATGTCCGTATCAGATTTAGAACGATGATTAAAACACAGATGGAGTAGATCGAGTCCATCAACTTCCACAAAGCTTAAGAAAGAATAAAGCTTTTATGTGACTTGTAAATACAGCGACAGCTTGCTTTTCTGTTTATTTGATTTAGTTTAGAACATATTAGAACTCTAGCAACCAAGTGTTTTTGCACATACGTGTGTTAGCTGTTGCAGTGTTGTGTGTCTGTGTGCATATGTGTGTTTTGTGGAGGCGGGGTGTATACAATGCTATTGGGGAAGAGAAGGGGTGTGTGGGGGTGAAAGTGTGCCCCCTCTGTCATTGGCTCTGGGCCTAATGTCACATTATGCGTCTCATTGTGTCTTTGTGATGCTGAGGAGTATAAATGCAGGCCTCTCAGTGTTCACACACACACACACACACACTCACTCCTCTTGCAGACCTACGAACTGAATCCTCAGAGAACGACAGCTTGGGGACACTTTGCATTTTAGACTGCAAGTGGATTGTTCTCAGCCAAGACTTCGAGGAACCAATATCAAGATGGATTCTGATGCAAGTTCAACATGCAGTCGGTCTTCTTCGCCCGACCTGGCTGTGGACTCCAGCTTTTTCTCCAACAAGATGTTCCAAGCTTACGGAGAAACGGGGCAACCCAGGTCCGAGAAAGGTCGGACACAGAGCTCTGACTCCAGCGCAAAGAGCCACGTACGGTCGTCGGATGGCTCCAAAGATGACATCCAAGATCTACGACTGAAAGTGAACAGCCGTGAGCGCAAACGCATGCACGACCTCAACCAGGCTATGGACGGGCTCCGAGAGGTGATGCCCTACGCGCAGGGCCCATCTGTACGCAAGCTATCCAAAATCTCCACCCTGCTCCTCGCCAGAAACTACATCCTCATGCTGTCCAGCTCTCTGGATGAGATGAAGAAGCTGGTAGGTGATGTGTACGGAGCAAGCGCTCAGAGTCACTCTAGACGGGTATTACCGCCAACTTCGGCTGCTCCGCCCCCCCAGTTGCAACTGCTCTCGCTTGCCCCATCCCTGCACTCTCTGGTGAGCAACGCCTCGGCCATGTCTCACGCCACCACGCCGTCTGTAGCCCAAGCCCCTCACTCTCCACCCTCGGCTGGGTATCTGGGCTTCCCTGCTCCACCTCTTCCCACCCTGCTGAAAGATCCTCTTCATCTCTCTAGCAGCTACAGGCATTTCCCCGGCATGCCTTGCCCCTGCTCTCTCTGCCAGCCTCTCCCTGCTTCCACAGCCAGCCTGCACAGCCTCTCCATGGGGAAGTGATTTAGGCGAGCCCCAGGCTCCAGACTGGAGTAGGCCGAAAGTTGAATTACAGACTCAAAAAGAACTGAAAACATCTGGATGTGTTTCTAGTTGTGTTGTATACACTGTAAATGTCCTGTACAGAATTTGTTTTTTCTAACAAGCTGCTGCTATTTTTGTACTGAAGAATGTTTTGTAATGTTATAGCTGAAAAGCGTTTTTTAATAGTGACTGTATGAACATAAATGCTTGTATGTTCTTTGTAGCAAAATGGAGATTGAAAACGTATAGTTTTGTTTCTTAAATTAAACATTTATTATTATAATGAAAATATCTCCTGATTTCTCCTGTCTTCATTTGGTCAATCAAAAAATTATTATTTAAAAAAAAAAAAAAAAAAATATATATATATATATATATATATATATATATATATATATATATATATATATATATATATATATATATATATATATATATATATTTAGAGAAGTTCACCTATAAGAGAGATGGTTTTTATCAAGTGACTCAATGTGCATTCACAGTCAAACCAGATTAGATCAGCATCATTTATCGATCTTATTGACTGAAGGTCAAATGTTAAGTTTGACCTTCTGGTAACTGGTAAATTGAAGATTATAAAATATTTGATAGATTTAAAAAACATTTATATATTATCTAATGCTAATATTCTTGTACTGTAATATGCTTTATGACTATGAAAAACTACTCAATGGAGATCAAATTTGTCCCAAAGTTAAACCATTTCAAAACGTAAAAAAAAAAAGGCTAATAATGCCAGGCTGTCATTCAAAATTATAATAAATAGACTTAAATAATTAAATAACTAAAATAAATAAGTAATTGACTTGCCTGACCAAATGAAAATGTAACATTTTTAGTTGAAGGGATTATAGGAAATCAAATCATTCAAGAAAAATGACTGAATATAAATGAAAAATATCATTCCACTCATAGTAATGTAAATAAAGCTAATATAAATAGAGTGACTGAAATAATGAGGAGCTAAAAAAGGCAGCTGCTCATCTGTTCTGAGATCATGTGTCAGTGTTTATGTGTGTCAATGTGTTTTGTGATATATATGAATATAAAATTAGTCCATATGCTTTCATCGAGCACCATTACCGCAATATTGCCCACACCATGTTTATGTTTTTAGCATATGCTAACAAACACAGGCATCATTTCAGACCGCTACAAAAAATGCTGCCTTTGGACTGAACCATCTGTACTGAGACTAGTTAATGTATGAAAAAGAAAGGCGGCCAGACCGCTCGGAGCCCGGGGCCTACTCTCAGCCATCAATCAGAGAGAGAGAGACGCAAGCTGTCGCCAGGTTGGCGCGTCAGCATTGTGCAGCACACGCAGGGGACGGCCAGCGCTTCTTTTCATGTTAGTGCAGGAAGATTTGTCACTGTCCAATAAAGCTGTGATCATATTCAGTCCGTCCTCACTGGGAGTCGTTTTCATGAGAGGCTCTGACAGCTGTGCACACCATCATTTGTTAGCTGGAGAGATCAGGGAAGATATTTGACTCTTCTGACTTTCTGATATGACCAGTAGTTGGAGACGAAGGTGTGAAATAATGAGGCTCATGGTAAAAATGCCACTGAAAGTGACAATGTGGGTAGTAAATTCCACTGTTTCATTTACAATTGATGGTTCATTGGTTAAAGAACTCCTATTCAAAAGTTTGGGGCCACAAAATATCAACCTAATTTTTTCAACAGTATTAATCCGAAATGTTTCTTGAGCAGCAGATCGGCGTATTAGACTGATTTCTGAAGGATCATGTGACACTGACTGGAGTAATGAGGCTGAAAATCACACACTGTAAAAACAAAATCTAAAAATAAGTTACCTGGTTGCTTTAAAATTTTGAGTTCATTGAAATTTAAATTTTGAGTTAATACAATGACATTTTTTGAGATTCGACAACCTTTATTAAAATATTATTAAAATATTTTGTAAGCATATTGAGTAATTGTGTGTGTTTTATTTCTGATGACGCAGCCAAATAGTGCTATTTTCATTAATTACCAAATTTTTTATGTGGTTCAGATACAATAATATTTTCAGTTTCTATTTATTAAACAAACTTCCTTCATTGGATCAACTCAAATTTTTAATTTCAATAAACTCAAAATTTTAAGGCAACCAGGTTACTTACTTTTTTAAGTTAAACCATTTTTTTTTTTTTACAGTGTACAATAAATATTTTTGAGAATTGACAAAACATTCTTCAAATATTATTAAAAGATTTTGTAAGCATATTGGGCAATTGTGTGTTTTATTTGTGAGGATGCAGCCAAATTTCATGATTGATCAAATTTTTTATGTGGTTCAGATACAATACAATACAATACGATACAATAATATTTTGAGTTTCTATTTATTAAACCAATTTCCTTCATTGGATCAACTCTATTTTTAATTTCAGTAAACTCAAAATGTATTAACCAGGTTACTTACTTTTTTAGGTTAAACAAACAATATTTTTTTTTACAGTGCAGGAATAAATAATATTTTAAAATAAATTAAAGTTATTTTAAATTAGTAATAATATTTCACAATGTTACAGTTACTGTACTTTTAATAATATTACTGTATTTTTTATTTATAAATAAATAGATGAGCAATCTATTTTATTTATTAAATTACTGTATGTTACTTTTATGTTACTATATTACTTTTATTTGTAAATTACTTGCTGCATGTAATGTGAATGCATAATACCTAATCATGTACTAAAATATATAAATAATATCTGAGTTCAAAGCCATGTGAAAAGTCTATGAACAGCATCTGTGGTACATTTGACTCATCTTGCAGTTCAAGTTAGGGTTGGGGCTAAAATCAAGTTTACCTTAATGCACTTACAACTTGGTGACGTCTAAGGTGCAAGGTATTCATGAGAGGTTTAAAGCTGAAATATTTCATTAACATATACAGTAATATTTTAATGCATAAAATCTTAAGTTCATTGCTTTTAGACTTCCATTGTAATACAGATGTTGCTAATAGGCAAGAACTTGAATTGAACCCAGAATATTACTTTATAGAGATGTCCTTTGAATATCAATCATGCAGTTTATATAAAATGTTAACTTTTTAATTTTCACCCCATCACTGAACGAGTGTATTTTAGGCTCTTCACTATACCTATGGTAAAATCACACAGCCTTGAGCGGCTTGTTTGCACCATGGCACAGCAGTTTTCAGATATTATTTTACTAATGCTGAAACATATCAGAGTAGTGATCCAGTCGGCCAACTCAATGTGAATTTGAACTTGAAATCTTAATTTGTGCGAAATCCTTTTATACACACATGCACACAGTTTGAGACTGTATTTCTCAAGAGCTAAATCAAGCGTGAAAAATACACATTTCTCCTCACAGGAATCCCGGGCCGACAACTCAAAGATCAGAGGAGAGATGAAGAGATGTGTCTCCTCTCCTCCTCTTCTCTCCTCCCTCTCTCTCTCACCCTAAATAGAGGAAGACAATAGCACTCGCTCCGAGCACAAAGAGAGGGCGCAGGGGGCAGCCCGTAACACAGCCTCCTCCTTTTGTGTTTTTTCTCTCGATGCGGTAACCGGCCCCATCGGCCTGCAGAGGGCCCTGACACTCCAACGGCAACACAAAGGCGCTTAGCTCCTTATTTATGGGCCCATTGACAGCGCTAAAGAGCTCCTGTCAGGGGCCTGCTCACAGTCAGCTGGTGAACGTCCCAGCGGGGGGAGGCAGCTGCCATCCTGCCCAGAGAAGAAGCTCCCTCAGCGGGTCGCCGTGTCCCTGCGGCCCCCCTGAGTCGGGGCCCCCCCTCCAGGTCCCAGGCACAGGTGGGTATGGGAAGCTGAACACATTGTGGGGATTATTGGGAGCTGTGGCCCGGCCTGCTGCACAGGGATAATTAGACACATTGACTTGTGCAAAGCTGGTGTTTCCTGATTGGGGGCAGATGGTAACGGTCCATAGAGATAACAGCAGGGGATGTATCTGTATGTGAATGCTTGTTAGGGAAAGGTAGAGATATGAACGTACATTTATAATGTATACAATATATTTGAGCACCTCTCTCTCTCTCTCTCTCTCTCTCTCTCTCTCTCTCTCTCTCTCTGTATGTATATATTATATATAGAGAGAGAGTCTTGCTCAAAAGTTAACATACCCCTTGCATAATCTGCAAAATGATCACTTTTTCACAGAGAGGGATCATACAAAATGCATGCTATTTTTTTTATCAAGTACTGACTAAGATATTTTACATAAAATGTTTACATATAGTCCACAAGACAAAAAAATACGACTAACTAACAACCTGTTCAAAAGTTTACATACCCCTGATTCTCAATTCTGTGTTGTTCCCTGATGATCCACGGCTGTGTGTGTGTGTGTTTTCTGATGGTTGTTCTTGAGTCTTTTGTTTGTCCCGAGCAGTTAAACTGCCCAACATTCTTCCGAAAAATCCTCCAGATCCTGCACAATCTTTAGTTTTCCAACATATTTGAACCCTTTTTGAATTTGAAGATCAATGTAAATTGCACTTAGTTTGTCTTCCGGGAAACATGTAAGCATCTTCTGGTGCTTCCGAAGGGCAATACTATTTCAAAAAGAGTGAAATTTGAACAAAATAAGAAAAATGTCAATGGAAATTCCTCCCAACTCCTAATGCATCGTGTTTCCTTTTGGAGCATCAATGAACGTTTCAACCTGTTTTAATAGTTGTGTTTGAGTCCCTCAATCGTTCAGTGTGAAAATATAAATTTCCAAATCATGACACACACTTAGAAATCTAGACACACCCTAGCGAAAGCAAATCTAATTTGCAGCCAGGGCAGTCTAGCATCTCTCCGTTGGGTTATGAGCTTGAAAAACCAAACTCTGGTCAGGCCAATCACACCGTGTATAGCGTAGGTGGGCGGGGCTTAACATAATGATGGCAGAGACGTTTCCGCGTGCTACTTGAAAACAAGGAAGCTGGCGAACGGCGGCCTTTCGAAACGGCTTGGAGTTGAGCTTTTCTTTGAGAAAATGTCAAAGAACGGCACTAAAGTCATCTTAAAAAAGGGAGATGTGTTCTGAGTTTTGCCTGATATGGCAAAAGTTAAATCTATCAGCTAGCTTCATCCCGCCGCTCGGATTGAGTTCTGCTAACAGGTGTGTTCCCAGACCCAACTTCATCTGGCTGTGGGTCTGGCTTGTCTCTACTGTGCCTTTTGATTGGTTTAATAAAGTAGCGGCACCTGGCCATACATTTAGGTAGGGCAGATTCTGGGTTTTAGCGCTATAGTTTATGATAATCAATTTGTACATATAATATTCTAATCGCTGAACACATCAGACACACTTTTGACCGAATTCTATTGTGTTTGCATTATTCACCCTGAGGATGGCGCTATAATAATGATTGACAGACTTTATTACACACGCCGTAAAAACAAATTTCTTCAGTTTACTTAATTAACACGCAAACTCATTGCCTTAAATAAATTCAGCATAACTTAATTGCATCAAGTTGTCTAACTGAAACCGTTTAAGTTTCATCAACTTAATTCTATCTGAGATCTGAGGAAGTGTACTCCCAGACTGCATTGCGGCATGAATAAATGAATTGCTTTGTTTTACTATTTTTGGCTTTATTTTACCATTTGTCTTTTGTCAGTATAACCCCAATAACGACAGCAAATACAATTGTAATGGTCTTATTAATAATAAAACAACAACAAACAAAAAAAACGTGTTATGCATTGTTGTGTTTTGCATGCTGAAAGTTGAAATCTGTGTGTGACTAAGCATTGTCAATTGTATGGGATTATGCGATGATGTGGTCTGTTCTGTGCAGTGTTAGTTCTGTTTGTAAGTGTATTTGGATTTGTTTAAGTAGTCCTGGTGTGACACCTAGTGGCAAAAAATGTTATCACACTGCTTGATAGGACGCAACAGGAAGCTCGTAAAGCAGTAGAAGAAGATACTCGTGTTCGGTGACCAGCGTTTAGAACCACGTCATTGTTTGCTGTCTAATCCTTGGAGTAGATACGATCGTAAGTTACAAATTTCATATTAAACAACAACTGTAGTATTATTACGTAAGTTAAGTTAAAGCTGGTCATTATTGAGAGGCTTAGGGATCAATGTTTAATGCTGAAAGCTAGCGCGATCTAGCGGCTATTATGCTAATTGAGTTGTGTGATCTTTTTCCTCAAGCATGTGATTGATGTATATATATATAGATATTTATATATATATATATAGGTTGTTTATTTAGTTGTTTAAATGTGTAAGTGGATGTTTGGGAATGAGAAAAATATCCATTGTATTTTGTGAACCATTTTGTAATTTGTATATTTGTGTTTCTTTTCAGTTTTACAGTAAAGTAAAGTGTGCATCACATAAGCACAAAAGAAGAACGTGTGATGGAGCTTTATTTCTGTTAGCTATCTGTCAGCGCTTGGTTCAGAACACTATTGCCAGGACAGAATAGTAAAAGATCGTCTGCACGGCGGGTGAGGACAAACAAACTTGATTTCGTCTAGCTGACAGTTAATATAATATCAAGATGGATGAGTCACAGCCTCTCAAGGAAGCTGATCAAGCTCTTGAAACAAAATCACGGTCAAGCAGATCACATCGTTCAAGTAGATCTTCAGCTAGTGTAGCGGCAACCACGGCTAGAGCTAAAGCAGCATCATACAAAGTAAAAGCCTCTTATGCAGAGAAGGAAGCCAGCATTATGAGAGAGAGAGCTGAAATTGAAGAACATCAGCAGAAAACACTAGCGGAAGCAGCACGCAGAAAAGCAGAGGTTGAAGCTGATTTATATGTGTTACAACTGCAGAAAGAAGCTGTAGCAGCATCTACAGAGGCAGAGGTTTACGAAGCTGCGGGTTATGGAGAAGATGAAGCCAGTGTCGACCTAGGAAAAGAATCATTCATCTCAAGCAGAGCTGAACGCACCAAAGAGTATGTGCAGAAGTACTCACAGCTACAAAATGCTCCTAATTCCCAACATGCAAGTGAGAATGCAAGTTATGTGACTCAGAGTCATGCTGCAGGCTCAATTACTTCTCATTGTGCAATGGCAAAAGAGGACTCGAATGCTGAAACAATTCCTATGAGCCAGGAACAGAAAATTCAACACGACTTTCAGTGTTTTCCTTCAAATGTAAAAATTGAGCCATTTGATGGAGCTGATGAAGTACGGCATCAAAACTATCCAGTACGAATGCAGCGTGAATCGGGCCTACCTTCTCAAGTCCCAGCTGGGTGCTCTACTCCAGCAACACCACAAGTTAGTGACTTCACTGCATATTTGTTGAAAAAAGAAATGGTGAGTTCAGGCTTGTTCCAATTTGATGACTGTCCGGAAAATTACTGGGCGTGGAAAACATCTTTTCAAGCTGTAACCAGTGAACTCAGTATAACTAGTAGAGAGGAGATTGACCTTCTCGTCAGATGGCTCGGTCCTGATTCATCTAAACATGCCAAACGAATTAAATCCGTTCATGTCAGTAACCCTGCCTTAGGAGTGCAAATGATATGGTGTCGCCTTGAAGACTGTTATGGATGTCCAGAGGTCATTGAGCAGGCAATGTTAAGGAGACTTGAGGCTTTCCCTCACATCACAAACAAGGACACCTATCGTCTGAGAGATCTTGGGGACTTGTTGCTTGAACTGCAATCTGCAAAGCAGAGTGGTCGTTTACCCGGACTCGCTTACCTTGATACAGCGAGGGGAGTTAACCCCATCGCAGAAAAGCTGCCATTCAGTCTCCAAGACAAATGGATTACACAAGGTTCCAGGTATAAGGAGGACCATAATGTGTATTTTCCTCCATTCTGCTTCTTCGTCGAATTTGTTTGTAGACAAGCAAGAACTAGAAACGATCCTAGTTTTGCACTTGCCACAACTGGCCGTTTGAACAACTCAAAATTTGATGGAGCTGTGAGGTCAAATAACAGAACGTCTGTCTTCGTCAAGAAAACTGAAATAATGGCTGCACGACCAAACAAAGACGGAAACCCAGATGAGAATGTAGATCCAGATAAGTTTTGCACCATACACAATAAGCCTCATCCACTCCATAAGTGTCGCACGTTTAGAACTAAACACCTAGACGAACGAAAAGCTCATCTGAAGGAAAAGTCCATCTGTTTTAGATGTTGTGCTTCCACTAAGCATGTTGCAAGAGACTGCAGAGCATCTGTTAAGTGCAGAGAATGTGACAGTGACCGACACAATGCAGCCATGCATCCGGGTCCTGCTCCATGGTCTATTGAAGCATCGGTATCAACAGCAGACCAAATCAAAGAGAAAACAGAGGAAGACACTGCCGAGGTTAACAACAAGTGCACTGAGATTTGCGGAGAAGCTAATAAACCCAAGTCGTGTTCGAAGATTTGTCTCGTAAAGGTTTATCCCTCTAACCAACGTGAAAAAGCCAAATGTATTTATGCTGTACTGGATGAACAGAGTAATAGGTCATTAGCAAAGTCACAGTTCTTTGATCTGTTCAACATCGTAAGCAGGTCTTCCCCCTATACACTGAAGACGTGTTCAGGCATTGTGTCCACGGCG
Source organism: Pseudorasbora parva (assembly GCF_024679245.1). Classification (NCBI taxonomy): domain Eukaryota; kingdom Metazoa; phylum Chordata; class Actinopteri; order Cypriniformes; family Gobionidae; genus Pseudorasbora; species Pseudorasbora parva. The sequence continues at coordinate 6,188,792 of NC_090188.1, read as the reverse complement.
GGGAGGAAAGTAAGTGGATTTTCAATTGAGTCGCTTGATGGGAAAACTGTAGTTGCTCTTCCGCCCTTGTTAGAGTGCAACACCTTACCAGATGATAGATCTGAGATTCCTACACCTGAGGTAGCTTTGCATTTCCCTCACCTCACTGCGGTGGCAGAGGAAATCCCACCTTTAGATCCTAGCGCTCCTATGCTTCTGCTTTTGGGACGAGACATTCTTAGTGTACACAAAGTGCGTGAGCAGTACAATGGACCCCAAGATACACCTTATGCACAACGCTTGGACTTAGGCTGGGTAATAGTGGGAGAAGTTTGTCTTGATGGGACTCATCGGCAGTCTAGTGTGAACGCTTACAAGACCAACATACTTCCAAATGGACGAACTTCATTCTTCTCTCCATGCACAAAAGGCATCAACATTGTAGAACGGGGGGAGTCACCTCTTTTGTCATACTTACCTGATCCACCATGTTCTCTCAAACGTTTAAAATCTAGTGAGAGCTATACAAAGTGCTTGAAGGAGAATGTGTTCTTCTTATCTCCAGAGGATGATAAAGTTGCTTTGTCTGTGGAGGATAAAATCTTCCTAAAAATAATGGACAAAGAGGTGTATGTCGACGAGGATAACCACTGGGTGGCGCCACTTCCATTCCGTTTTCCAAGAATTCAACTACCAAACAACAGAGAGCAAGCTATGCAGAGGCTGAACTCATTACAGCGTACTCTCTTAAAGAAACCAAAAATGAAAACGCATTTCTTTGATTTCATGCAAAAAGTGATTGAAAAAAAACAAGCAGAACCTGCTCCACCCTTGCAATCCAGAGAAGAATGTTGGTATTTACCAATTTTTGGAGTTTACCACCCCCACAAACCTGACAAAATTCGGGTGGTCTTTGATTCGAGTGCGCAGTGTGAAGGGATCTCCCTCAATGATGTTTTACTGAGCGGACCTGACCTCAACAATACTCTATTAGGAGTGCTGTTGCGTTTCCGGAGGGAGAAGATAGCGGTGATGGCAGACATAGAACAAATGTTCTATTGTTTCAAAGTAAAAGAGCAGCATCGCAACTATCTTCGTTTCCTTTGGCATAAAGACAACTGTGCAGAAAAGGAAATCATTGATTACAGAATGACTGTACATGTCTTTGGCAACAGTCCTTCGCCAGCAGTCGCTATATACGCTCTAAGACGAGCGGCAGAGCGTGGTGAATCGGAGTGCGGAACGGACGCCAAGGATTTTGTACTCCGCAATTTCTATGTTGATGATGGCATCATATCTGTCCCTACTGAAAGAGAAGCTGTTGATCTCTTAAGGCGCACACAGACAATGTTGGCGAAGTCAAGTCTGAACCTGCATAAAGTAGCCTCCAATAGTGCTTCAGTTATGGAAGCTTTTACATCTAGTGAGAGGGCCAAAGATCTCAAAGACTTAGATTTTGATAAGGATCCAATACCCCTCCAACGCAGCCTTGGCATAAGTTGGAACCTCAAAGCGGACTGCTTTACATTCAGAGTTTCTCAGGATCACAAACCTTTCACTAGAAGAGGTATCCTTTCAACAGTCAATAGTTTGTATGATCCTCTCGGGTTTGTCTGCCCAGTCACCATGCAAGGCAAAGCTCTAGTAAGAGAACTTTCAACTATGCAACAGGATTGGGACGCCATTCTTCCATTAGAAAAAGGAGACCAATGGAAAGCATGGACTTCATCTCTGGCCGAGCTTGATCAACTGCAAATACCCAGAGCTTACGTTCCAACATCAGTATTTGGAGCTCAGCACAGAGAGCTGTGCGTTTTCTCAGACGCTTCTACTTTAGCTATTGCTGCAGTAGCGTACTTAAGAGTAATAGACTCAAATGGGAAGCCTCATGTAGGGTTTGTAATGGGAAGATCCAAATTGGCCCCTTTCCCTGCTCACACTGTTCCACGACTCGAGCTATGTGCAGCAGTTCTGGCTGTTGAGTTGATGGAGCTCATAAAGGAAGAACTTGACACAGAGCTTAACAACATCCATTTCTACACTGACAGTCGTATAGTGCTCGGTTACATTCACAATGTGACACGAAGATTCTACATGTATGTGGCTAATAGGGTTGCACGCATAAGAAAAAACACGGAACCTAGCCAATGGCATTTCGTCTGTTCTGAACAGAACCCAGCAGATCATGCTACTAGGTTTGTGGCAGCAGCCCACTTACCCCTAACCAACTGGTTCTCAGGTCCAGGGTTTCTTAAGGAAAGTGGTCCTATAGCATGTAGTGTAGATTCGTCATATGGACTTGTCAGAGCAGAAGAGGATGTTGAAATTCACCCTCAGGTGAACACACAGATGACTAACATTACAGAGCAGTCACTTGGCTCAAGCAGATTTGAACGTTTCTCAAGCTGGAGATCTTTAGTGAGGGCTGTCACTACCCTTACTCACATTGCAAGATCGTTCTCGCAATCTCGATCTAACAATCTATGCAGAAAGTGGCATCAATGTGCTAAAACCTCAGATGTGGAGATTTCACAAGCTAAGTCAACTATAATCAAAACTGTACAGCGAGAAGTGTACAGAGAGGAATTTGAGAGCCTGACCAAGCATGGTAAAGTCTCGCAGCGTAGCACACTCCAAAGACTTGACCCTTTTGTGGACGATATTGGGTTGTTAAGAGTAGGGGGCCGCATTCACTGTGCTGATGTCTCAGAACCAGAGAAGCATCCCTTGATAATCCCACCTAACAATTACGTGGTTGATCTCTTAATTCAGTATTACCACGATCAAGTGGCTCATCAAGGCCGTCATTTTACAGAGGGTGCAATACGCAGTGCTGGTTTGTGGATTGTCAATGGCAAAAGACTAATCTCAAGTGTTATCCACAAATGTGTGTTATGCAAGAAGCTAAGGGGTAGAATGGAGAGTCAAAAGATGTCTGCCTTGCCCTTGGACAGAGTTTCTATGGATCCACCTTTTACACACACAGGTCTTGATGTATTTGGTCCATTCACTGTGGTGACACGCAAGACAAGAGGGAACAGTACTGAGAACAAGCGGTGGACTGTCATATTCAGTTGCTTGAGTACCAGGGCAGTTCACATGGAGGTCATGGAGTCTCTATCAGCATCCAGTTTCATTTGTGCTTTGCGACGCTTCTTGGCTGTCAGAGGACCCGTTAAGCATTTTCGTTCAGACAGAGGGACGAATTTTGTCGGAGCAGTTAAAGAACTCCAAATTGACAGTTCCGATTCATCCCCAACCGAGTTGAAATGTTTCTTAAAGAATCAAGGCTGTACTTGGACATTTAATGCTCCGCACTCCTCCCATATGGGGGGGGTGTGGGAAAGAATGATCGGCATAGCTAGACGTATTCTGGATGCTCTCTTGATGAAAACTCCCACAAGACTCACGCATGAGGTCTTAACAACATTAATGGCGGAAGTCATGGCCATTATGAATTCCCGACCCTTAACCCCAATTTCAACAGATGCGGGCATGCCTCAAGTGCTCTCACCAGCGATGCTCTTAACTCAGAAGGCGAGTGTTGCTCCTGCTCCTCTAGGAAACTTTGAGTTAGGTCACCTGCACAAAAATCAATGGCGTCAAGTCCAGATGTTGGCAGATTCATTCTGGAAGCGATGGAAGCAGGAGTACTTGTCTACCTTGCAACCAAGGAGGAAATGGACAGAGGAGAGAGATAATGTTCAGGAAGGGGATGTAGTTCTGTTGAAGGATGGGGAAGTGAAGCGCAGTGAGTGGCCAATTGGTCTCATAACAAAGACGGTAGCCTCGTCCGACGGAAAAATTCGTAAGGTCATGGTAAAGACTGCTAAGCAGGGCACTGTCAGAGAATATCTAAGACCTATTTGTGACATAGTCTTACTTTTGTCAAGTAATCAAAGTGTATAGTGGTATAACAAGTTATACCATGCGGGGAGTGTTCTGTGCAGTGTTAGTTCTGTTTGTAAGTGTATTTGGATTTGTTTAAGTAGTCCTGGTGTGACACCTAGTGGCAAAAAATGTTATCACACTGCTTGATAGGACGCAACAGGAAGCTCGTAAAGCAGTAGAAGAAGATACTCGTGTTCGGTGACCAGCGTTTAGAACCACGTCATTGTTTGCTGTCTAATCCTTGGAGTAGATACGATCGTAAGTTACAAATTTCATATTAAACAACAACTGTAGTATTATTACGTAAGTTAAGTTAAAGCTGGTCATTATTGAGAGGCTTAGGGATCAATGTTTAATGCTGAAAGCTAGCGCGATCTAGCGGCTATTATGCTAATTGAGTTGTGTGATCTTTTTCCTCAAGCATGTGATTGATGTATATATATATAGATATTTATATATATATATATATATCGGTTGTTTATTTAGTTGTTTAAATGTGTAAGTGGATGTTTGGGAATGAGAAAAATATCCATTGTATTTTGTGAACCATTTTGTAATTTGTATATTTGTGTTTCTTTTCAGTTTTACAGTAAAGTAAAGTGTGCATCACATAAGCACAAAAGAAGAACGTGTGATGGAGCTTTATTTCTGTTAGCTATCTGTCAGCGCTTGGTTCAGAACACTATTGCCAGGACAGAATATGGTCATACTCAATTCTAGTCAGAATATGAGTCTTTCACTGCTCCATTGGGCTGTGATTATGGGGCGTGTTTCAACCGAACCAGGAAAGACCTCAAATGGATAGACCTACAACCAATCAGAGCAACGAAGCGACGTCAACAGACCGCAACTGCACTGCGTTGCCAAGTACGCATTTTTTCCCCGCGGGTTCTTTTCTATGTCCGCGGGTTGAAGCGACTATTATGTGATATATAGATCCATGAGTGCGAATTTTAGCAGGCAACCTTGCCAAAATAACACACATATTATCCCCCAAACACCATTTTTTCCCCGGAGAACCCCCCGAGAAGCTATTGTGCAGGGCTAGTAGTTGGCGGTTTTGTTGTAAAACTTGGCAACCCTGTCTGCACGCGCACTGAAATAAACGATCTTTGCCGGTGTTGTAGAAAAATAAAATATTTTAATGATACACAGAGTACTTCCCCAACATGATCATCATTTCTGAGAGAAATTGTGAAGGTGAATGCATATACAAACAAGCTCTCCGTTTAGGATTTGAACAAATATAATCCAAGCGCCTTTGATGACGTGATGATTACGTTATAATGTTGATCATCTGTCCGTCATCGTCTAAAGCCCGCACTGATGATTTCATTGTTTCTGTTGTTTCACAGTTTCTGTTCGAGGATAATTATTTCTCTATGGATCGAGGTCAGACCGAACCGCCTGACCTAAAAATTTTGTGGTTGGGGCTGAGTTCGGCTGGCATCCAGGCTAAGGGATTATATCAATCCCATTAAAAGTATTTGTCACAAGATTATTATTGGACATGAAATATAGTTATGCACTACATTTTAATATATCCTGCTCACTTTACAAATTAAAATAGTCTAGAAAATGTATTATTAATTCAGTGTATATAGAGGTCTCTGTTTGGATGAATATTTTGGTGGGGCACTGCTCATACAGACAAGCCGCGGTTGGTTTAATGTGTCTTTTCTGTTTAAAAGCATTAATTTCTTTCTCAAAAAACATCAGCCTACTGATCAGAAACATATATATATATATATATATATGTATATTCAGATCAAACCTGCCTGAAATGTAGCCATCCAGCCGGTAAGTGTTTGTTTACATGATATCTCGCTCTCTCTTCTTGTTTTTTTGGTGCCCAATGATGCTTCTGCAATCTGTTCTGAATGTGACATTGCGGGACTATCTAATCAATACATGAATACACCTTCTGGGGCCCCAGATTTAGACTGACAGAGTTAATCAGGGAACCAAAGGTCCCAATTAGTGGGATTGGGGAGCATTTGGGGGACATATTGTGGAACACACGCACATATTGCACAGGGAGGCTTCAATTAAGAGAGAGGGAGCGCTCACGAGACGGCAAGGCTGACCCGGTGACATCCTGTTAAACCTCACTTCCTGTCACTCGCTCAGAGCTCTCTGACGAGCAAAGCACAGCTGGGACGGGGCCACACATGCATATAATGTGAGGGGTCTGGGGCCTCAGGTGTGTGGTTAAACACTCCCATTAGGGCTCAATCCATATGGGCTGTTCTGAATTCTAATGAGGTGATAAACTCCTCGTGTCAATTCCATTATGAGCAAATTCATTTCTTGATTATGTGTGACAGAGTGACGAGACAAACTCTCTCTCATGAGACCTCGCACCACTTATGATTGTTTTCAGTCCTCTCTAAAATATGAGGCAAATAACATCCTGATTTAGTCTACCAAATGAAGATTAACATTTTAGCTTGCTTTTAAAAAATAGAGACAAAGAAAAAAAGATTAAAGCTATTAGGCTATATAGCTATTTTTAAACTAGAATGAGGTTTATACACACACACACACACACACACACACACATTAAAAGCTATCTCTCTCTCTCTACATACACGCACGCACAGATACATATTTATAATTAGCTTTTAGTGTATGTGTCTTTAACTGTCTTAGCTACAAAGTCCGATTTTATTTTATAGTACTAAATATATATAAGAAATATATCAAGTGTACTTTATTTATTTATTGTTTATTTGATCAAAGCAAATTAGTCGGTGTAATGTTTGCTCTTGACTGCCCCTACAGGCCTTCGGTGTATTGACAGGTGTTTTCGCGTTTCATCATGAATCTTGATCCTTCGCGGTTGCCTTACTCCGCAGTGTTACTTCAAAATATTGTAACACATTAATTCAAACACATGTTCACTATTTAAACGCAATTAATTGGTTTATATTACTCTTAAAATCATTAGTAAATCATCTTTATTATGTTTCATGCGGTGTTTATGAATGTTATTTTGACGCGCTGTTGAGGTCAGAGTTCAGGCCACACTGATGTCGTCATGCGATGAAGATGGCAGACGGGTAAGTTTACAGCAGACAAATGTTCACGTTTTATTTTAATGCACGATTTAAATAATACATGAGCATTTTACAAACAGTAATTCCACTCTAAAGAGAGTGTATCCGCATTAAAGAGATGTCTGTGATCTTTGTAAATGATGTGTTTTATTGGCGGATGTGAAGGAGGAAGTCAGGCGGGTTTGTTTACAAAAATATCACGGAGTCATGAAAGAAAAATATTATTGTAATAATAATGTAAATTCATCCCATATAAACATTTAAAAAACATAGATCATGTATATCACAGTAGAGCAATGAAACGACACGGTCAGAAATCGAAATGAACGTAACGTTATGTCGCAGATTGTTCCAGAATTATTAACGTTAGACTTCACACGCACACATACACATGATTTACTGATTATATGAGTCGTTTCTATGCCGCATTTATAGCACCTCAAATATGGCGTAGATCAAAAATTATTATTATTATTATTTACATGTTCTACTTTTATCTCTGTTTTCAAATTGTAAATAACCTCATTACTTTGGTTGCCAGTCAGTCACATCCTGTTCATTTTCTTGCCATATTGCAAATAATCAAGTTTAATTCCTAATGATGCTACATAACAGGATGCACCCAAATATATCATGTCTGATGATTAATAATCATTTGAGTCATGTCTGATAATTTCAGGGAAGGAGGATGGTGGGGAGGCTGGCTGACACAAAGCTTCCAGACCGTCAAAGACAAGGTGAGGCAAATCTGAGACTTTATATGGATAATCCTGAAATGTTGGTGTGTTTTGGAAAGCCATGACTGATTTTTGGCTACAAACAGTGTTAAAATAGACCTGTTATGCAGATTTTACTTTTATAAGGTATTTGAACACATATGTGACCGTGGACCACAAACCCAGTCATAAGTCTCACAGGCATATTTGTGGCAATAGCCAACTACACATTGTATGGGTCAAAATTTTTTGATTATGTCAAAAATCATTAGGACATTAAGTAAATATCATGCTCCATGAAGATATTTTGTATCTAGTTTCCTACCGTAAATACATTTTAAAAAGTATTATTATTAGTAGTATGCCTTTCTAAGAGCTTAATTTGGATAACTTTAAAGGAGATTTTCTAAATATTGAGATTTTTTTGCACCCTCAGATTCCAGATTTTCAAATAGTTATATCTCATCCAAATATTGTCCTGTCCTAACAAACCATACATCAGCCCTGCACTTGTATTAGTATATGCATTTAAATAAATATTTATATAAAATGTTTAATGTTTATTCATCTGAATATCATATTTTAAATTAATATTAGTATTCATAAAATGAATATGTATTGAACATTTAATTTTTATTTACATATATAATATACATTTTTTCATTCTGTTTCCTCAACAGTCAGCAGAGGCATATGAGTTTATCAAACGGGACCTGACAGAATTCTCCAGTGTGGTCCAACATGACACAACATGCTCCATTGTTGCGACAGCAAATGCCGTTAAGAGCAAATTGGCCGTAAGGAAACCGTTTTACATTACAGTACACCAAAACAATGTTAATTGTATAGTGTTTGGTCTTTAGTGCTAAGAGTAGATATACCATATCTTAGGGTTGTTTATGTAGATTATAGGTTATAACCTTTTTTTTTTTTAGGTTGAAGGTTCATCAGACGCCACGGAAAAGGTGAAGAAGGGCCTTTCAAATATACTGGGTGTGATCACAGACACTTTGGCCCCTCCGCAAGACATGACCATTGACTGTGATGTCATCACGCTAGTGGCCACTCCTTCAGGCACAACAGAGGTGTATGACAGCGGCAAGGTGAGCCAAATTATATATATATATATTACACACTATATAGCCCCGTTTCCACCAAAATTACTCTGAACAGTTTGTCCCAGAAACTCTTTTTTTCCCCGAGATCTGTTGCTGTCTACGTTTCCATCACGGTCTGAAGTACTGTGAAGATTGGATTTCATCCTTTGCAAATAAATTTAATAAAGCCTGAACCTCGACGTCTGCCCATCGGTCATTTTTTAAAACTCCATTGTTGATTCGAATAGCAAACTACTCTTACTGCACGCACCACAAATATGTGGTTGAAAAAAAAATGCTGCGCCGAGTCGACCAATCAAAATGCTGTGGGAACTCAACCTATCAGCATGTTCAGCACCCAAGTCTCACCCCCGAAAGTTCCTGAACTTTGAAGAAGTACTGCCTCGCGAGCAGGGCCGTTTTGAGGGGAAAATATTTACCCGTAACTTAATTTAGACCCTGGTCCATGGGGTCGAAACACCAAGAGTAGCACCCCTAAGTCTATAGTTCCTGAGGAAAGTTCCTGTGGCGGAAACACGGCTTGTGTGTGTGTGTGTGTGTGTGTGTGTGTGTGTGTGTGTGTGTGTGAGACGATATATGATGAGGTTCATTGTGTTTTTATTATTGTTCCAACACTGCCGTGACAATGCATGTAATTTGTTGAATAACTTGCTAAATGAAATCATGTTTTCATAACCTTGTTGATAGAGCACAGTAGAGTGTCAGTATTTCATGTTTTTGTATGACGTGTTTTCCTCAGGCTCGACTCTACAGTCTTCAAGCAGACCCTGCTACATACTGCAATGAGCCAGACGGTATGTCAGTGCCTCATGTTTTCTCTTTCTCAAGCAGGGATGCTTGTGTTGTTAAGAGTTTGATGTGTTTAGGGCTCATTTTGATGAACTAATATAAATTCTTAAATTCCTTAAAGAATTGATCTTTCTTTCTATGCTGTTTGTATTTAATGAAATATGAACTTTGTAGCACCTCTCATTCAATAAATCTCAATAAGTTTTGTACTTTGTAGATTCTGATATGAAACAAAGTTTCAGCTTAAGCGCATTTGAATAGCGCATTGAGTTTAAGCAGAGCGCACTTGATCTGCTCATCTCTTCTGCTCTACTACTGGTTACAGCATGAAATAAACATGAACAAACATCTGAAGATAAGTTAAAAGATACAGTACAACTTACCAAACTCTGTATCATGTCTCATGTAATCACAGAGTTGATTGAATCTAACTGTTTCAACTCTAGAAAGACGTCAATAAAACAGCTTGTGAACAATGTGACGTAACATTACATTTACCTCAGAAAAGTGGCCATAAACTTGTTAGTCAGCTAGAAAATGTAACTTTAGAGAGGAGGGTTTGTTAACTATGCACTCTATTGTGTATTCATTTTATTTTAATTAACATGTTCTTTATTATTGAATGTACTTTTGAATAAATCATGGTTAAGTCATGATTTTATAGCAGCCAGTTTAAATGATCATACTTAAAAAAGGGTAGAAACATAATTGTCATTAAAAATATATAATTCTTACGTTATTATAAAAAAAATCCTTATGCACAATCTAGTAGGCAAGTAGCCAACAAATCTATTCGATTTTAACTTTAATATTATAGTGACGTACCAACTGTATAGTTTACAGCATTAGTTCATGTTTTTTTCTTGAGGAAATGTGGCATGTTCTGTTTCTGATTGGCCCCAATTAATCTATATTGAACCAAATCAGATTGCAAGCTTGTGAATTGAAGTTGAATCGAATTGTGAAATTTGTGCCCAGCCCTAATTCCATGTATTTTGTCTTTCCAGGCCCTCCACAACAGTTTGATTCCTGGCTCTCCGGTTTCATGTTAGAAGAGAGGAAGGCAGAGATCTCTGAGCTGCTGGTCAACAGTCCTGCCATAAGAGCTCTTTATACTAAAATGGTATGATTCTTCATCCTCCTTTACTTTACATTCTTACTGACCATCTGATTTTTGTCTGGTTACATTATTCCACATAACTATTTACTTGATTCTTTCCATGTCAGGTGCCGGCAGCAGTGGCTCATTCAGAGTTCTGGCAGCGATACTTCTATAAAGTGTTCCAGTTGGAGCAGGTACAGCAGCAGATCCTTGTCTGTGAGAAATCAGGATTATAAGCTTATCTGAACACACACAGCTCAGACGCTCAAACAACACAATGTCATCATTATGAGTCACAGGATACTTACCAGCACAACACTTTCTTTAATACGTTTTAATAATAAGTTTTATTTATATAGCCCCTTTTCCAAGATCAAGGTCGCTGGACAACAAACACATACATATACAATGTGGAACATAAACGCACAAATATACAGAAGAGAAAAACAACTCTAAGCAGAGGAGGATTGGAAATACTGTAAAGCCCCGTTTCCACCACAGGAACTTTACCCAGGAACTAGGAACTTTGGGTGGTACTTCGTGTGTTTAGACCGCAGGAACCAGGGTAAAATTGAAGTTCCGGGTAAATATTTCCCCCTCCAAACGGCCCTGCTCGCGAGGTAGTACTTTTTCAAAGTTCAGGAACTTTCGAGGGCGGGACTTGGGCGCTGAACATGCTGATTGGTTGAGCTCACGCAGTTCAACCGGCATTTTTAAAAGTCTTTTGCGAGGTTCGTTCTGCGTTCAGTAAATATCAGTCTTTGCTCTCTGTCTGGTGGCGCGCGGTCGTCTCAGCCATCTCACGTTTAATGTCCGTAATAGCTGATAATAATATACATTGTCATTTTAAATCTAGCTTTACAAGCTTTCTGAATATGCTGCAGCTGCATGCTGCTGAATCTGCATATTAGTGCTCTTTTCTGTCATTGTTAATTACCTCTTTAGTAAACCTATACATAACCAGCAAAAGCAGCAAAGCTTGAATCTCTTCCATACTCGTTATTAATTTTTTTTCACCATGTAAACGACCTGACCGATTACTTTTAAGTGTGTGTCCTTACATGACGTGACGGCGCGCGCCGCGCTCATGTTGACAAGAGAGGAAAGTACATTTTTCTGAGGGCTAAACTTTTTATTTCGTAAGTTATGAAGATAATGTTGGAGTAATGACACAGCATATATTGCCCCAGGCAGTTTTTACTTTAACTGCGCCTGACAGAAGATTTTTTTTTCTGAGATGATTATTACACTTTACAACAAATAGCTATAAATAATACTGTATTAGTCCTGGTGGCCGTTAAGAGTTGCTATGGCTACAGTCAACACACTCCAGCTGCTGGAGAAAACAGCGTTGACATTTTTGGTGCGGCAGACAAACTGCATGTGACAAAATGATTGCGATTGAAAGTCATCACATGTAAACACCAGATCGGTTTAGATAACGTCTCATGTAAACAGATCACTAAATCTTTCAATCGGTACACACACAAATGATTACTGTCCTTCACTGATTTGGAGGAACAGTCGCGCGCAGTCCTACATCACCGGACTAATTTGCCTAATCTTCTCGGAACTTTATCGCGGTCGAAACGCAGACAGCTGCAGGTCTGGGGGGGAGAAAAGTTCCTGTAAAAAAGTTCCTGGTACAAATAGTTCCGGGTAATTTTGGTGGAAACGGGGCTTAAGAAAAGATATGCTTTTAGTTGAGATTTTAATGAGGATATAGTAACCAGTGTCGTGCAGAGAAAGAGGGAAGGAATTCCAGAGTTTCGGGGCCACAGCACTGAATGGTGTGAAACACTTTACTATATATATTTGTTTTAGGTGTGCCATCAAAGACACACATTCAGTGAGTTAATCTTTAACATGGTAGTGCCATCTGCTGGTCAGAGTGTGTATCTACAGTAGGTTTCCAGTCTGTGTGTAGGCAAGTTGTTCTCAGTCGGTTTAATTTGTAGACCACACATTGTCAAGCACAATAATCAAAAGCCCCATATAGGTTAAAATATTTCTTCTGGTATTTCGACTGTAATTATGACAATTACATTTGGGGTTTTTTTATCCACACTGGAAGATATATTAACCAACCAGAATGAAGAATGTGATTCAAGAACTGTATTAAAACATTAGTTGTTGACAGGATAGAGAAAAAAAGTTTTTAAATGTCCACCAAATCTACTAAACACAGTTGCGTTTGTGTCTTCAACACATTAATAACTGAATACACAAAAATAAATCGCATCAAATGGATGAACATTTTCTGTTTGTGACTTTACAGTAATGTGGTGTACAATAAGTGGCTGTTTTATTTGAAGGGATAGTTCACTTATAAATGAAAATCTGTCATAATTTACTCACCGTTGTGAAGAAAGGTAATTAGTCAATAAAAGATTCCAGGCTCTATATTGTCTAGTAGAAGAATATTAATTAATATGCTTGGTTTTAATTGTCATTATTGTATATATTGTGTAATATGTTCTTAAAACAATGCTCTGCATTGTGAATATAGTTGCTGCTTTAGGGGGTGCACTGCTCTCTTCAACATGACTATATTCATATAATGGCACAAAACATTTTATATATCATAAAATGTGTGTGTGTGTGTTTTAGGATGAGGCCAGGAGGGTAGCGTTAAAGCAGAGAGCAGAGCGAACGTCTCATTCTGAGAGTCTTGGCTGGGAGGAAGAGGACGAAGAAGGTTTGGCCAAAATATGCAGAATTTAAAGCCATTCAGTTTGAATTGTTATTGGAAAGTGTCAAGCATGTTGACTAGCTTGACCTTTGTGTCTGTTCCAAAACTTTGTGAGCCGTCCATCTGCCTTGTCCATTTGTGTTCCTTTATCGCCATCTTTTCTCTCTCTTTCTGTAGGTGAGTTTCTCGGGGCCACGTCTTCATCTCGCTTAGATTTCACGCCCCCTGTGGAAGAGGCGCGTGTCCCTGCGGTAATGATGGAGGCCTCCCCTGAAAGCTCCTCGCCCCCTCAAGTGGTGGTTTCCCCCAGCAACGTAGCATCTGACGTCACCCCCTCCGTAAGCAGTGACAGCGTCAGTTTGCCCACCCAGATCGAGAATCAAGCGGACTCCGTCACCATCAGAGTCACGCAGATGTCGCCCGCTGCGGACGAGGTCTGTCAGAAACTCTCAGAGGCCGGTCTACAGGAGACATTTCCAGAGGAGCGACCCTCGCAGCGTGAAGAGCCCGCCAGAGAGGAAGTAGTTCAAGACCTCCGAGTGTTTGAGCTCAACTCAGACAGCGGCAAATCCACCCCCTCCAATAACGGCAAAAAAGGTGAGAGAGAGGAAACAACAGAAGGGTTAAAGGACAACTCCGGTGAATAATGAACCTAGGGGTAATACACACACGGTTACTGAGTAGATCGTTCTCTGGGATGCATTTTCATGAAATCGAATGTAAAGAGGTTTATCTCTAAAAACAGATTTGCTTATAACGCTAGTGTATGGGGCTTAGGATAAGTAAAATTAAATCACTAGTTAATACCACTAACAAGGCTCAAAATAGTCTCACACTAACACGGTAGCATAATGAGGGTCCCTACATGCAAACCATAGCATTGAGAACTTTGTAAGTGTACAAACCAAGCCTGCAGTCTCCCTCTCATTTACTGAAGCTTTCGCGCCTCGATCGCCCCCCGGTGACCGGTCCCAGTATAGCCGCCCCTCTGTGTTTTCTAATGGACGCGAGGCAAACTAAATAATAAAATTACACTTCAAAAAATGTTCCCCAAAGTTAGTGTATGTCACTGAAGGCAGTTATCATCACGATGATTTCATTTCAGGTGTTCGTTTTAAAAATAAGTTTACTTTGAGTTAGTTATTTGATGCTATAAAAACGGGGGGTGTGACGTCATGATTGACAGCTGAGACTGACGTCTTCTCTGAGTGAAGTTGTCACTGAGGCACTAACGGACTTTTTTCTAAATTTTTGGGAGCAGATTAGATCTTTAGCTTTAATTTCTACATTTCCATAACTGTTTATTTCACACCAACATAATTAATTGTTCTGCATCTGCGAGAGTGTGGGCGGGCTTTTGAAATCGTGGCTGTACTTCCTGCTCTACTTCCTGCGCTCTACTGCGCAACTCCGGTCCCGAAATCGCTACTGCGCAGACTCGGTCCCAAGATGTCCGCGCCGTGCAAGGCCGCCTGAAAGCTTCAAATCTGACAAGCGGAAACGGATGATGTCGAGTCGTCCATATTTTTTTACGGTCTATGGTACAAACAGTTTAATAAGAGGATACTTTATAAAGACAGTACATTATGCGTTTACAGACAGGCGCCATCTTGGAAAAAGGTCTCGACGAGTCGAGCCACGAACGCTGTGCTAAGTGATGAACTGTGACTTGGAATCTCATATGGGACACCTTCTTCCCTTGTAGTTAGTCAACCATATATTTTAATAAACAGATATAATTCATGCATTTCCATGTAATTAGATTTCACAAACTTAATTCCTATCGATCAGCTCACTTATCGCAGCGTCCCTGACTTGACTGGTCAAGACTGTTTTTCAAGATGGCGCCCTGTCTGTAAACGCTTAAATTGATCTGTTCCAATTCAATTACTGGGCTAGTTCACCCAAAAAAGAAAATTCTTTCATTAATTACTTGCCCTCATGTTGTTTCAAAACCGCAAGACTTTCGTTCGTCTTAATTAAAAAAAATACAACATCTTTTTGATGAAATCTTAGAGATTTCTGTCCCTCCATTGACAGCTATGCAACTACCACTTTGATGCTTCAAAAAGTTCATAGTGATCGTAAAACGGATCCATAACGTTTCATATGATGAACAGATTTAATTTATGTTTTTATTCACATATAAACATTCATCAACTCACACATCAGTTAAAGAAATGAATACTTGTATTCAGCATGATACATTTGATAAGAGACATTAAAGACATTTATAATATATCAAAGGATTTATATTTCAAACAAACAAAAAAACATTATTTGTCAAAGAATCCTGAAAAAAACAGTTTTCAACATTGATAATTATAGTAAATGTTTCTTAAGCATCAAATCCTCATATTAGAATGATTTCTGAAGGATCATGTGACACTGAAGACTGGAGTAATGATGCTGAAGATACACAGGAATAAATTACATTTTTAAATATATTCAAATAGAAAGTTATTTTCAATTAGTAATATTCTGAAATATGTTTTTACTATATTTTTGATCAAATAAATGCAGCCTTGGTGAGGTTAAGAGATCTTGAATGCTGAGGTAATGTCTGTGCTGTGTGTATTTACACATGTAGGTTCGAGTACAGATGTGAGTGAAGACTGGGAGAAGGATTTTGATCTGGATATGACAGAGGAGGAGGTTCAGATGGCTTTGTCTAAAATAGACGCAACAGAACAGGTTTGTTCTTCCCGAAAGTTAACCATAAACTAGAAACCCTTATACCGTGTTTAGGAACAGTACAGAATAATAATATAGATTAATAAAGAATAGGGCTGGGTGGTATGATGGTATATATTGTGGTGATATCATGTATATCACTATGTAAATATATGCTCAGAAATATTGACTTTTTTTTAAATTACTTTTAATTTATATTTTTGCTATATTGTATTGGTCCCCTTGTTTGTAATTTGCTCCTTTATTATTTTTAATAACAACAAAAAAACTATATTGTGTGATATATTGTTACGACACCTTTTGCTGAACGTGCTCTACTCCCGTTTCTAAACACATATCAGATCAGAAAGGGTTTTATTTTCAATAAAAATAAAGACAATATTTGAAAAGTGGAAATGGTGTCTAACGTATTTAATAATGAAGTATTTATTGGTTAGGGTTGGGGATAGGTGTAGGCTTTATTGTCCCAATAAGGCAGCATCCATTTAATAATTTTATTAAATATAATAATTTACACCCTGTTATTGTTGCATATTGAATGCAACAACACAAAGGTGCAAATAGTATCTGCCACTATTTATAATTGGCACCTAACTACTATTTACATTCATTGCAAATAAAATACTGCTCTTTTTATATAGTGTAAATAGAAATTAGATTTTGGTCATATCGTCCATCCCAAATATAGAATAATATCCATTTATTTTTTGACTGTCAATGGACAAGAAATCAGAAATCCAAGGATGTTTCAAGCTTCCTTTTTCTTATTATTTATCCTATTTAACTTTTTATTAATTTATTTTTTATTTACAACATTTTAGCTTCATCACAAACATATCTTAGTCGAGTTCCTGCTGAGCTCCATAATGTATGGTTGGTAGATGCCTTTACCCTAGGCAAAAATGATTAGTTTGAAGTTCTTGCTTAAATCATTGACGTGACACATCAGGATAAATAAAGCATTTACACAGTGCAATGTGATAATATGCATATCTAACCGATCATAAAATATATTGGATGTCGCTGTCCATTTATGATCTGGTCACTGAGATGAATGTTAATACCAGGTATATAGTAATACATTCGGTTCTCATTATTTTATCTCTTCACCAGTTGGAAGATGAGGACTGGGAGAGCTGGGAGTGAGAATCTGGCGGAGGGAATTCTGGCCCGAAATCGACGCGAGACGCTGCTGTACCCAAAGTGAACCATGCTTAATGTATTTAACTCCTAGTCTACAGCCACACCTGCTCATTCAACCAGTCCATTGAGCGGGTCTCCTCCTGCGAATGAAATTTACATGCTAGCTTAACACATGTCCATTAAGCGGCCATCTGTAGTGTGTTCTCTAATCAGAGCTGGTGAAGGGGTGATCTGCTTTTGCTCTGGCTCTCCTAAAAATGAAACACTAAGACTGTTCAGAGAAAGCACGTATCAGTTAATGAGGAGAGGTCATCCCGCAATGCCATTTGTACCTGCCGTATGTACATTAATGTTATTCTTCTTTGGAGATTTCACATTAATTGCCAGGGCTCCTGATTAGCTGTAATCTATTAAGCTGTTCATCATTCTTATAGGATTAGAAAATAATCTTTCACATTAAAATATATATTTATGTTTCTTTTTTTCTGGCATATAGGTCTCTGGCTTCTTTTTTTTAACCTAGCTTCTCTTGAAATACTAACATGTTTAATCGTATGCAAGTTATTCTAGCATTGGGAATGGGAATGGAGAGATGCTTCATTCGTCCTGCTGATGCTCTATGGCCTTGTTTAGTGTTTAGTGTGGAATGGGGAAAAAAATGTCATGCTAAAGTTACAAAAAAAAGTGATTTCACTAAATGCACCTGTTGTTTCCTGTGATGTCCACTTTATTTTCCTGCCCTCGTCTTCATAGTTTCATATTATAGTCTGAAATAGTAAATGTGATATCTGTGCTCAGAATTACATCCAGGTGATCATGGGTTACATGGTTTACTTTAGGTAATTTAAAGGTCATTTGTGTTGTCATTTATTTGTCACTTTAAAAACACTTTGTATCATTATTACTGCGGGCCAATATTTTAGGCATCTAGTTTTAAGGTGAGGCTCATCTTTTGCTGAATACAACATATCTTGCATGCTTTCTCTAGACCTTTACTTCAATTATAATCTGCTGATAATATTTGAAAAACGGGTCTCAAACTGTCAATACTTTTTACAATTATATTGTCCTCTATTTTTCCAATGAACATCACCATTAAAAGCAATATCATGCAAATTGGTGATTTGCTTTAATAGCTGTTTATTTTTATTTTTAACAAATGTTGCATTGTACTCTATTGTACATGATATAAGTTTTGAATACTTAGCATATAACACACAACTCATATGCGCTACTTTTATGATGCTTCTAATTATTTTTGGGGGGCTTGACATTTACAGTCTCCATTAATTGTAATTGCATGGAAAAACAATCAGTACATTTTTCACAATGGGTTAGACTTAGACTTTTTTTTTTGTCAGAATATAAACTTTTTTTTTTAAAGATACAACTAATTCATCATGGAAAGCCTATTTGTTTTATTTTAGATCTGTCGTGATGGTTTTTGCGGTTAATTACATGCATATGTCACTCGCCTGTGCTGTCTCGCGAGTAAAGAAAAAATGGACGACGTGACTTCATCCGTTTCCGCTGACCAGAGCCCTGCCACGGCCTTGACATCTTGGGACTGAGTTGCGCAGTAGAGAGCAGGAAGTAGAGCCGCGATATCAAAGCCTGCCCACACGCTCACAGATGCAGAACAATTAATTATGTTGGTGTGAAATAAACAGTTATGGAAATGTAGAATTTAAAGCTCCAATCTGCTCCCAAAAATCCCGAAAAAAGTCCGTTAGTGCCTCAGTGACAACTTCACTCAGAGAAGACGTCGATCTCAGCTGTCAATCATGACGTCATAGCATCAAATAACTAAGTAAAACTAAACTTATTTTAAAAACGAACACTTGAAATGAAATCATCGTGATGATAACTGCCTACAATGACATAAACTAACTTTGGGGAAAAATATTTGAAGTGAATTTTTATTGTTTAGTTTGCCTCGCGTCCATTAGAAAACACAGAGGGGCGACTATACTGGGACCGGTCACCGGGGGGCGATCGAGGCGCGGAGGCTTCAGTTTCTGAGAGGGGTGCTGCAGGCTTGGAATAGAGTAAAGTTGCCAGGCTTTGTCATTAGTTAGTTCTCACAATGAACTGGAAAGATTGACGTGGAGCAGCTAAATCTCCAACCTCCAGAGAATCGCTGTTTTAAAAAAAAATATGCCGAGTCGCTGGCAGAATGAATGCGACAGAGATCGTAATATAACCAGAATCAAAACTGGTTTGGCTTTTCTGAGATGGTGAGAACTGAGAGATTTGAAATGTTGTAAAAGCAACGTGGAGATAGCTTTTTTATTCATAAATTTATCGAACTGATAAATTGCGTTAGTATTATTGGGAAGGGTCATGTTCATAATCCCATTCTCTGTAAAAACAAGATGATCTAAATTTGTCTTCAGGAAAAACATCGGTAACACTTTACATTAAAGTTCCCTTTGTAAAGGGTTTATAACGGTGTTTGTTAATAAGTCAATAAGACTAATAAGTAATTTACAAATGCATTATAAATAATTAATTGACCATTATAACTGCATGATTAAACATGGCGACTTGAACGCAATACCTGCCAAATAGTTACCCATCTTTAACTTGCATGTTATAAATGCTAATAGATTTATTCACAATTATTCACTCAAAACCAATTTCTGATTTATTTCCTGATAAAGCAGAACTTGACTATAATCGAGGGACTGAATGGTGTTGTATTTGTGGTGCTCTCATTAATATCTCAGGACTTGGGTCACTTTTGTTTGTATGTTGCTTACCCATGATACTAAAAAGGTCATGATGCCTATCCACAAAAATGTATAAAACTGATTTCTTATCAAGATTATCAAACTTTATTTTTAGAAGAAAAAAAAAAGACCATAGCCATAACTAATTAATAATAATAGCAACAATAAAAAACAATCCGGTATTAGTTACCTGTGAACCGTAGGGTGGACACCTGTGAACCATTTTTTCATTTCTTACAAACATTAATATCCTGTAAAAGTGAACCTTAATGTTAAGTGAACCATTTAAAATTTGGACAATTTTTGCTAAATCAGGAATCTGTTTTTGAGTGAAATAAATGTGAATAAATACATTTATTAAGCATTTCTCACTATTTGGCAGGTATTGTGTTAAAGGTGCCCTTTTTATTCAAAGTTATAACTGCTCATCAATAATTTATGATGTATTTCTAAATGACTTAGTCATTAACAAACACAAATCCTTTACAAAAGGAACCTTAATGTAAAGTGTTAGAAAAACATCTTTAAGCATTAAAAAAAAACAGAACACGCCTCATAATTTCAGTTATTTTAATCAATGCTGATATTGGATGGCATACATTTTAAACATGCTAGTTTCTTTTGAGGACAGCAGATGGCAGACTTGAACCAAACCTGCGGGTTTAAAACCATTGGTTGTACCATGCAGAACAGTATATATCCTTTCCACAAGCAGCTTTTTAGTCATTTAGGAAAGTGATTTTAATATTTTTTCCCCTTGGTTTTGAAGTTATGGCATGGTGGTTGATGGTTAATTCAGAAATTTGCTGTTTTGCATACTCTGGCTCTGTTGTCCTGTTGCTTCATGTACTGTATGCTTTATGTAAAAAAAAAAAAGTACAGTAAAGTGCTAAAATTAAAAACAGTAATACAAGTGTTGTCAGAGGGCATCGCTATAATACATGTCTAATCCAGTGATTGGCATACAGTCATCTCAGAAATAGCTCATTTGCATTTTTTTAATCTTATTTTGTGTAAAATTCTTTCACTTTTGAAAGAGATAAAACAAAAGAGTAGTGGTTAACTGTCTAGTGAAAAAATTGCATTGTGGGATACTGTTGTATACTTCGCATTTTAGTAGCAGGTATTTACAAAAAGTAATAGACATTTGCAAAACCGTAAAGGTGGTTGTTTCAACAGTTGCAAGAAAGAAAAAAAACCAACAATAATTCAGTATCACTATTGCATATAATATGAAAATCAAAATTTGAGTGTTTGAATGTTAATCAAAAGCTTAAAATTATGAAGTTTGCAAAAGTCTGGTCGACTGTACATAAGTGGTTTGAGCTGAATTCATTTCAGAAGAAGGTTTAGAGCAAACCCTAACCAGTATGTTAAAGAAACATCACTGCGGTGTTCTGTGGAAATGTTTCCTTGTTTTGAGGAAGTTAGATTTTGTATTTGGGCTGTAGTGAGCTGGAAAGATATTGACAAAGAGAAAGAAACAGGAAGAGGCGTGATGGCTCATTATCCCATTCCTATACATTTAACCAAGCCAATTAAAAATAATGAGATTCTTAATGAACACTCCTCATCACTCTTTAACTTTCCTGTCAGTCTGAAAGCTTTTCAGTTACTTCAGGCTCCTCGTGTGTTTTACCCTGAAGAGTCCTTCACTGTTTCTCACTCTCTCTCTCTCACACACACACACACACCTGACCGCTCTTCAGATCGTGAGTGTGTGAAGTGTTTCTGTCTGAATGCTGCTGATGTTGGCCTGTTATTGTTCTTTTAGCTGGGACACTTCACATCTCCCAGCATTCACTACTGTCGGAGGGTTGATCAAAGTTTAAAGGGACAAAGACATCTGAGTCTCCAAAACCTATGGGTATTGCTCGCCATTTTCACATTACTCCATGTTCCTTTGATGTGTAAAAAACATAAAGCAGTCCTGCCTGCAATATAAAGAGTATGATGATAGGGTGCTAAACTAACAATGTGATAAACATGTTAAAAAAAAATAACGTTGTTATATTGAACTTTATCAAAACCTAAACGACATTAAAAATACATTTCTCTGAGCTCGTTGCAAAAATATGGAAGCCAATTTCTGCCACTTGTGAATTAGTTTCTTCAAAATGTTATCTTACAATTATGAATTACTTTTCAATAATTAAGATGTTTACATCTCATAAATAATTAGATATAAAGTCAAATGACAAACATTTTTTTATAACAAATCATGATCGTCAGTTTCAACATGTCTTAAATATGACACATTTTTGGCATAAATGTCATATTTATGGGATAGAAATTCTATATTATGGCATTCTAAGAAGTCAAAATAATGAAATATGAGGTATTTAAAATATGAAATATTTAATTTTGTCAATCTCAGTTTTGTTTCTAAATTGACTTAAAAGTTATATGTTGGATAAATGGTCACTAATAAGATAAATAGTCAAAATAAGGAGATGAGTAAAATATGACAAAAAATAATTATGACTAAGGTCTGACAATTTCAACTATGACTTAGTTTCTCATATTTATGAGTTGGAATTATGGCTTTCTACGTCATAAATATGCAACAAAGTCAAAATAACGAGAGAAAAAGGACAGAAATATAACTTTTTTCATAATTATGACTAACTATGACTGTCAATTTTAACTTATGTCATAAATATTACTTAATTTCTCAATTTTGACATGAATATCATTTATGAGATAAAGTCGGAATGATGGCATAATTCTAAGATAAAAAGTCAAAATAAAAAGATAAAGCTTCATAAATATGACAAAAATTGGATTTTTCATAATTATGACTGTCAATTTTAAAGTTATATTGGAGATGAACAAATCTGAATTGTGGCATTCAAAGCAATTATAAGATTTTAAAAAATCAAAATTTTGACATAAAAGATAATAATAATTTTATATATATATATATATATATATATATATATATATATATATATATATATATATATATATATATATATATATATATATATATATATATATATATATATATATATATAATCAAAAATGACAAAAATAAACTCTTAATTATGACTGCTGATTCCAACTTCATAAATATTTAGTTCTCCAAATGTTGACATAAATCATATTTATGAGTTGGAATTATGGCTTTCTAAATCATTAATGAGATAAAAAGTCAATTTAATGTGATACAAAAAAAATCATACATATAACATAAAAAGCTTAATTTAAATAATTTTGACGTAATGTAAATTTCAATTTCTTATGCCATAATTAGTTTCTTATAATTTTGAATTTTTATCCCATCATTATGACTTGAAAGGGGAGGCCCTGCGGGGCACAGGTAACGTCCCCTACAGAAGCCCGTCTTCGACCCACTTGTAAGGTCCAGGATTGTGAACCTGCTCCATCTCTTCCATCTCAGATAGGGGTGCCCGAATTTAGAGAATCAGGCAGATAGGGATCCATTTACCACCATTTTATTCTTATATTTTGTCAATGTTTTAAATCTTATTTTTCTTTACAACTGTTTTAATGATCCTTGTTTTTATTTTTAATTCTTACACATGGTATTCTTATTTCTTATGCATGTTATCACTATTTTAATAAATGTTCTATGTTAAGCACTTTGAATTGCCATTGTGTATGAAATGTGCTATATAAATAAATATAACTTGCCTTGCCTTCACAAGATAATCACATCTAAAATGTTCAGAGCGAGGCTAAAATATGTCCCAGTAACATTTAGTCAGATTTGACTGCAGTGACACACACACTTCTGCTCTGCATCTCGTTTGTGTTTGCAGTGGTTGGCATCTTCTGTGCTTCATTTACCTGTCGTGCCATTGCCAGCGTTTGCTTTAGGTATAATGAGTGTGTGCGGTAGAAAACGTGGCAGAGATCTGTGCTTGTGTGGCTTGGCACCGCTGAGAGCTCGCAGAGGGCAGCCTGTGATTTTCTCCATCGGTTTGGCATCGCTTGTGCTGTGTTGTCATTACGTTTAAAAGCTGCTGTTGCCGTCTAGATGTCAAATGTGCTTCTTACAACTTCAGTTGCTCATTGTACGAATTGGAAAAAAATTATAAAAAAAAATCCAGTAATCACAAGTGAATTGTGGGAACCCTGTTTTTAGCTCACTGCTTCAGTCACTAACTAGTCTGCTCTCCCTCCAGGTGGTCCATGTTCTTTTATCGAGAGAGAAAAAAGAAGATAAAAGCTCCAAACTGGGAGGCACTGTAGTCAGACCCTCGGATAAGACTGGGAGGACGGTTACCATAGAAACAATGTTCCTCGTCTTTATTCCATTTGCGTAATCTGTATTCCTGAGACAGACTGTAGAATTGAGCTGTGTCCTCCCTTTCTCTGCTCTGTCAGTAATGGAGAGCGTTACAAGCGTTTTACAGAAAATCTGTTGCTATATTTTTAATGCCACCTTATTGGGCTCAATATTTCTTATCAAAATCAACTTGCACACATAACCGTGGTGACAGAATCCAGCTAAAGCCAGCGTCTGATGGTTCTAGATGGGTTTACATGGTTTCTAGCTATACTCCATGTTGGTAATTTATGAGAAAAACATTTTAAATATGCTTAATGCACTTCTTTTTTTTTTTTTTTTTTAAAACAAATTAAGTAAAAACTCAACTTTGAAACACTCTTAAAAGGGTGGTCGATTGCCCCTTGTTACAAGATGTAAAATCTATGATAAAATCTATGAAATCATCAAAGTCTATGATGTCCCCCGAGTGTGTATGTGCAGTTTTATCTCAAAATATCCCATTGATCATTTTGAGGGTGAGCAAAAATGTGCTGTTTTCGTGTCCCTTTAAATGCAAATTAGCTGCTGCTCATGGGGCGGAGTTTCAAAAACTCCAGTTAGCAGTAGAGGGTGACAAGGGTCGGGAGTGGATTTTCAAACCTCTTCTGTCACACTCCCACAAAAAAATCCTGTCCCATTCTTATCCCATGAAAATCCTGTCTCAATCCCAGAAGAATGACTCCCGTTCCGTTCCGTCTCACTTCCGTGTTGTGTTTTTTTGGGCCGGAATCTGTCAGTTACAGTAAAAAATTCTGTAAAATCTAAAATGTAGTTTTATAATTTTATTCAACTTAAAACCATCTTAAACAATGCACACACATTGCATTCCATGTAAATCACTCCCACTGAATTTTTCTCTCCAGTCCCAGTCATGTGATTAATAGTGATTTTGCTTCCGTGACCCACGGGATTCACGAAAAAATGTCAGCCTAGTTAGCAGCTCTGATTAGCTCATCTAGACAGGCATTGAAACTTGAGTAATCTCACCCCCTTTGTTGTGTGTTAGCAGGGTTTATGTAAATTCCAGGGTTAGTGATGTCACTAACCCAAGAGGAAGCTTGTTGTAGTCCCTACCAGCCGTTTATTGTAGTCCTTAAAAAGCAATTTCTGTAATAATAAGCAATAACGATAAATAAAGTTTCTCTGTGTTGTTACAGTTGTTGTGTGGACTTTGGTATTCTATCATATTAAGGAAAGATTTTTAGAACTATATCTATGGTAGCCTATATAATTATCATTATGGTCCTTGTCCTTGATGTTAACCTATTAGAACCTTATTCTACAGGGCTGTTGAATGCTTGAATCTGATTGGTTTACGAACATATTATTTTTCGTAATTATTTTCAGATTTTGACTGCATTACAGTTGCATGTCACTCCGCCAAATTATTTCAGTTATTTCAAAGGTCTTCTTTTTACGGCGACATCAAAAAACAAAAACAAAAACAAAAAAAACCCACAGCGACACTGACCAAGCAAATAAATATAACAAAAGGATAAAAATTACTAATTATTTCCATGTCCATTATGGACACACACTCACACAAATGTGTTTTCAGCACTGCTCTGATGATTTTATCAGTAAAATTGTTTAAATTAAAAGCTACATGACTTTTTTTTTAGCAATGTAATAATATTACAGATAACAGTTTCGCTATCAGTAGTACCAAACACTGTTGAAAGACGCATAGACCCAGGTAACTCACTTACGCTTAAACAATCAATCAATCAATCAATCTCTCTCTCTCTCTCTCTCTCTCTCTCTCTCTCTCTCTCTCTCTCTCTCTCTCTCTCTCTCTCTCTCTCTCATAACTCACTGCATTAGTCTGCTATCAGTGGCTCAAGGAATTAGACAAATGTCTTGAAATAGATCATCTGAACAATGCTTTGAGGTGTATAAGTGGAGTAATTGACTCCGGGCTATTAATTATTCGAAAAATAATGCACTCTGCTTCGTGTCATGGCTGCATTACCAACTCGGCCGTGCATTATTTTTCTAATAAATCAACAGCCTTCATCAATTATTCCTTACTTAAATGGAACATATTATGCCCCTTTTTACAAGATGTAATATAAGTATTTAATGTGTATGTGAAGTTTTAGCTGAAAATACCCCACAGATCATGTTTCATAGCCTGTTAAATGTGCCATTTTTTGTGGTGAGCAAAAAACATTTTTTTGTATGTGTCCCCCTTTAAAAGCAAATGAGCTGCTGCTCCCTTTTTTAAAGAAGAGGGCGGAGCTTCAATAGCTCGTGCTCGTATTTTTTTTTAAGTCTATGGTGCAACAACAACAGAACATGTCCGAAAGTCGGACACTGATGCCTACAAAGCCAGAGAATATGCTGCATGGTGATAGAACAGGTATGGTATATAGCTTAGTTTAATACTGGTTTTAACTTATGTTGCCATCTTGCTTTGTTTTATCCACTATTAGTAGGCTACAAGGCCTGTTGTAGCGGACCCTGTTCGAATGATGGTGGCCAAAACGTTACTGATGAGTTTTATGACGTTTATTGTTTATCACACAAAAGATGAAACGTCTGTCTTCACTCCAGAAAATAAGTGTAAAAGCTGATTAAAACACAGTGCAAGAAGTGTATTAAAGTATTATCCATAAACACTGTCTCCCCTTTGCATTATCAACACGGCGAATTACACAAATCACTCCTTACAACTAACAGTAAACAAATATTCAGACTTTATGCATTTTCAAGGGGTGTTTAATAAACTAAACATTATATCCGTAAAACTCAGATAAACTATTATAAAGTGTGCGCTCTCCTTTCATTACCGCCGAGACCAGTATCGCGAAGGAGCTTTTAAGATGGATCACGATTAACGTTTGCTGGTACTGATCCATCCATCCTTGAGCTTTTAACTTTTTAGCAAAACCTGCCTTGAATTGTCCCTCGTTCGGGCAATGTAACCGCACCTGCATTGCTCACGAGACTGCTCGTGTGCGGAGAAAATGGCGGACAGTGAACAACTGGCTGAGGGTTTAGGTTTGGTTTAAACCCAACTAATACGGAACAGAACAATCTGTAAGTGACATATGTATAGAATAAAGGTTGGCAATATTATAATAGATCCCGGAGAGAAATCTGAGCGGCTCGTTTTTCACATTCTTGCAGAAAAAGGCAAACCCAATCAAAGATTGCGGTAAAGTTAGTTTAACGTTTGACATTCGTTAGACATTCAGTTTCGTACCCATTAAACTCCCTGCGCATTTCATATTTTCAGCCCAAACTAACTCAGATATGCATAAACCAATGTCCTTTAAGTTGCACAAGGCTTAATTATTACAAATAAAATATATAATAATTACCCGTATAAATCATTTAAACAATTTAACTATATGCCATTATGTTATCAAACTAATGCTACAATGTTCAGAAAAACATCCCTTTCATTGCACAAGGCTCAGTTTTTGGAATTAGCATTTCCCATATTTTATAATAATTTTAGAAAATTTAATATATGGAATACCGTAAATCCATTAAATGACAACACCGTTTAACCTAAAAGACTCAAACCTACTGTAAATTACTCAGAATATGGTTCTCTATGATGCACAAGGTTTGTTTTTATTATTAATAATCTGGTATTTTTCACAAGGCTTGTTTAATCTGATTAATAATCTGGTATTGTTCATATACAGTACTGAACCCATTTAAATCCATTAAACGACAACACCGTTTGACCTAAAAGACTCAAACCTACTGTAAATTACTCAGAATATGGTTCTCTATGATGCACAAGGTTTGTTTTTATTATTAATAATCTGGTATTTTTCACAAGGCTTGTTTAATCTGATTAATAATCTGGTATTGTTCATATACAGTACTGAACCCATTTAAATCCATTAAACGACAACACCGTTTGACCTAAGAGACTCAAACCTACTGTAAATTACTCAGAATATTATTCTCTATGATGCACAAGGTTTGTTTTTCTGATTCTTAATATAGTATTGGTCATATACAGTACTGAACCCATTTAAATCCATTAAACGACAACACCATTTGACCTAAAAGACTCAAACCTACTGTAAATTACTCAGAATATGGTTCTCTATGATGCACAAGGTTTGTTTTTATTATTAATAATCTGGTATTTTTCACAAGTCTTGTTTAATCCGATTAATAAAATGGTATTGTTCATATAGAGTACTGAACCCATTTAAGTCCATTAAGCGACAACACCGTTTGACCTAAAAGACTCAAACCTACTGTAAATTACTCAGAATATGGTTCTCTATGATGCACAAGGTTTGTTTTTATTATTAATAATCTGGTATTTTTCACAAGTCTTGTTTAATCCGATTAATAAAATGGTATTGTTCATATAGAGTACTGAACCCATTTAAGTCCATTAAGCGACAACACCGTTTGACCTGAAAGACTCAAACCTACTGTGAATTACTCAAAATATTATTCTCTATGATGGTTTTATTCTCTAAAACAGGTTTGTTTTCCTGATTAATAATCTGGTATTGTTCATATACAGTACTGAACCCATTAAAATCCATTAAACAGCGACACAGTTTGACCTAAAAGACTCAAACCTACTGTAAATTACTCCGAATATTATTCTCTATGATGCACAAGGTTTGTTTTTCTTATTTTTAATCTGGTATTTTTTTACATGGCTTGTTTAATCCGATTAATAATCTGGTATTGTTCATATACAGTACTGAACACATTTAAATCCATTAAACGACAACACCGTTTGACCTAAAAGACTCAAACCTACTGTAAATTACTCAGAATATTATTCTCTATGATGCACAAGGTTTGTTTTTCTGATTTTTAACATAGTAATGTTCATATACAGTACTGAACCCATTTAAATCCATTAAACAACAATACTGTTTGGCCTAAACATATCAAACCTACTGCAAATTACTCAGAATATTATGTTCTATGATGCACAAGGTTTGTTTTTCTGATTAATAATCTGGTATTTTTTACAAAGGCTTGTTTACTCCGATTAATAATCTGGTATTGTTCATACACAGTACTGAACTCATTTAAATCCATTAAACAACAACACCGTTTGACCAGAAAGACTCAAAACTACTGTAAATTACCATGAATGTTATTCTCTATGATGCACAAGGCTTGTTTTTCTGATTAATAATCTGGTATTTTTTCCAAGGCTTGTTTAATTAGATTAATAATCTGGTATTGTTCATATAGGGTACTGAACCCATTTAAATCCATTGAACGACAACACCGTTTCACCTGAAAGACTCAAACCTACTGTAAATTACTCAGAATATTATTCTCTACGATGCACAAGGTTTGTTTTTATTATTAATAATCTGGTATTGTTCATATACAGTACTGAACCCATTTAAATCCATTAAACGACAACACCGTTTGCGTTTGGCCTAAACATATCAAACCTACTGTAAATTACTCAAAATATTATTCACTATGATGCACAGGTTTGTTTTTCTGATTATTAATATGGTATTTTTTACAAGGCGTGTTTAATTTGAGTAATAATCTGGTATTGTTCATATACAGTACTGAACACATTTAAATCCATTAAACAACAACACCGTTTGGCCTAAACATATCAAAGCTACTGTAAATTGCTCAGAATATTATTCTCTATGAAGCACAAGGTTTGTTTACCTGATTATTTATCAGGTATTTTTCACAAGGCATGTTTAATCCGATTAATAATCTGGTATTGTTCATATACAGTACTGAACCCATTTAAATCCATTAAACGACAACACCGTTTGACCTAAGAGACTCAAACCTACTGTACATTACTCAGAATATTATTCTCTATGATGCACAAGGTTTGTTTTTCTGATTCTTAATATAATATTGTTCATATACAGTACTGAACCCATTTAAATCCATTAAACAACAATTCTGTTTGGCCTAAACATATCAAACCTACTGTAAATTACTCAGAATATTATTCTCTATGATGCACAAAGTTTGTTTTCTGATTAATAATCTGGTATTTTTTACGTCTTGTTTAATCCGATTAATAATCTGGCATTGTTCATATACAGTACTGAACCCATTTAAATCAATTAAACGACAACACCGTTTGACCTAAACATATCAAAGCTACTGTAAATTACTCTATATTATTCTAATACTTAGAATATTATTCTCTATGATGCACAAGGTTTTTTTTTTTTTTATTAATAATCTGGTATTGTTCATATAAAGTACTAAACTCATTTAAATCCATTAAACAACAGCACCATTTGACCTATGAGACTCAAACCAACTGATAATTACTCAGAATATTATTCTCTATGATGCACAAGGTTTGTTTTTCTTATTTTTAATCTGGTATTTTTTACATGGCTTGTTTAATCTGATTAATAATCTGGTATTTTTCATATGGAGTACAGAACCAATTTAAATCCATTAAACAGCAACACCGTTTGACCTAAAAGACTCAAACCCACTGTAAATTACTCAGAATATTATTCTCTATGATGCACATGGTTTGTTTTTCTTATTTTTAATCTGGTATTTTTTACATGGCTTGTTTAATCCGATTAATAATCTGGTATTTTTCATATAGAGTACTGAACACATTTAAATCCATTAAACGACAACACCGTTTGACCTAAAAGACTCAAACCTACTGTAAATTACTCAGAATATGGTTCTCTATGATGCACAAGGTTTGTTTTTCTGATTAATAATATAGTATTGTTCATATACAGTACTGAACCCATTTAATCCATTAAACAATAACACCGTTTGACCTAAAAGATTCAAACCTACTGTAAATTACTCAGAATATGGTTCTCTATGATGCACAAGGTTTGTTTTTATTATTAATAATCTGGTATTTTTCACAAGGCTTGTTTAATCCGATTAATAATCTGGTATTGTTCATATACAGTACTGAACCCATTTAAATCCATTAAACGACAACACCGTTTGACCTAAACATATCAAAGCTACTGTAAATTACTCAGAATATTATTCTCTATGATGCACAAGGTTTGTTTTTCTGATTCTTAATATAGTATTGGTCATATACAGTACTGAACCCTTTTAAATCCATTAAACGACAACACCGTTTGACCTAAAAGACTCAAACCCACTGTAAATTACTCAGAATATGGTTCTCTATGATGCACAAGGTTTGTTTTTCTTATTTTTAATCTGGTATTTTTCACAAGGCTTGTTTAATCCGATTAATAATCTGGTATTTTTCATATACAGTACTGAACCCATTTAAATCCATTAAACGACAACACCGTTTGACCTAAACATATCAAAGCTACTGTAAATTACTCCGAATATTATTCTCTATGATGCACAAGGTTTGTTTTTCTTATTTTTAATCTGGTATTTTTTACATGGCTTGTTTAATCCGATTAATAATCTGGTATTGTTCATATACAGTACTGAACCCATTTAAATCCATTAAACGACAACACCGTTTGACCTAAAAGACTCAAAGCTACTGTAAATTACTCAGAATATTATTCTCTATGATGCACAAGGTTTGTTTTTCTGATTCTTAATATAGTATTGTTCATATACAGTACTGAACCCATTTAAATCCATTAAACAACAATTCTGTTTGGCCTAAACATATCAAACCTACTGTAAATTACTCAGAATATTATTCTCTATGATGCACAAAGTTTGTTTTCTGATTAATAATCTGGTATTTTTTACGTCTTGTTTAATCCGATTAATAATATGGTATTGTTCATATATAGGACTGAACCCATTTAAATCCATTACACAACAACACCGTTTGACCGGAAAGACTCAAACCTACTGTAAATTTCTCAGAATATTATTCTCTTTGATGCACAAGGTTTTTTTTTTATTTTATTTATAATCTGGTATTTTTGACATGGCTTGTTTAATCCGATTAATAATCCTGTATTTTTTACGTCTTGTTAAATCCGATTAATAATCTGGTATTTTTCATATAGAGTACTGAACACATATAAATCCATTAAACGAAAACACCGTTTGACCTAAAAGACTCAAACCTACTGTAAATTACTCAGAATATTATTCTCTATGATGCACAAGGTTTTTTTTAAATTAATAATCTGTTATTGTTCATATAAAGTACTGAACCCATTTAAATCCATTAAATGGCAACACCGTTTGACCTAAAAGAC
The DNA here is from genome assembly GCF_024679245.1 of Pseudorasbora parva. Classification (NCBI taxonomy): domain Eukaryota; kingdom Metazoa; phylum Chordata; class Actinopteri; order Cypriniformes; family Gobionidae; genus Pseudorasbora; species Pseudorasbora parva. The sequence goes on along the minus strand of NC_090188.1, from coordinate 6,156,439 downwards.
TCAAACCCACTGTAAATTACTCAGAATATTATTCCCTATGATGCACAAGGTTTGTTTTTCTGATTATTAAAATCTGGTATTTTTTACAAGGCTTGTTTAATCCGATTAATAAAATGGTATTGTTCATATACAGTACTGAACCCATTTAAATCCATTACACAACAACACCGTTTGACCGGAAAGGCTCAAACCTACTGTAAATTTCTCAAAATATTATTCTCTATGATGCACAAGGTTTGTTTTTCTTATTTTTAATCTGGTATTTTTTTTACATGGCTTGTTTAATCCGATTAATAATCTGGTATTTTTCATATAGAATACTTAACACATTTAAATCCATTAAACGACAACACCGTTTGACCTAAAAGACTCAAACCTACTGTAAATTACTCAGAATATTATTCCCCTAATGCACAAGGTTTTTTTTAATTAATAATCTGGTATTGTTCATATACAGTACTGAATCCATTTAAATCCATTAAACGACAACACCGTTTGACCTAAGAGACTCAAACCTACTGTAAATTACTCAGAATATTATTCTCTATGATGCACAAGGTTTGTTTTCTGATTAATAATCTGGTATTTTTTACGTCTTGTTTAATCCGATTAATAATATGGTATTGTTCATATATAGGACTGAACCAATTTAAATCCATTACACAACAACACCGTTTGACCGGAAAGGCTCAAACCTACTGTAAATTTCTCAAAATATTATTCTCTATGATGCACAAGGTTTGTTTTTCTTATTTTTAATCTGGTATTTTTTTTACATGGCTTGTTTAATCCGATCAATAATCTGGTATTTTTCATATAGAATACTTAACACATTTAAATCCATTAAACGACAACACCGTTTGACCTAAAAGACTCAAACCTACTGTAAATTACTCAGAATATTATTCTCTCTGATGCACAAGGTTTTTTTTAATTAATAATCTGGTATTGTTCATATACAGTACTGAACCCATTTAAATCCATTAAATGACAACACTGTTTGACATAAAAGACTCAAACCCACTGTAAATTACTCAGAATATTATTCTCTATGATGCACAAGGTTTGTTTTTCTGATTATTAAAATCTGGTATTTTTTACAAGGCTTGTTTAATCAGATTAATAATCTGGTATTGTTCAAATAGGGTACTGAACCCATTTAAATGATATGTTAAATGATATGTTTCGGTCAAACGGTGTTGTTGTTTAATGGATTTAAATGGGTTCAGTACTTTATATGAACAATAACAGATTATTAATAAAAATAAAAAAAAACCTTGTGCATCATAGAGAATAATATTCAAGGTAATTTACAGTAGGTTTGAGTCTTTCAGGTCAAACGGTGTTGTTGTTTAATGGATTTAAATGAGTGCAGTACTGTATATGAACAATACCAGCTTATTAATCGGAGTAAACAATCCTTGTAAAAAATACCAGATTATTAATCAGAAAAACAAACCTTGTGCATCATAGAACATAATATTCTGAGTAATTTACAGTAGGTTTGATATGTTTAGGCCAAACAGTATTGTTGTTTAATGGATTTAAATGGGTTCAGTACTGTATATGAACAATACTATATTAAGAATCAGAAAAACAAACCTTGTGCATCATAGAGAATAATATTCTGAGTAATTTACAGTAGGTTTGAGTCTTTTAGGTCAAACGGTGTTGTCGTTTAATGGATTTAAATGTGTTCAGTACTCTATATTAAAAATACCAGATTATTAATCGGATTAAACAAGCCATGTAAAAATACCAGATTAAAAATAAGAAAAACAAACCTTGTGCATCATAGAGAATAATATTCTGAGTAATTTACAGTAGGTTTGAGTCTTTTAGGTCAAACGGTGTTGCTCTTTAATGGATTTAAATTGGTTCAGTACTCTATATGAAAAATACCAGATTATTAATCGGATTAAACAAGCCATGTAAAAAAATACCAGATTAAAAATAAGAAAAACAAACCTTGTGCATCATAGAGAATAATATTCGGAGTAATTTACAGTAGGTTTGAGTCTTTTAGGTCAAACTGTGTCGCTGTTTAATGGATTTTAATGGGTTCAGTACTGTATATGAACAATACCAGATTATTAATCAGGAAAACAAACCTGTTTTAGAGAATAAAACCATCATAGAGAATAATATTTTGAGTAATTCACAGTAGGTTTGAGTCTTTCAGGTCAAACGGTGTTGTCGCTTAATGGACTTAAATGGGTTCAGTACTCTATATGAACAATACCATTTTATTAATCGGATTAAACAAGACTTGTGAAAAATACCAGATTATTAATAATAAAAACAAACCTTGTGCATCATAGAGAACCATATTCTGAGTAATTTACAGTAGGTTTGAGTCTTTTAGGTCAAATGGTGTTGTCGTTTAATGGATTTAAATGGGTTCAGTACTGTATATGACCAATACTATATTAAGAATCAGAAAAACAAACCTTGTGCATCATAGAGAATAATATTCTGAGTAATTTACAGTAGGTTTGAGTCTCTTAGGTCAAACGGTGTTGTCGTTTAATGGATTTAAATGGGTTCAGTACTGTATATGAACAATACCAGATTATTAATCAGATTAAACAAGCCTTGTGAAAAATACCAGATTATTAATAATAAAAACAAACCTTGTGCATCATAGAGAACCATATTCTGAGTAATTTACAGTAGGTTTGAGTCTTTTAGGTTAAACGGTGTTGTCATTTAATGGATTTACGGTATTGCATATATTAAACTTTCTAAAATTATTATAAAATATGGGAAATGCTAATTCCAAAAACTGAGCCTTGTGCAATGAAAGGGATGTTTTTCTGAACATTGTAGCATTAGTTTGATAACATAATGGCATATAGTTAAATTGTTTAAATGATTTATACGGGTAATTATTATATATTTTATTTGTAATAATTAAGCCTTGTGCAACTTAAAGGACATTGGTTTATGCATATCTGAGTTAGTTTGGGCTGAAAATATGAAATGCGCAGGGAGTTTAATGGGTACGAAACTGAATGTCTAACGAACGTCAAACGTTAAACTAACTTTACCGCAATCAAACATTGTTAACTTGGTTGTTTTCCCGTGTGTTGGTAGATGCACCAAGGACCCTTTTGTAGCACTTAAACATGTAAAAAGTCAGATTTTCATGATATGTCCCCTTTAAATGGTTCTGTCAGGCGATTTATATTGTCACTCTGGCCGGAGTGCCTATGATGGTCACCAGAGGGCACTTCTCCCTTTACCATTCCATGAACTACATTCCCCATAATCCTTTGCTTGGGCTTATCATTAAGGCCACCTGCGTGTCAATAGCTTGTTAACGTTTTTGTATAAAAACCTTGTTTTCACTCAATCTTTGGAAAGTCTTGCATTACACTGAATTTCTGAACGTCATATTGGGTTCTCATGTTATGGTTTTGGTTTCCCTGGGTTTGCCTGTGTCTTGGATTCTGTTTTTATCTGGATTTTTTTGACCCTTTGCCTGTTATATGGATTACAACCCCAATAAAGCTGTGTTTGGATCCTCAACACAAGTCTTGGAACAGTTACGTAACACATATAGAATCTTTTAGGGGCTCCATAATGGGATCATTTTATGGATTTAGTTTTAATATTTTTTATTTGATACAATTTTATGAATTAAACAGCTTGCAAACATACTTTATCACCATTTTTTTAGTAACCTGTTAAACTTGAAAGTATTATGCATTTATTTAAGATATTTCTCCCTATATAGAATATTTTTGACACAACGGGTTCTTTAAAATTGAATCAAGGACCTATAGCTTTGTACAGAAGTTACCACACTGAACCTTTTGTCACCCAGAAATTGCTAGTCAGTTTCACAAATAATTATAAAGAAACTGCAAGTAACTCATTTAATTTCTCAATTTTGGATAAAGACTGAAACAATATTTTCTTGTAATGTTGATTCCAATAATGTTTATTAACAACTTTAAAAAAAATAATGTTTTACAGTGTATGCTTTTGTTTTTTCATGACATTCATTTTTACCGATTTTTCTCTTTCTTTTCTTTTCTTTTTTCAGCAAGGCCTGATATACTCGTAGGGCGTTTCATTTTAAACAAAATCAGGCCAAGATGAAGTTCGTTTGGAGTTTGTTTCAGGACTTCAAACCAGCTTGCCAAACACTTTCCGGAAAAGTTCGCTCCGGCTGGTAAACGCCTTCGTACTACCATTGGGCCATGGCAATAATGTAAAAGGTAGGTGTGGCTCTGAGACTCCGTCTTCTTTCATGCTGAAATCTTTTCTGGTTCATATCTTTTGTACAATAAGTTGAGGTTAGACTTCGGTGACTAAAACGTGAACACACCGGAGAGCTGCTTTATGGTAGAAAATGAAGTTGAAATAAGACCGTTACACATTTTTTTCATGTTTAATACTGTAAAGCTGCTTGATTTTAAACAATCTATTGTATAAATTGCTATAAATAAACATGACGTGACTTTACTGGAGTGCCGAATTGCAGAGCACGTGCAAACATATCCACGTTTTCTCATTTTTGTTGTGTGGTTGTTTTGTTATTGAGAGGAAAGCGCGCAGCATATATTCATCTAACCATCGCTCTCAGCAGTGTGTGCGGCGTCAGGATATTCGCTAACAGTATTATTATTGGTCACGTATTGTAACGAACTTCGTTTTACCCCAAAGCGAAGAATGAAAAGAACTTAGCCGTAAGTACTGTATATCGGGGCCTTATAGCTGGTGCACCTAGGAATAGTGAGTCTAGTATGATTTTCTTTTTGGAAAAAGGTCTCGTATCTATCAGCATATATTTTATTAGATTGGTCGGTTTCAAGGCTTTCTAGGCTTTGGAATTTCTTCAATCATGAATTGGCATTCTTACTGCTCTGTGTGGGCAGTTTTTTTGAACAGCGCTCCAAGCTATCTTCTCTATCATTGTCACTTCAAATGTCTATTGATAGATTACAGAGCTCATATTAGTGTCAGATTGGTGTATTTTTCACAATATATCTTTTCTCATCCATAAGTATGAATGGGGTCATAGGAATGTTGCCAGGGGCGATGGAACCATGCTTTTGCCACTGAGGAATCCTGGGAATGTTTCCTCTAATCAGCCGAGAATGGCATACAAAGAGTCTCTTTTCCTCTCCTCTTAAGCCCTTAAGGCAGAGACACCATTTTCAAGGATTTTGTGGGTATTGTGTGTGTCCTGAGCGCTCTGAAAGATGAGAATGTGTTTGGGAAGTTTAAGCTGTTTTGAAACGCTCAGAGATGGAGTTGATCCTCAAAGCTACGGCGATCAGTGAATTCCATGAACTGGAATACCTTTAATTCAGGATCTATTTCACCCTGAAAAATAGTTTTTAGTTATTACACATATCAAGTTCTGCTTCATGCGCTATAATGTGTTTACACTGGGAATTAGTATGTGCCTGCGCCAGCTTTCATTGGAGTTTAAAGGGATAGTTCACCCTAAATTGAAAATGAAGTCATCATTTACTCACCTTGGTGTTGTTCTAATGCCCTGTGCCCTTCTTTCTTTTGTGGATCATGAAAGGAGAATTAAGTGTCCATATAATGGCAGTGAATGGTGACCAGCATCAATCGTTTTGTTAAAAAAAAAATGCAAAAGTATCACAGAATGTTCCCATGTGACACGTGCCGTATATTCGAAGGGACAGATTTACTAAACAGAGTAAATGAGCGAGAGCGCAATTCCATAAAAGTGCCAATGGGAGTGGAAAGTTCTGCGCGTGATCTACTGACGACCCGCAAATGAAAGAACACAGACGCAGCCGGATCATTTTCATAATGAGCAACAAAACCTACCAAGAGCTGCGCAAATTAGCTTTTGGTTTAAACTGTATGTAACAAATGTATTTCAATTAATTATAAAATGGCCCTGATATGTCACTAGACATTAAGAAATCATGTTCATTTCAAATACTTCTATCACTGACAACAGTAGTCCGGCAGGATGTTGTCATTTAAAAGTTGTTGTTGCAGCCCTCAACTGATGTTGATGTTGTCATGTTGTGTTTTGGCCTGAAGCTCCGCCCTCCACCTATCGACCAATCACAAAGTCAGTAATGTTTAGGCATCTGGGTTGCCATATCTGCTCTAGTTACCGCAGCTGCAGCTACAAACGTTCCTGCTGGATCCTGCAGCCCAGGGGTCCCCAATCTCAGTCCTGGAGGGCCACTGTCCTGCAGAGTTTAGCTCCAACCCCAATCAAACACACCTGAAACAGGCCTATAAAGGCATTGATTAGCATTGATTAGCTGTTACAGTTTTGTTTGATTGGGGTTGGAGCTAAACTCTGCAAGTGGCCCTCCAGGACCGAGATTGGGGACCCCTGCTGTCAGGGGTCTGGCAACCTCGAGTCAGGGGGAGAGGGCAAGGCAAAGCAAGTTTATTTATATAGCACTTTTCATACACAATGGCAATTCAAAGTGCTTTACATAGAAAGGAATTAAAATAGGGATAAAAAATGCATAAGAAAAAGAATACAATGTAAGGGGATAGTGATTGCAGTACCAGTATTGGGCACAATCTTACATACACTTCCTTTAAGACGTGCTTTTTTTGGGCTGTAAATAAGGGCTCAAGCGCCAGTAAATTGACGAGTGCAAACGTTAGTAAACCTGGCCTGATTCATTTAGACACTCTCCTCCCATAAATTTTGTGTCTAAATGGGAAACTCCTACAAATGCAAATGCAATAAGATCAGCCGCAAACATAACCCTGTCCATGCCTTTATTCACTCTGTCTTTAGTAAATCTTGACAGTATCGTTTTTTTAACACCAATTGAGGGATTGCACGGGCGCTTAGTGTTCTGGGGGTGTACTAGAGGGTTTAGTGAAAAACAAACCGAAATTGAATGTATTATTTAAAGGAATTCCTGACCTTGGCTGTTGGTCTTCTCTGCACGACGTGTGCATTCCTGAGACACCATAAGCGCCACATTGCACCCAGAAAAAGCATACAAATTGTGAGAAATCAAGGTCAAACGCGACATGAAAAACCTCCCATGTACCTTCTTCTCTGAGGTGAATATGTCTGTTCACATCTGTCATTCTGACTGCCATCCGACAAACAGAGTTCTGGTCCAGCGATATTGGAATCAGTCGGAAGAAAGTACACGGATACTTTTTGGGGATTTCTAGGTGTTGTATTTCATGTCATGTTTGTTAATCTTAACTTCTCATTTCTGGGTGAAACAGAGTGAACTGTGGTGCTTATAGTCTCACAAACGTGCGCCGTGCACAGAAGGCCAAAGTGAAGAATTTTGTTAAAGCATAAAATTGTTTTGTTTTTCACTAAACTCTGTAGTATACCTCCAGAACACATAGTATATACGACACATGTTGCATGGGATCATTCTGTGATACTTTTAATATATTTTGCATTGAAAGCTTAATGGTCTCTAATCACTGCAATTACTGTGTACAGTACAGGGCAAAAGTTTGGACACTTTACTATTTGTGATGTTTTTGAAAGAAGTTTCTTCTGCTCATCATGCCTGCATTTATTTGATCAAAAATACAGATTTTTTTTAATATTGTGATATATTATTACAATTTTAAATATTTGGTTTTCAATTTATTATACTTTAAATGATCATTTATTTCCGTGATGCAAAGCTGAATTTTCAGGATCATTCCTCCAGTCTTCAGTGATCATGATCCTTCAGAAATCATTCTCATATTCTGATTTATTATGAGTGTTGGAAACAGTTCTGCTGCCTAATATATTTGATTAATAAAAGTTTCAAAAGACCTGCATTTATTCAAAATAAAAACATATTTTCAAATAATATAAATCTCCTTATCTATCAATTTTTATCAATTTAACACATCCCTTGCTGAATAAAATTATTGATTTATTTTTTAAAAAGTAAGAAAAAAAAGACTGACCCCAAATTACTGACCAGTAGTGTAAATTGGTGTTACAAAAGATTTCTATTTCTAAAACATTTGCTTCTTCTTTTTTTAAAAAGTTTTTTTATACTTACGTTAGTATTATAAAAAATTATCACAGGTTATGAAGAAATATTAAGCAGCAGAACCGTTTTTAACTTTGAAAATGAATCCTCATATTAGAATGATTTCTGAAGGATCATGATCACTGACGACTAGAGGAATGATCCTGAAAATTCAGCTTTGCATCACAGAAATAAATGATCATTTAAAGCATAATAAATCGAAATGATTTTAAATTGTAAAAATATATCACAATATTATTATTTTTTTCTGTATTTTTGATCAAATAAGTGCAGGCGTGATGAGCAGAAGAAACTTCTTTCAAAAACATTACAAATAGTAATGTGTCCAAACTTTTGGCCTGTACTGTATGGACATTTTTTTTTTCAGAAAAAGAGAGGAAGGCACGCGGGATTAGAACAATGTGAGGGTGAGTAAATAATGACTTAGTTCACCCTACAATGAAAATTATCCCTTTAAAAGAACATTCCATTTTATAATTCTGCAAACATTATGGCAACTTTACTTTTGAACGTTCTCTAAATGTTCTCTGAATGTCCTGAAAGCACAGATGAAAAACATGGACGAATGCCCTCTTAAACATTCCATTAAGGATGTATAAATAAAGTTTTTGTGCTAATGTTTTAAGGAGGGTGATTTGATATTTTGATTACCGAGAACCAGGACACTCTGCCCGGCAGTGAGATACTCAAATGATAATCGAAGTTTACTCAGTAAGATTCCTAAGATTAATAAGATTCCTTATTAATTTCAATACATTTAAAGTATGCCCCCTCTGTATGGATATATCGTTATATTAGGGCCAGGACAGGACAGGACATAAAAACACAGGACGTTTGGTCAATTTCATTGGTTGTCAAAGTTGTTATCATTCATCGGTTGGACAAAAAACACACTGAAAGCAATTACAGAAATGTCTTTTCTCTGTATTTATCGCTCGCTATCATCGCGGTGTGGACTCCTATTACCATACAGTTATGGTTAATGTTTTAGTAACACCATTTGGTATTTTAGAAAGCTAAAATTGCATCGTTTTGTAAAGGTTAATTTAATATCCTTGCCATTCTCAAAACGCTCAATCAATCAGGGTTGCATTCTAACCGTTTATCTCAAATAATCAGACAGAAAAATCACAGACAATGCCTTATGGCTGTGCTCAGTAAATGAAATACTTCATAAAGACTTATTCTTGTGATAACACAATAGAGCAAGACCACACACACATCTGTCCTCAGGGAATGTCATGGCACTCGTTTATCTGCGCTATCACTCTGAGAGAGAGAGTCTGAGATAATGAAACCATGTCTGTGAATATGATGGATGATGAGAGGAAATGTGAAATCTGAGCATGCTCTGCACGTCCTGTCTCTCTTCACTCGCGAGATAAACCACAGCGTGAGAGGACAAGAGACAAATAAAAGAGCTTCCTTCACATGATAAAACTTTTTAAATTTTAAATAAAAATTTAGCATAACAATTAAGCTCCAAATAATCATGCACAATAAAATGATTAGCATAATCTTATTGTGCATTATTAATTGGAGTATGTTATGCAGAATTCTTATTCTGCTAGGATGCATTAAATTGATCAAACAATCATTTTATATTATCAATAATCCTTTTCAACATTGATAATAATCAGAATTGCTTATTGAGTATCAACTCATCCTGTCAGAATGATTTCTGAAGGATCATATGAGACTGGAGTAATGATGCTGAAAATACAGCTTTGATCACAGGAATAAATTATATTTAAAATATATTACAATACATCTAATTTGTAATCTAGAAAACATTTAATTGAAATTGACAATTTGTAATATCTCACAATATTTTTAGTGTATTTTTGATCAGATAAAAGCAGCCTGGGTAGGCATGAGAGAATTCGTTCTGGCCTCAAACTGTTGAAAATTTGTGTATTTTAATATATTTTTTATCGTTAGCCAATGATACAAGCCAACTTGTGATCTCTGGCCTACTAATATAAATAATATTTTGTTTCTAAACTCTGCATACTCTGCTATAGTAAAAGACAAACGTTATTATGCAGGAATTATTAGTTTATTGGAAATTTGTCAGTGAAGCACTGAGCTTAAATTGAGATAAAAATGTACTCGCTATACTCTTATTAAATGTACCATTGTTATTTTATAGTATCATACTGAACTGACCGACAGCTTCAGTGCTTTCTGTGTAATTTGTTCGCAATTTGAAGAAAAGGTTTGTGACGACCTACATTTTTTCCACATGGCGCAGTTTCTCTTGAAGCCAATACCGAATTGACTTAAACTGAAATTCATTGACTGGCCACTAGGGACAGGCTCCAGTAGGGAGCAGAATCTCATTGAGCCCCATGTTAACATGCCCAACTTTACAGTAGAAAAAAAACATGTTTACAGTCTGGTACAAATTGTGGTTTTGGTCTAAATGGATAATTTTGGCCTTCATGACAACTGTGAGGGGGTGTTTTTATTTTATTTTTTATAACTCATTCGTTTACATTAAATAATGCCTTAAAGTTCTGCAGAATTAAAGGCGTGGTCACTTTGAGTGACAGGTGGATTACCGTTTATCTGTTAGTCATCGCGTCACCTTAGCTCCGCCGATGTCCCGCCTCTTTGCCCATCACGTCAGTTATCCGGGCGTGACGCGCTGCCAAGATGGAAATGGCCAGCTCATCTCTACTTTACGCTTCAAAAGTGCTCTTCAGAGTCCTATGGTGACGTCACGGACACTACGTCCTTTTTTCTTTTTTACAGTCTATGATTTTTTCATATTCTCTGTCGCCATATACTGATTAGAGTCGTAATGTTTTTTTTTGTTTTTTTATAAAAGTGTTTAATTAAATAATGTAAGAACATTAAAAATGACATTCAAATTTAATAATATTTATTGTACAGTTTTGAAGTGCAGGAAAAAGTGTGAAGCACAAGAAAGTCATTAAAGTGCTTGAATTTCACTCTTAAAAGGTTGTACGAAACCTGAGATCAATAATGTAAAAACATTCAACTATTTCTGCCACAATACCATGGTTACAGTTAGTTACTACATTAAAGCTACACTGTAAAAAATGTCCCTGTAAAATAACAGTAAAGAGCTGGCAGCAGAGACGCCAGCAGTATACCGTTATTTTTACGGTATTCATACGTAAACTGATTTTACGGTAGTAGTCTGTAAACTAGAAAAACGGTATATTTCTGTATTTTTATAATTTACAGTAAAGAGCTGGCAGCAGAGACGCCAGCAGTATACCGTTATTTTTACGGTATTCATACGTAAACTGATTTTACGGTAGTAGTCTGTAAACTAGAAAAACGGTATATTTCTGTATTTTTATAATTTACAGTAAAGAGCTGGCAGCAGAGACGCCAGCAGTATACCGTTATTTTTACGGTATTCATATGTAAAAAGACTTTACAGTAGTAGTCTGTAAACCAGAAATGCTGTATATGTCTGTAGTCACACTGTTAAATGATTTCACAGTCTAATACAGTAAACTATGAGAATTAAAGTAACAACCTAAACAATATATATTCAATATATAAATATATATTATAATTTTCAAATAATCACAGAAATATGTTGCATTTTTTAAATAAGTTTTTTATTTTTTACTGTATTAGAAACACAATAAATTTAGCAGTTTCCTAAAATATCAGTCTTCATTGCAATCAATATTAATTGCAATTAACTTCAGTATTCTCAGGGCTATAGGCAATTGCTTAAGATATGCATTATTGTGAATATTATGGAAAATAAGCAATAACTTCAAAATCAAATACCTTTATTCCAAAGAGCAATGTCAATTTCAGCACGAATACAAAAAATGGAAAAAAATAAAATAAAACAAAATCCTGTTGGACATTTCTATGAGATTTCTAGTAGCAAAAAGAGCCTAGTAGTACCTGCTTTAGACTATGGCAATAAACTTGAAGAGTTAGTTCACCCAGCCCATGATTTACTAACCTTCAAGTCAGTATATATGACATTCTTCTTTTAGATTCTTCTTTTCATTTCAAAATGCTTACACTACGTCTGACGTGCGTAACTGGTGTGCAATGTCAGACGTAGCGCAAGCATTTTGAACTGCGAGAGGCGCTACACTTTTTTCATAAGCTGAATACGAACGGTGATTAGCCTGAAGCTAGATCATTTACTTTATAAAATTTTAAATATGGATATTTTTCTGACACAAACGCAATAATTCACTTCAGAAGGCCCTTTTTAACCCGCCGGAGCCGTGTGGAGCAGTTATATGATGTATATGTGCACTTTTATGGACTTAAAAAAACAGAACGACAATCACTGCCGTTATAAAGCTTGGAAGAGCTAGGACATTTATTAATGTAACTCTGACTGTATTCGTCTGAAAGAATAATGTCATATACACATAGGATGACTTGAGGGTAGGAAATCATGGGCTAATTTTCATTTTTGTGTGAACTAACCCTTTAAATTCTTAAATTGTTTAGAGACTGCCCCTAACCCTTACCAAACATGAAGGGAAAAACCTAGTTAAATAAAACCTAGTTTAATTTAACACATAAGTTTGAAGACCTACAAAGTACAGTACAACATTTTGAGAGTAGGCATCAATAATATGCATCAATTAAAACATTTTAGGGTTTATTTCATTTCAGGTTACTCTTTAAATTGTCCTGTGAGGTAGGCTTGTATTTTTACCTCTTAAAATAGTCATTTGAGGTAGCTTGTGTATTTACATCTTAGTTTATATGGATCCAGGAGAGATGTCCATCACTTTGGTAGCCGCTGTTCCTCTCTGCAGTATTATTCCAGTGTTGTCACTGTCAAACAACAACAAACAATTATAATAATAAATAAACTGTAAAATCAGGAACGTACAGTATACACTCCAAGCTAATGCTTACAAAAGGTAATAATACCAGTTCTCTTGTGGTTTAATGTGGTAATGCCAGACTGTCAAAACAAAGAGTGAGATTAAAGAGCTCACCTATTTATATCAAAGTTCCGTTAAAAGTCAAGGAGATTCTTCAGTAGCATGGCGACGTGTCTCAAAAGACTTCTGGAAGACAATACCTTTCTTCTTGGAGACAACCTTGCCCCTTTTGGCCTTCGTCCCTTTCTCTGGATTTATACCAATGACATATAAAAGTGACATCAAATTAAATTATATTAAAGTCAAGTCAACTTTATTTCTCTTTTTACAATGCAGATTTTTTTCAAAATCTGCCACTTTGGAGAAAAAAAGTGATGTCATCAGCTCATTTCAAATATCATATAGTGACAATGTGGGCAGATCAGTAATTTAGTTTATAATAGTTAATTTAGTTTAGTAATTACATTTATTTGGATATTTAGTTAAAAAAATTATATACATACATATATATTTTTAATTATTACAATTTAGTATATAAAGCCTGTATAGTCAAGCAAAATACCATGTGTGTGGCTTGAAATGTACAGTACTAATACCATTTTATGCGGAAAAAAAATACAAACAAATTAATTTAATTGTATATATCCATATAATGATGACAAGTAATGAAGAGTTTTTACCTCTAAATGAATTCCAGAGTGCAGGGTCCCTCATCTTGAAACTGAAGGTTGAATGTAGTTGCAAATACAGCAGCAAGCCCCATTGCAAATGTTGGTGTGATGCCCTAAGAGATTACACGGTCCTCAGAGATGATTATCCAACCTTTAACTGGGACTTGCCCAGTTGCACCTGAAACTTCAAGTCAAAGCATACATATTACCTTGTGTAAATGATATACAATGTGTCTATCAATGAATCTAAATGAAATATACTAGGCAGTATCAGACTAGGACTTGCAGGAAGACTAAATTGTCTCAATGTCAGCTGAAGTAGAAGACACCTGTGGGGAACAAATACATTATTCTTACCATGGTAAGATTTTTAAGAAGAAAAATTATAAAAGGTCAATAATTAGTAAACACTAGGTGAGAGCAACCTACAGGCAAATGAGGTAGGCTAAGTACCTACAGTCAAACTGCTAAATAGATTTGGCAATCAAAAAATTATGGGTCGCAATTTTATTTTTTACAGGTATTGGGGGAGTTCTACTGCAAATGTTACCAAATTTAAACAAAAAAACACCCAAAAGTAATATTGTTTTGGCTATTCAAATCTGAGCCTCACTGTTAAATGAAATGTTCAAATACCAAGCAAGATAAGCTCCTGAGCATCAGTTTGATATCAAACATTATTTGCGAAATGAAAAAGATTTCAATTACCGTTTATTTTGTAGATGCAAGACCCGATAGAGGTTGATGAAGAACACTTGATGATATGCAGCACGTCCTCTAAACTGTGTGTCCTCTTCTGGAAAATGTCCTATCCAAATAATGTTTCCTGAAGTCTCCCCAGGAGTTAATGGCAAATTATTTCTAAGTTTTATTAAAGAAAATTGTCCAAAAGCAGTAGCCTCGATTTGTTGTATCAAACTTCTGAACGTACTCCAAACTCCACAGTCAACACTCCGTTTCCAAAAAAATACTGTTGTGTACTGTAATTTAAAACATTAGCATACTGTTTAGGGCCTCTTTCCTGTTCCTCCAAATTAAGCAGCCCACAATGCATTGCTAACTACAGTATTAAACTGTTTAACAAGAAAACAGCATTTTAGTGTTGAAAATTGGCTGTAAATTTACAGCAATTGCTTACAGTGTACACTGTAACTTTTTTAGTTTATTCTTAGCTAAAAAACACATAGTTCTTTAAAAAAATATGTGCTCATTAATGTATATTCACTTCTTTCAAGTTATAAAGTATTCTCGTAAGTTTATAATATGCCATTGAAAATACATACGGGTGAGGGGTTCGGATGGTGGTCGCCATGTTGCTCCTCCATCTTGAAAGTACATTAGCCAAAGAGGGACATACCCATAAATTCAAGCTTCGCCTTTCGTGTTTTAACACTCGATGGCACCGTGTCGAATGTGAAGAGGGGGACTGCCATGTTAATCTTGGACTAAATCGGCCACCGTAGGAGTTAAAATGAAATCGGAATTGAGAGGAACTGAAACTAATATTCACTGGATGATCATATACCTTTTCACCGCTAGATGGGGGAAAATATCACAGTGTAGCTTTAAATCCAAATGTAGTAAGAGCCAACTCTTACTAGCGGAGCGGTCACACCAGTGTGACCTCTTAACAAATTTCAGTCGCACCGGCAGCCGCAGGAAAAAACATTGCAAAGGTGGCAAAATGTGACAATTTGGCTGCAGTTTGGAGCTCTTTTGTGTGTGGATTTCTGCTGAAAATAAATTTCGTTTTAGTCAGCGGCACTATGTTGAAATCATATGACCAGCTGTAGTTGCAGCTCTTCCAAGTTAAGAAACAAACTTTACTTGAACCTCAAACTTTGACATCCGCTTGATATGTTGTGCACCGGTCATAGTTGCTGCAGATGCTGATGTTGCTGTAATGGCCATTTAGAAAAATGAGATGCTGAATTAGAGATAATAGAATGTGTTGGTTTCCACACATCTGGCGCGTATGTGATTATCGTCGCCTGGTTTTTCCTTTACATGCACACACGGAGATGTTTAATCGTGTCATTAAGGCCACTCACATGTGAAGAATGGAAAAATGCTGTGTTTTTGCCACACAAATGATGGAATTATTTGCTCATAAAGGCAGATTTCCCCTCTGACCGCGTCTCCAACATCTGCTATCCATTACGCGCGCCCTCTCTCTGACTCTCTCGCTCTATCTGTGCGTCTGTTATTCTTTCGTCTTATCTTTGCACTCTTTCCTCATGACATGATCAGCATAAGAAGAGTGTCTCTGCCTGCGTCCTTTTCTTTCTTTCCAAGTCTTCCTCTCTCTGATGTACCGTCTGCAAAGCTAGATTGTTTATTTCCATTTCATCATCTTTTCTTCTCATGTCCTTATTGTGTCCCTCTCATCTTTTGCTCCTTCAGTGGATGAACATTGTGTTTGGAGGTTGATGTTTTTCAGTCTGTTAATCTCCGTTTGGATTCTTGAAGCTGTGCACCGCAGCTGAATAAAATCATCCATCATATATCTTTATTTTTTTTTTTAGAAAGCACATTAATTAGGCTGCCTACTGTTTGCTGTAAAGACTTCAATAACACACTTACGATGCATTAAAGTGATACTTCACCCAAAAAATAATCTCATCTAATCCTCATGCCATACTTGATGTGTATGACTTTCTTTAGTTAAATACAAATTAAGATTTTAAGGAAAATAATCAGTCTCTGTGTATCCAAATAATGCAAGTAAATGAATAATTTAAACATCTCAGTGGATGAAGCAGTGTCTTCTGAACCAAAACAATAGGTGTGTGTAAGAAAAATGCTAATGTCCTAAAAAAAAAATCTAAATCTATTGATTATAACCACTAAAATAAAGTCATATACATCAGAGATGGCATGAGGATTAGTAAATAATGAGAGAATTCTTTATTATTCAGTGATTTAAACTGCATTCTTGGTAGGCAGCTCACTCGGGTTATTATAGACAGAGATGGACAGTGATTCATCAGGACACTGGCCTGCCGCTGTGTGTTTAGTGTGTGGTTTCCATCCAGAGGAAATTAAATATTGTGTTGAAAAACACTGTGTTTCTCTTCAAGCTCTTTGCCAACTAATTAAACTGTCTAAATATTTGAAACTATTAGATGTTTTCTGTCAATTATCTATCGGTCTCTCTCTCTTTGAGGCTGATTTTACCAACACAGCACACTTGCACCTTAAACATTTTTTTATTAAATGCTTTATTTATTATAAATGTATGTAGTCACAACATAAATTAACATAATGGTCTTACATACAATACTATTCAAGTATTGTGGTCAGTAATATTTTTTTTTATTATTTAGCAAGGATGCATCAAGAGTGACTTTTCACTTTCTGTATTCATGAAAGAATTCGGAGGGAAAAAAATAATCACGGTTCAATATTGATCTAACGATAATAAATATCTTCAGAAAATCAGCATATCAGAAAGTTTTCCGAAGGATCATGTGACACTGAGGATTCAGTTTTTTTCAAATGGTAATATTTCACATTTCACAGTCTTTTCGACCCAAAACGTCTTAAGGGTAGTGTACATGTAGTTTTGGCAAAGTTGCATAGCTTTTGTGCAAAATTGGAATATCGCATAAAACATTTGTGAATAAAACATTTGTTTCCATCCCATGCGTGTATTTTTTTCCTCCATCAAATGACTTGCATCTCAGAGCACACAGATCAGGTCTAAACCCTGCCATGTTGTCTTGTGTTTATATGCTGCGGCAGCAAATTTAATTTGCGAGTGTTGTCTATCAACTCTACATAGACTTCTGAGCTGAAAAAAACGAACTCTGGTCGGGCCAGTCACATCGTCATCAGTGTCGTTAAAAACGTGTACATCACTTTATTTTGATGGTTCCCTTTAGACATTCTGGTGACTATAAGTGACACTGCACCTTCATCAACTGCATGTTATTAGAGGATTACATTACGGTTAGTAGAATAAGTTGACATGACAGAGAGTATAGAGTCAGAGTGTTGGGGAGCAAGTGTTTATTAGCAGATATTCTAATCTGTCTACTAATACCAAACTAATTCTTGAGTTAGTTGACAAATATGATAATAAACAGAAAGTGTTACTCTATTCTACTGTTGACCTGATGTTTTTGACAGATTCTGTTAGATTCAGCTGAGTAAATGGGATGCTTGTCTACACTATAAAGTGGCAATGAGATGTCTTGGGATTCACTAAACGCAACAATCGGTCAGTGTGGAGCAGTGAATAAGCGAGTGTGATTTTCTTGCAGAGCTGTTAGTAACATGTGGCATGTGGGAATCTGAGCTATGATGCTGTGTTTGTCAGTCCTATAAAGACTGTGAAATATGTTTCCTAATTGGACCGGTCCTCTAACCACTAAGTGCTTAATGTTGTGCTCTGCTATGTGCTGCGCTGCACATTCTAGAGTGTGTGTGTGTGTGTGTGTGTGTGTGTGTGTGTGTGTGTGTCCAACTATGGCTTATGTGTGTGTGTGAGTAGTTAATTTACATGTATGTGTCTCCGTCAGTGTGTGCTGCTGTGGCTAGGTGGCGCTGTGTCTCTGAGTTTGAGTAACAGTTGTTCCTGTCTGCTGTCAGCCATTTCAGCGTGTCATATCATCTGCTGTGACGGCCAACATGAAATCTGCACGCTCTTTTCATGCTTTCTGCATGACAGGGGTAAAAATCTGCAGGATGGATTCAAACACCGCTATAGAAATGGACTGAAGAGTGTTTCAGCTTGGATAATGAATATTAACTAGGTGCCATTTTCCCCACCATCCATCCATCATTCTATCTATCTATCTATCTATCTGTGAAATTATTTGCTAAATATCTATCTATCTATCTATCTATCTATCTATCTATCTATCTATCTATCTATCTATCTATCTATCTATCTATCTGTCTGTCTGTCTGTCTGTCTGTCTGTCTGTCTGTCTGTCTGTCTGTCTGTCTGTCTGTCTGTCTGTCTGTCTGTCTGTCTGATACCTATTAAGGGCTGAAAGAGGTTTGAGTAGAGTCAGATGCCTGCTATAACCCAACACCACAAAGACTTCCAGTGATTTAATCGGCAGCGTTAGAGTTTCATGTTGCTAGTTTAGCCATGGCACCGACATGAACTGTAATGAAATCAGTGAGTTGAGTTTCTGTGCACTTCATGCATCATGCAGGGAGCTTTCCATGTTGGTCACTTATGAGGTTCCATACACTCTTAGAAGAAAAGGTTCTATATAGAATCCTTTTTAAGTGCCAGAAGGGTTCTTTCTTGTCATTACAGAACCTTTTTAGCATAAAAGGTTCCTTGGAGTTGACTCTAAATACTTTTTTTTTTAAAAACCTTTTTAGCATAAATTGTTTTTGGATTTGACTCTAAATGCTATTTTTTTTTTTTTTTTTTTTTTACCTTTTTAGCATAAAAGGTTCCTTGGAGTTGACTCTAAATGCTATTTTTTTTAAACCTTTTTAGCATAAAATGTTCTTTGGAGTTGAACTCCAAAGAACCTTTTATGATAAAAAGGTTCTATAATGACAAGAGGGAACCCTTTTGACACTTAAAAACTTTTAGTTGTTCCGAATGCGTAGCACTGAGAGAACCTTTTAAGGTTCTATATATAACCTTTTCTTCTAAAAGTGTATCTCAGGGAAGATGTTGTGGGTAGTAGTCAGTCTCTCTTCCTCTCATACAAACACACACTCTATCTTGTTGTGTTTTTCAGCTGTCACCCCTCTCCCTGTGTGTTTGGGGGTGGGAGGGGTGGGGGACTCAGGACCCCAGTAACAGGTTTGATTGGAAAAGCATGTTACCCCCGGCAACCAATCGGTCACTAGCACCTCATAGGCTGTTACTATGGCAACCTAAGGGTGCTGGAGGTGTAAATGGGATGATTTGGTCCATCGAGTGAGTGCAACAGTGTGTGAGTGAGTTTGGGGGAAGATGGAGAAATGAGTCACACTAAAATAGAAAAACCTATCTATATATCCATCTGTCCGTCCGTCTGTTGTGCCATCTATCAAACTAGCGTTCTAGCCATCTATTTATCCTTCTATCCTTCTGTCTTTATCTATCCATGAATGCACCTCATTGTTGCGGCTAGATGTGAGATGTATGTATGTATAATATATGTGTTAGTCACACACAGAAAATGTAACTCTACACACAACAAGATTTCACTATAGCGTTGTTTATTTGCATGCGAACTCTGCTGTTTTTTAGCACGCAATTCACTGAAGGAAGTATTCAAATTGTGTAACGGCACAAACGGACAACAATTAGTGCTGAATGCAATTTGCACCCTGCAGTTCCCTATCTTACAGCCCGGTTTGACCAGGTTATAGAGGATGCTGCAGACGACACCACAGTCTGCTCTTTAAAACACTGAAGCTACTCTGCTGTGGAGAAATGCCCAGTTAAAGGCTCGTCTCTATCACTTCATTATTTCATGTATGACTGACTGTAGCCATGATTGGTAGAACATGCAAATTTGCGTATTGCTGTCTTTTCACAGGCAGTATTAGTGTCATGTTAATTTTTTTTTCTGCCAAGCAAAGAGTTTAATTAGCATATAAAAAGGTGTGTTTGCGCTGACATGATAATGCTTTAATTTAAATACTCGTGGCATCTACTGGATTGCGAGCGGTTAGACATTCAGCACTCAAAATTGTTTAGTGAGTTCACCCCACAGTGTCTGTGTTTGAAAGAGAGCATAGAGACGTACTGTTAAAAGAGGGATGAGAAAACGAGAACGCTCGTGTGTGTATATTGGCTGCGTTTGACGCCAGCTGTCCCAGTGTGTCTGAAAAGCAGGTTTTCTGCAGATTACCTCGCTGAGCCAGTTCTGTCTGCTTACTGGAATGAGATTAACAGCTGTGTGTGTGTGCGTGTGTGTAAGGGAGAGAGTGGAGGAAAAAAAAAAGATTTGGAAACTCAGCTAAGCATGTTTGTTAAATTTCATTTTTTCTGCGCATGTTTTTTTTTTTTTTTTTTAATTATTGGTCCTCCTCACTTCCTCCATGTGTGCCCACTTGGGTAACCTTGGAGACAGGCTCATCTCTGCTGCACTGTAACCATGACAACCGCATCCAGGATTTGACAATTTCTTGTGCACGCAGATTGTCAAACCTGGACCCCAGAACAGACGCACAGGGGCATCGAACTAAAACAAAAACCGTGACTAGACCTGACATAATATCTGATCGTCGTCTTTCTGTCACTTCTCCTGCCTAGAGACTTTAGTGAAACGGCTGGAGTCAGAATGTGTGTCTGTGTGTTGTGGCATAAATACAGGTATTGTAGGAGAAATAATCAAACATTTATGAGCGATGGATGAAGGGGGGAGGCTGGAATGAGTAAAGGAGAGGGATATCTGGGGAAAAGCAGGAATCTAGGTCACAGATGCTGTGATGAAACACGCAGACGGCTTCAACACATCGCTCCCTCGCTCGTTTCATCAAGCAGACGGCGTCAATGATGCAATATTGATCAATGAACATTATTCCCACAAATTATGAAAACTGCAATTCTGAGCTCCACTGTTAATGTTAGTAGTACTGTAGTACATTAGTGGTATTACTGTGAGCAGCACATGTTTAGTATGTAAAAGTAGCTGCGTTCTGTTTTATGTTGTTTTGCTCTCTCCGGTTGTCTTTGAATGCGTCCTGTGTGAGAGGCTCCACCAGCTCTTGGTGATGTGCCAAACAAGGTTATTTTCGTAAACGAAAACTGAAACTAAGACTAAAACTATTGGTCAAAAAACATTTTCGTAAACTGAAATAAAATTAAAAAATCGGAATAAATAAAAAACTAAAACTAAACGAAACTAACTACTCTTACTAAAAAACTAACTGAAATAAAATAATAATTAGCCAAAATAAATATTCGTTATCGTTATTAATAAGCCCTCTTTAATGTGGTGGAAAATCTGACTGTGGCGGTTGAGGGAGTGTCTGTATATTGCGCTACTGCGCGTGAAGTGATCTGAGGAGGAGATTAACCGCTGTCCTGTGACGGACGCGTGCAGACAGGCAACACATCGCTAGTCCTAAACGGCAGTTCACAAAGAATCAATGCGTCCGTGGCAGTGAAATGGGAAATAACACAAGGTAATGAGATGCACGTTGAACTTCTTTTAACTTAAGCTCACTGTTTTAGAAGCCGTTTCTTACGCAACGAGAGACGCAGGCGCAAAAGTCAGCAACTATAGTAGCAAGTACTAGCCTACTGTCCGTTTGAGATTTCATGTTTGCATAATATTGACAGGCTCAAAGGTGTTATCATAATCATTTACTACTAATAATATTATTATCTGTGTGGAGACATTTCCCCACAAAGTAGGGAATACCAGGACACACACACACACACGTTTGTTTCACTATATAAGTGAGGACATTGCGTGGACTTCCATTGATTTTATATCAGGTTAATGATATTTTATATCCCCTAACCCAATCCCTATCCCTAAACCTACCCATCCCAAGAACGTGCAAAACAATAGATTTAAATAAAAACATGTTTTGGCCGATTTATAAGCCTTTTTAAGTAGTGAGGACATTTGACTGGTCCTCAGTAGTTAAAAAGGCTTATAAATAATAATAAAGTTATCATAATATTTTACTAGATAAATGAGGACATTGGTCCCCTTTACAATTATAGCACAACACACACACACACGCACGCACGCACACACACACACACACACACACACACACACACACACACACACACACACACACACACACACACATGTTGGTCTATGTGGTTTACAGGGACTCTCCATAGGCGTAATGGTTTTTTTACTGTACAAACCGTATTTTCTATCCCCTTACACTGCCCCTGCCCCTAAACCTACCCATCACAGGAAACATTCTGCATTTTTACTTTCTCAAAAAAACATCATTTAGTATGTTTTTAAGGCCATTTGAATTATGAGGACATTAGATATGTCCTCATAAACCACATTTATAGTGTAATACCATTGTAATACCCATGTAGTTATGCAAATTTGTGTCCTCATAAACCACATAAACAGGCTCACACACACACACACACACACAACAGTGTGTTTTGGCTGTATTCAGATGACTTTAGCTGTGGTCTTACGCTGCTAGCCTACATTGTACTACTGAAGAAATTAAAATAAGCTTTTAATTGTTTAACAATATTTCATCTTTCTTATGAAAGAGTTTGTCTGGAATTTATAATTTTTACTTTTATATTTTACGTTGCATTTATTTTGTTCTTTAAGATAGATCCTCTGAGTATTAGCCTTTCAAAATTATCAAATATAATTTTTAATATCAAAATATAATTTATTTCATTTTTAATCTCCAGATCGTTGTTTTTATAGGTCATAGTTTGACTTAAGCTTTTTTGCTCAAAGGTGAAGACCCAACTGCATGTTTTGTAAGACCGTCCTGGGTATAAACAATAATGCTCGTTTATCAAGTTATTTCACTTAAGGATGTTTAGTAAGATTAAACTCTAATCTGTACAAACATTAAACTTTGCTGAAATTAAAAACCTTGATTTGGTCTCTACACTTCATTATGGTAACTCTGCTAAACTATAATTACTAAAACTAAAACTGAAACTAAATAAATAAAACCTAAATAGAAATGTATTTGCAAAATAAAAACTAAACTAAAACTAGCAAAACCATTTGTAAAACTAACTAAAACTAAACTGAAATTTGTAGCAAAATTGAAAACGATAATAAAATAAAAACTAATTTCAAAAAGCAAAACTATAGTAACCTTGGTGCCAAAGTGTGTCGCGTTTTTGACAAGACATTGGGCTGCACTACCTGCAGAATATATCTCCATCCATCCATCCATCCATCCATCCATCCATCCATCCATCCATCCATCCATCCATCCATCCCCTGCAGAATATATCTCCATCCATCCATCCATCCATCCATCCATCCATCCATCCCCTGCAGAATATATCTCCATCCATCCATCCATCCATCCATCCATCCATCCATCCATCCATCCATCCATCCCCTGCAGAATATATCTCCATCCATCCATCCATCCATCCCCTGCAGAATATATCCCCATCCATCCATCCATCCATCCATCCATCCATCCATCCATCCATCCATCCATCCATCCATCCCCTGCAGAATCCATCCATCCATCCATCTATCCATCCATCCATCCATCCATCCATCCATCCATCCATCCATCCATCCATCCATCCATCCATCCATCCATCCATCCCCTGCAGAATCCATCCATCCATCCATCCATCCATCCATCCATCCATCTGATTTTGAGTCATTAAAAGGTCCCGTTCTTCGCGTGTTTTTGAAGCTTTGATTATGTTTACAGTGTGCAATATAACATGAGTTCATGTTTCACGTGTAAAAAAACACAGTATTTTTTACACAATTTACTTATCTGTACAGCGCTGTTTCCTCTGTCCTAAAAACGGCCTGATGATTTCCTTGTTCTTTGAAGTCCCTCCTTCAGAAACACGTAACGAGTTCTGATTGGGCCAGCGCTTCCCGTGTTGTGATTGGACAGCAGCTTAGCGCACTTTTCCCGGAAAGGTCCCGCCTCTTACCATAACGGGGAGATGAAAGCGCTGAATGCGCGCTCTTTTCCACGAGAGAGCAACGAGGCCACTCCCCCTATTTTGCGTGTACTTTTGGGCGGAGGGTTAGTCAACAAACGGTTCTAGTGACGTCATTTCTGAAGGAAGTGCAGGGCTGTAGTCCAAACCGGCCGCTCGCTGTAGGCTTTGAAAGGGAACTTCTGTTAAATAAAATATCTCGCTTGGCATTGAACTTTGAGCTTTATAATTTTACAGGTATTATTTATGCTCTAACAGCAACATTACACACTAACTAAAGTTTGAAAGATGGAATCGTGAAGAACGGGACCTTTTAAGCTTGCAAACTATATGAGTCAGTTGTAGCCTAGGCCAGTGGTTTTCAAACTGGGGTCCTCCAGACGGTTCTAAGGGGTCCCCAGAAAATTTCAGAGAATAAAAAGACAAAGACAAAATGGATAAAGTCTACCGTACATTCTACCTGTTTAATTTCTAAATGTTTCTCACCTTTCTTGCCGTACTTTCCAGAATTGTATATGTTTGCTTTTTGTCTTTCTAGTGCGTTGTTCTTACTATAGTCCCCTTTATCTTGCTCACTGGGGTTCTTAACGCAGTAGCCTAAGTAAACTGTTACAGACATTTAGTGTGAAAGTTGCTTATACAAATCATTTTGATTGAAAATGTTCTCCTTCAGGTTTGTACATCCAACATTAAGTATAGCTGATTCAAGTTTGGAAACAATATGTTGTATTTATAATGTCACGCTTACTAATTATTACTTTTTCATACATAAAAAAACAGATGGATTTTAGGAAGGGGGTCTCTCATAAAAGGCTCATCATATTTGGGGGTCCTTGGCATCATAAAGTTTGAAAACCCGTGGCCTAAGCTACATTAGCCTACT
Organism: Pseudorasbora parva; assembly: GCF_024679245.1. Lineage (NCBI taxonomy): Eukaryota > Metazoa > Chordata > Actinopteri > Cypriniformes > Gobionidae > Pseudorasbora > Pseudorasbora parva. The sequence continues at coordinate 6,131,462 of NC_090188.1, read as the reverse complement.
ATAATATTGAAGGTAAAAAATGTGCTGATTTGTATACAAACACTTAAATTACTCAATTATGTTTTTTTAAATAATTAAGTTATATGCAATATAAACATTTATATGGTGGCTGTCATAAAAACTTGGCAGATTTATGCATACATGCATTAAATATTGAATAACATTAAAAATGTTGTAATATGGTTCCTATATTTAGCAAAATGTTCCTCTAGAGTTTTTTTTAAAGATTTTTATAGTTACTTACTTAACTATACTTTATAGTTATTTTTCTGGCTGACTAACGAGTTTATGGACTCTGATATGGTTTTTCTAAGGTGAATTGAAGTTACGTTGTTTACAACCTGCTTTACTGACGTCTGTCCACTGTTGAAACACTGATCGAGCGATTCCATGTGTCCTGACACAGATCTTTTAACACAATTTCAGGTGCTTATTAATGTTTGTTTCATGCTGTAACTGGTATTAAAGTGGAAGAGTTCATGTGGGCCTTCCTCACACATTCCTTATAGTGCTGCGCCAGAGCGATATCACGACAGCCAGTCAAGTCAAGTCAACTTTATTTATACAGCGCTTTTACAATGACGATTGTTTCAAAGCACCGTCGCAGTGTTAAACAGGAAAATATTGCAACAAAATTTGATTCGGCTGTACAGTCGATATAAATTGATGATGTTCTATGTGTATGCCATATTAAAGAGATGGGTTTTTAGTCTAGATTTAAGTGTCTGCTTCCCGAACAATGTTAGGAAGACTGTTCCAGAGTTTAGTAGCTAAATAGGAAAAGTATCGACCGCCTGCAGTTGATTTAGATATTGTGTTATCAACTGGCCACATTTTTTGCATGCCAGTATCGTGGATTTTTTTAAATGTATTTTTTTTTATATATATCAAAAATATATTAGTGCTGTCAATCGATTAAAAAAATGTATATGGAATTTATGTACTGGTCAGGGGGGCATGTTTTTTTTAAGTTAAATATTATTAAACCTGTTATAAATATATTTATCTCTCTCATCTCTGCTGGTTGTTCAGTATTTTTCAGCTGTAAATTCCTTTCTTCACCTCCCTCATTACTTTTCTTCTGTTTGTTTTGTCTTTTTTGCTCTGATTTTCTTCTGCTCTCTTGGATGTACAAACCTGAAGGAGAACATTTTCAATCAAAATGATTTGTATAAGCAACTTTCACACTAAATGTCTGTTAACAGCTTACGTAGGCTACTGCGTTAAGAACCCCAGTGAGCAAGATAAAGGGGACTATAGTAAGAACAACGCACTAGAAAGACAAAAAGCAAACATACAATTCTGGAAAGTACGGCAAGAAAGGTGAGAAACATTTAGAAATTAAACAGGTAGAATGTACGGTAGACTTTATCCATTTTGTCTTTGTCTTTTTATTCTCTGAAATTTTCTGGGGACCCCTTAGAACCGTCTGGAGGACCCCAGTTTGAAAACCACTGGCCTAGGCTACAACTGACTCATATAGTTTGCAAGCTTAAAAGGTCCCGTTCTTCACGATTCCATCTTTCAAACTTTAGTTAGTGTGTAATGTTGCTGTTAGAGCATAAATAATACCTGTAAAATTATAAAGCTCAAAGTTCAATGCCAAGCGAGATATTTTATTTAACAGAAGTTCCCTTTCAAAGCCTACAGCGAGCGGCCGGTTTGGACTACAGCCCTGCACTTCCTTCAGAAATGACGTCACTAGAACCGTTTGTTGACTAACCCTCCGCCCAAAAGTACACGCAAAATAGGGGGAGTGGCCTCGTTGCTCTCTCGTGGAAAAGAGCGCGCATTCAGCGCTTTCATCTCCCCGTTATGGTAAGAGGCGGGACCTTTCCGGGAAAAGTGCGCTAAGCTGCTGTCCAATCACAACACGGGAAGCGCTGGCCCAATCAGAACTCGTTACGTGTTTCTGAAGGAGGGACTTCATAGAACAAGGAAATCATCAGGCCGTTTTTAGGACAGAGGAAACAGCGCTGTACAGATAAGTAAATTGTGTAAAAAATACTGTGTTTTTTTACACGTGAAACATGAACTCATGTTATATTGCACACTGTAAACATAATCAAAGCTTCAAAAACACGCGAAGAACGGGACCTTTTAATGACTCAAAATCAGATGGATGGATGGATGGATGGATGGATGGATGGGGATATATTCTCTCTCTCTCTCTCTCTCTCTCTCTTATTCATAAAAAACATGAATATTCTCTAAAAAGCCTTTTTTCCCACACATTCCTTGGTGAGATGCCTATGTAGGCAGCATTTTAAGGCATCACGTGTGCATTATTAAACTTTGTTCCAAAAGTTTTAGATACAAAACAATTCTTTCTGTTCTAAAATGTAATTCTTCATTAACAGCTTTAACAAATTAACAAATGCATTCCCTATCTTTCAAAGGTTTTTTATTTGATCAAAAATACTGTAAAATCTATTTAAAATAACTGTTTTATATTGGAATATATTTCTAAAATGTAATTTATTCCTGTAATCAAAGCTGAATTTTCAGCATCATTACTCCAGTTTTCAGTGTCACATGATCCTTCACATCATTCAAGAAACGTTTCTTATTATTATCAATCTTTTGTAAAATTATAAATGTCTTAACTGTGCTGGCAGCATGAATGCGTGTTTATGTAGCTCATGTGTCAAGCGGTTTTGATGTGAGGTTTGCTGCTGTGTTTGCAGGTGTTACCGGGGTGGCTTTGTTCTCTGCTTTGATCGTTTCTTTCTTAGATAATTTCAACTCACACTTCACATAAGAACTTTCCTTACGTGGTTCATAAAGTTAAAAAAACACGTCCTATCTCCTGGTGAAACGCAAATTAAGATATATTATAGGGCTGGGCGATATGGAGCAAAAAATATATCTCGATATACGATATATATCTCGATATCTTTACAGGAAAAATAACCCCCCAAAAACTACAGCAAAAACAAATATGCCAAATACCACAAATTCTTTTTTTTTTTTTATTGAAGTGCAAAGAGGTCAGTTCATGAAGGAACAAAGTGCTTTTGTGACATAAAAAACCTCCCTGATTACATAAATAATAATAATTTAACTGTAAAATAAAAAAAATAATAGGCCTACAATACATATAGCCATCCTTTCATTCATTTCATGCTTTTCAAAAGACGAATCAAAACCCTTTTTTAAACTTAAACAGTAAGCATTTTGCAGAAAGATGGGGGCATGACTGAGATATTAATAAACTGATTTTGTCATAACACCATTTCCTGTTAAATTTGTACCAAAATTCAAACAGTAGATGTCACGCTCTTTACTAAAGCGTGACTGAGCGCCTCATCATGCGGTTCATGTAGGCTACACATGAGTCGATTTTCACTTCTTTTCCAGTTACAGAACGAAATATGAATGTCAGAAGGTAGGCTATAATATGATGGCTAAAGTACAACTTACAGAAGAGCACTGTGTCTCACCCGGGATGTCTCCTATTTCCCTCTTGGTTAAAACATGAATAGACCTATTCAACATAATCCTGTGATGAAGCTGACAAAATAAAAATAACGATATTGCAATCATTTTTAAATGTTTTTAAATAATATGCGATCATCAGTTAGAAACAAATCATAAACTGACATGATTGCGACTGCGAGTGCGTCTCGCACGTGTCAATCACCTGACAGTGGGTGAAACTTGCGATTTGAACTATGATGAACATTAATATTTCTTTATGAGTTTTAGCAAGCAGTTGTGTTAGAACGAAATTCATGGTCTCTATATTGAGTATTGAACCACGCGCGTGCTTGTCAACTTGATAAATAATCCTCACCTGGTTGCGAACGCCGGCGCGTTTAATGAGACAACAGCGCAATGAGACAATGAGGCGCGCGAGCACAGCACAGAGAAGGCAAAACAAGCAAAGTGGCGGAATCAGAATTAAATATAAACAAGATATCGATATACGATATGTACAAATCCATATCGAGTTTAAAAAAATATCTTGATATATTTTAATTATCGAGATAACGCCCACCCCTAATATATTACTTGCATCAAAAATTAAACTAATGTGTAAATCTGGCTTGTTTATAACCCATTCAATGAGTGGATTCAGCCAAATAAAGTCAAATTAAGTCTTTTTCTGAGGTTTAAAAAATATATATATTTTAGGTGTTTGGCTTTTTGTCATGCCTAAAGCTTTGTGCTATTGGATAGTCAGAAGTTGCACATATATGCCCCTTCAAATCCAACTGGGTACTTCAGATATCATTTTGATACCTACGTATGATGTATGACTTATCTGTTGTTATTTCGCAACAAAAGGCAAATTACAGCTACAGGTTTTATTTTACTAAGCAAAAATATAATGTAATAATAATAATATGGTAACACTTCAGTACAGGGAACACACATTTACTGTTAACTACGACTTCTGCCTCAATAAACTACTGCTTATTATTAGTTAGTAAGGTCTTTTTTGTAGCTTTTAAGTTTAGGTATTGGGTAGGATTCAGGGATCTAGAATAAGGCATACTTAATATGTGATTTATAAGTACTAATATACAGCCAGTATCCTAGTAATATGCATTACTAGTGAGAATTGGACCCTAAAATAAAGTGTTACCAAAATTGCATAGAAAACGAAAAGACTCGTAGGAAAAAGCAAACAATGACTACAACATAATCAGTAATTGCTCAGCAATTCTCATTGCTCTCTCTTGTTCATGTTCATAATTGAAAAAAATAATAATTACTACACTTTTGGCCTCTACATGACTCTCTACATTTTTGACTCCCTACATAGCTGTTCCAGTTTTAGTTATACACATTTTGTGGTTCTTTATACTAAATAAAAATTCCATTTTGTCAGCAAGTTGCCTAGTTAGTTTCCTGTTTTTTCTCCGCCGAACATATTATTTTGTAATTTTGACTCCAGAAGTGGGAAGTAGATTCTTCTGACAAAGTTGTCAAGGCAAGTTATGTTTATTTATATAGCACATTTCATACACAATGGCAATTCAAAGTGCTTTACGTAAAACATTTATTAAAATAGTGATAACATGCATAAGAAATAGGAATACCATGTGTAAGAATTAAAAATAAAAACAAGGATCATTAAAACAGTTGTAAAGAAAAATAAGATTTAAAAAATTTACAAAATATAAGAATAAAATGGTGGTAAATAGATCCCTATCTGCCTGATTCTCTAAATTCGGGCACCCCTATCTGAGATGGAAGAGATGGAGCAGGTTCACAATCCTGGACCTTACAAGTGGGTCGAAGATGGGCTCCTGTAGGGGACGTTACCTGTGCCCCGCAGGGCCTCCCCTTTCTTCAGTCCGCTTCTTTACACTCTCTGCTACCGTTTTAACTAAGGGTTTAGCACATAACGACGCTATCAGTGACTTCTTATACCATTAACCCTTAGTATAATGCCTCACTCTTCACAAGCAGAATGAAGCGAAGCACACTGCTCTCCTTTTCCAGTCTCTTCCAGTCAGACGCCCTAACCAAAAATAATAATCAACAGGTCAAGGGCGTAGCCAGCGGACGGGCCTGACGGGCACAGGCCCGCCCACTATGATGACTAGGCCCCCCCAGTTTATTATACATATATAATAATATTTGTTAAATAACAGTTGTTTAAATTATTTAAAAATAATTACAAAATTATTATAACATCTAAAATACTGAAATAAATAAAATTATTTTTTTACAGTCTGTTTTTTGCATGATGTTTGATTGACAGCTGTGTTAGGCAATAGGCTGTCCTCATGTACGTGACGCGGGTCTCCGCCTGTGACTTTATGAAGTGTTTACCTATTCACGTAGCCTATAATTAGCAGTTGTGTAATAGAGAAACAGCAGCGATGCAAAATTCTACAAAAAATTGCATTGATGCAGGAGAGAATCCATCCATCAGGCCGCAAGTAACGTTTTAGACTTGTCAATTGCAAACACAGTTTCATTCTGTAAGACCGGGAACACAATTTGATGCTGTCAGTCGTGATAGTGTAGGGGTAAGGTGCGTTGCACAAAGTTTTGATGCAATTCGATCTGCTGTTCGAATCCGGCTTTTGCCAAACTCGATGTACTTCCTTTTTCTCATCACATATCCTATCGGAAAGGGGTTTATTGTCAATAAAGAAGACAAAGAACATATTTGAAAAGTGGGAATAAAGTGTCTAACGTTTGTTGTAACCACTGATCATCTTTTGTATGTGGACAGGTTGTAGCTACACTTTTGGGTAACACTTTATTTTAAGCTTCAGTTATTAACTATTAACACCTTGATTATTATAATGCATATTACTAGGATATTGTCTGTTTATTAGTACTTATAAAGCACATATTAATGCTTTATTCTGCATGACCTTATTCTACATCCCATAATCCTCAATACCTAAACTTAAATGTTACAAAATCTACCTTAATAACTAATAATAAACAGTAAATTAGCAGTTTATTGAGGAAAAAGTCGTAGTTAATAGTGAATGTGTTCCCCATACTAAAGTGTTAACCACTTTTGGTTTATGTAGATTCCCCCACCCGCGTGTGAAAGTTTCTTTTGCCCAGGCCCGACCAGAGTTAAAATCCTGCTTACGCCACTGAACAGATGCATAAGAAATAGAAATATATAGTTGTAAAGATAATTTAAAAAGAAACAAATTAGGTTATATATATATATATATATATATATATATATATATATATATATATATATATATATATATATAAATAACAATAACTAAAGTTAAAAACAAAGTTAAACTAAAACAGTTATATAGAAAGAATAGAAAGATGATGCGCAGATAAGATAGGTACAGTCAGTGTGAACGTACAGTGACACGGTGCTCATTCAGGCTACGTCTACACTAATCCGGATACATTTAAAAACACGTCTAATAACACTCCAAGATGCTTCGACTTGCATCATTTCCGCTACTCGTTTATTTACTCTTTGAAATTTTGCGGAAATGTCGAGAAAAGGCACTGAGTTTTTTAACAGTATGTACAAACTGACATTAATATTTAACAATGCTGTCAAAACAGAAAGCATACAAAACAACTGCTGTACAATGTCGTTCACTATCTTGACTGAATTGGTCATATGACTGCATCACATGGCTAAATGTGTCATCGTATTAAAAAGCCTCCGGTTTCACAGTCCACACTACGACGCGAAGACAGCGTTTTCAAATGTATCCGCTTTGGAGAGCGTTTTCAAAACGATGCGTTTTCATTGACTTGAAACGCTGTCTTAGTGTGGACAGAAGGCCAAAACGGAGAGAAAAATATAGTTTTTCAAATGAGAACATATTAGTGTGGACATGGCCTCAGTAAATGCTCAGCTAAACAGATGTGTTTTGAGTCTGGGTTTGAATGTGGCTACTGTTGGAGCACATCTGATCTGTTCAGGAAGCTGGGTCCAACTGCGGCTGGCATAATAGCTAAAAGCAGACTTTCCTTGCTTTAGTATTTCTAACTGACTTGATCCGGGTGATCTGAGTGATCTGTTGGGTTTGTATTTAATCAGCATATCTGCAATGTATTGAGTGACTGTGTGTTCAATGGCAGCATATTAACACCATTAATCTGTGGTAAAATCACTATATGACCACTCCTGGTTTATTGCTTTATTAGAGCCAGATACACCTGAAATCTTTTTAGCATGAAGATCAGGCATCACAGACAGTCAAGGTTATAGCCTTCCATGTTAAACAGGCTCACTCTGAATTAGCGCTGATTTTAGATTCACGTACTCACATTAGCACATATTAGCACAGGATTAGTATAAACATCAGATTAGTCTAATGCACTCTAATCTATTGTATCAGCCTCTATTGTGTCGCTTTCTGCTGTTTTAATACAGATAGAGCTAACAAGAGTGTCCAGTGTTTTATTTCTATTGTTCTTTCCTATTTCAACAGATGAAACATTTGCTGTTGGGGCCAATAATCTGAGACTACATTGAAATTGTTTTCTTTCAAACCTGGAATTAATCTGAAATGTTTAGGATTTATTAAAAAAAAAGAAAGAAAAAAGAAAGAAAACAAGACGACATAAAATAAAGAAATATGTATGATTTGAAACTCAGATCAAGTCACCTTTATTTTATAGCGCTTTGCTTTATCGAATTAAAGCAGCACTAGGTAACTTTTCAACCTTCATAATATATTTTTTAAGACTCTTGTGATGATAAATCGACTTACAATAGGTTGAATGACACGTCTGCCATAGCCTGATGGGGTCTGTATCGTTTTTAATCGTACTTTTAAACTTCGGGTTTCGGGTAGTAACCCGAGAACAAAAAGAACTACAAATTCGACTGCTTTACGGCATATACGTCACTTCCACCAACACACACACTTCCTTACATTCGGACGTGCGAGCCCAACTTTGTTCGTCAGATAATATAGTCATGTCGAAGCAGCACAGACAAATAAGAAAGAAAAGGTTTTGTTGGAGGAAAGCAATAAGAGGAAACGAAAAAAGTGATGGGAATTAAGCAGGACGAGGATCAACATGTGACCAGCGTTTGCTCGTCGGCGTGAGCTGAAGGAGGCGTGCCCGACCGATGCTGTCATGCTTGTCATGGTGATTACCTCCCACTCAAACATTGAACTGAAGTATCATATAGATTCTGTAAAACGTAACCAATAGACTACTATAATGACGCTGGCTTGTAAACGTGAGCATCGTGATTATTTGGCGTTTGAAAAAAATAAAACCCATGAAATTATATTCATATGACATGCTGAAACATATGCCACTGACTGTAACGTTACCTGGATGAAGACATTTCACACGCGCCGCCAGAAGAACTCCTCCTGCAGTGTTCAGGGGAACTAGTGCTGCACCGACCCGCGGGACACTTTTATGAAGTTATTTGGCCCGCACCGCACCACTGTATATATTTTTACAACCCGCCGCGCACTCGCGACCATTAAATAGACAAACGGGGGTTATGAGACGACCCGCGCATCACTTGTTCAGGGCTATCAGGGTTGTCATGTCAACAAATGCACGCGCGATGGCATCCCCTGTTGTAGGATGACAGAGCTTACGACAGTAGTTGAGGACATTATTTTTTCCAAACTGTAGGGGGACCCCGAGAGCAAAAGTAGCCAAGTGCGGCTTTAATGATGTAAATTGAGGATGCATCAAATATGAGAAATTCAAATTCTGCTGCAAATCAGTTCAGCTCAATTCAGTTTAGTGTTGGTTTAATTCGAATCAGGACAGTAGACACTGCTGACATAACAAAATTCATAATTGTGAAAAAGAAAAATATATTACACTGACTCAATTCAGTTCAAGTTTTGTCAGTGCAATGAAATTGATAATATTGTCTGGATATTAAAGGCCCGTTCACACCAATGACGGTAACTGGCGATAACCATAAAGATATAGTTTTAAAAATCTCCATAGCACAACTATAACTATAAGATGACAGAAAAAAACAATATCATTGGAATCACTTTCAGAACATTATTTTGAAACATAAGTTGTTATTTATAGACAGTGACCATGTTCCCCAAACTAAAGTGTGGCCCAAAATTATATTTACTAATTCTAAATAACATGCTAAATAACAAGATCATCAAAACCTGAAACAAATATTCATTTTTCAATTTATTTGATTGATGCTGATCAAATAAATAAGAACACAATGGGAAATGGAAGCATTTTCACTGATGGCCTCAGAGTTTAGTCCCCAATGTATTTCATTTCTCTCTCTCTCTCTCTCTCTCTCTCTCTCTCTCTCTCTCTCTCTCTCTCTCTCTCTCTCTCTCTCTCTCTCTCTCTCTCTCTCTCTCTCTCTCTCTCTCTCTCTCTCTCTCTCTCTCTCTCTCTCTCTCTCTCTCTCTCTCTCTCTCTCTGCTTTACCTCTGTTTAAATTCCCATTGGATCCTCTGCGGTTAATCCATTTGTATGTTTTCAATTACATTTCAAATGGATGTTGAGGTTACTGTAGCGTAGCCTAAGCCTCTGCCTGTAGCGTAGACCCACAGCCCTACTGTGACCTAAATATCTGCACAAAATCCCTACACCAGCAGAAATCATCATGCTAAAAGAAATAGGTCACATTTCAGCCCATCACTCGATTAGATTTGACCCCGCAGACTGAAGCTGCTCTGACCAGCGATCACAACCATTCATCACTGGTGATGTCATACCACATCTCAGGTCATTTTTAGCCAGCATATTAAGCCTATAGTCTGAAAGTGTATGTTTGGATGCGTAGATTGTTATATCAATAGTATTTTATAGTATTAAGACTCAGTCAATGAAATGTGCTTCATTACGTAATGAAACCAGCCTTTGTGAAGAGATAGTTGATTCATTGATTAGCTCTAAATGAGATTTTTCTCTCACTCTCACTGTCTGTAATTTACAACGCCTCCAGGGTGAATGATGTGTGTAAAGTGAAATATATCTGTCTGTATTTTAGCGTCACATTGGAGTGGTAGTATTTCAGAGCTGAACGTTTCGCCCTTGGCCATTATGGATTGAGCAGGACTGTACATCCCTCATAATCATGCCTTATAGTGCTGGATAGATGTTTTATTTTGGGAAGATGAATGGGTGATCTATCCAATAGTCCGTAAATGTTATTGAGTTTTTCAGGACACGCACCATTAACTTATTATTCTCTGTGGTCCGCCCTCTCTCATCTCTTTAGGATATATGACCATTTTAAAAGAGCAGATTAAATCCACTTACATTTTGTTTTTGAACCACTTTTGTCTGCTAATTCAATTTTTTTTTTAAATTCTCTTGTTTGGTGAAAAATTGCCTGTTTTCAACACTGTTTTCCTGAACACTGTAAATACAATACTAACTGTAAAAATAATTAAATAAAAAATAAATATATATAATCAAATCAAATAATCACAGTGTCACGCAACATCCGGTGTAGACAGCATCACTGATTGTAATGGATTTTATTTGCTTTGTCGTGTCGCATCACACCACTGGTGTAGACATGATGTAATACACATTCTATTCAACTCGGAAAGTTGGAATGTCCAACTTCCTAGTTGGAACAGTGTAGTAAAACGGCTCTTGAAGTTGGGTATCCATCTTTGAAACCCTTTCAGAAACCTAAAAATCCAGATTTGTTTATTAAATGGATAGTTCACCCAAAAATGAAAATTGTGATTAATTACTCAACCTCATTTTGTTCGAATTAATAATAATAATAAAATAATAATAATAATAAAATATATATATATATATAATATATACTTTATTTATTTAATCTAAAAATGTCTAATTTTTATTAAATAAAAACTTAAAGGTGCACTATGTAGTATTTTTGCAGTGAAATATCCAAAAACCACTAGGCCGGTGTTATATATTTTGTTCAGTTGAGTACTTACAATATCCCAAATGTTTCCAACTATTTGTAAATTGTGAGAAAATTGCTATTTTAACTAAGGACAGGGACGTTTCAGCATAGCGTCTGAGGAAGTCGCCTGTCAATCGCGTCAAATCTGCGCTACCCTCGGTTTCGGGTTTTATTTGGCAGGAGCGCTTTACTCTTAGCAGTGTGAACAAGTGAACGCACGGAGTAACGTCATAACATCATTTTCAACACACTTAAATGTATCTAATATGATAAACAGAGCTGCATTACCTCATAATCATAACCGGAAGAGCGGATCAGTGCAGGCGACCGGCGACTGTGTCCTGTCCCGTCTTAATAAAAGTCCCGGTGTTTGCAAGGCGGGTATTTGTTTAACAATCGCTCCAGCGGCCGTGCTCAGCTCCACAACACTCGGTCCTGCTCTGCTTTACACTACAGTAACGTTAATAACCGCATGCATGAACATGATTTCTGCCCGAGTCCTATTTCCCACCGGCTGTGAGGTGAAGACCACATGTCCCAAGATGCTGCGCTCAAACTTTGCGTCATCAAACTATGCATTTGTTTTGAATAAGCGCCCTCCAGTGGATGGAAAGTTGCATAGTGCATAGGGCTGTGTATTGCCAAGACTCTGGCGATACGATACGTATCACGATACAGGGGTTACGATACGATATATTGCAATATATTGCGATATTGTAAGAGAGGCAATATATTGCGATATTTCTTTTTTGTGTGTTTTTGTTTTTTATAATTTAAAAGAATAAAGAACACAACCATAAGCCTAAAACACGAGACAAAGTATTTTATTTAATTAATACAGTATAATTTATATCACTAATCTGCAATGTGCAATCTAAGTTAAGAGGAATGTAAAGGGACTGCAGGATTCTTTATGTGTATATGTTTTAAAGGTTCACAGTATAGCAGTGGCTATTTAACAACAGAAAGTGCAGTCCATTTCATGACTGAATGACCGTTTGTTTTATATTTAACACAGCAGCACCGATCACACAGAATGCGTTTTTGCAGCGAGAGGCGCCTTTTTTCAATGGATTTCGGTTGGCAGAGAGCGTTATGCGCGCTGCTTATGCGCCCTGGGCGCCTCGCGTTTAAACCGCTTGCTGCCCCTCCCGTTTTTGAAGGAGCGCTGCGAGCGCATGAAGTTGAAAAAAAGTCAACTCTGAGCAGAAAAGCGCGCAACATCATCACGCTTATGTTCTGTTGTCCAAACGAATGAATGAAGCGGCGGCCCTTCCGTTGTGTTGACCGTTACATTGATTTGACTGACAGTACAGGTGATTCGGGGGTTGCCTAGAAACATTAAAGCGCACTGCTCATTTTTGAATGAATAAACGCCGATCCAAAAAAGGGAGTGCAGTGCGCCTAAAGCTGTTTTCTATAAAGCAGTCTATTGTATAAAGTGCTATTTCAAGTAATGTTACTGAACTGCAGAGCTGGTGCATCCATATCCACATCGCTATTATCTTTCGTTCTCCTGCCACCGCTGTCAGTTTTGGAGTGTGTTTATTTTGTTACTGAGAGGAAAGCGTGCAGTCTATTCTATCGAAAGGCTTCTCAGCAGCGCGGGTGACGTCAGGATGTTAAGCGAGCTCTGTTTCAGTGTGTTTCCCGAGTATTAGATTATAACTTCGCCTATTTTGCAAAAAAAAATGATTCTTGTCGATTTCCTTAGTGGCTTCTTTTTAGCTGAAGCCAACATGAGTCCACACTTCAGCTCTGTATACTGCAGGAGCGGAATAATGCTATCGTCTTGAGAGCTGGGTTTGCTAATGTAAACACTAGCGATGCACTTTCACCTTGCGCTTCTCCGGGTCCGCGTCAGTTATGCGTTCTGAGATAACACTGCCATCTAGCGGTTGGGTGTTATACAGTCTGTGGTTTAAACCGAACACAAAGCCACGAATCTTGGATGTAAATAAATAAATATATAAATATCGATACAGCGTTTTTGAGAATCTAGAGCTCTCTCTTGTTTTTGCAAAATTTAATAATTTCTCTGTGACAGCCTTGCCAAAAATTATGTCTGCGCAATTCTGCATTTTTCATTGTGTTATCATTAATAATACAATTGACTCCAGACACAACTATGCAATATGCTTACACACTCTTTTAACACATTTCCAATAATATTTGAATAAAGTTGTCAATTTTCCCATGTCGGGCATCATGTTTTGGCTTCTACTGTATGGTTGAATGAATAATGTTGTCTTGTCCACTATAACCGTGCAAATATATCCACCACGCTTTAAATTTTACAGCAAAATCGGACACATTTCTGCCTCTGCACAGTATATAAAGTCATGCTGTTACACCTACGAATGCAAACATACATGCTGTCACCCTGGGCCCCTCATGTCACCCTCTGTTGGCCCTTCTGTCTGAGACTGGGTATTTAAATGAAATAACATCCACAAGAATAGCCAAACACACACACTCGCTCACACATGCACACAAAGGAAATCTCATCCAGGCTAGAGGCCAGAGGGGCCCTGTGACAGGGTGTGGACAGGGTTTAACGGCAAGTGTGTGTGATGCCTGTTGCCCCTGTGGACAGTAGTCAGATCCATTACTCTATATTCTTTCTGTAAGACAGCCATGAAACCTTTCATATGCACACTTGGCCTCTAAAATCACAATCGACGAAACTGCCAACACACACATGCATGTTAACCCTTTTTAAACCAGCCTAAAGTGGTTTGCTGGTTTGTGTTGGAATGGTTGGTCAGTAAGATTGTCAAAAATAACAGCATTCTCAACCTTTTTGACCCCTATTATCAGCGACAGTATTCGAAGTCCCCCCGAGTTTAAGGTTCTGGGAACTGTTGCAATGACAAAGCTGCTCTTTTTCAACTTTTTTTATGTACAGAAAATAGTGGTAGAGTGGCAAAATTTTAATAAAATGAGATTTTGTTGCTGATTTGGAATATGTTGTGAGTTTGGCCAGCAGATTTTATGATTTCCTTATTCAAATAGACTTGGACTTGGTCTTGGATGCCTGAATAGCTGCCCGGTGGCATTGAAAATATGGCCTTAGAGTGAACAGACCTTCCTTGAAAGGGACTTTGCCTAAAATGCATATTAGTATGGCATGGGAGGCGGCGCACTAACAAGGGCGCTAAAGACCACAGGCTCTAGTGTCAGTTACTAGCATAACTCTTGAGATCAGGGGACTCCCATCCGGGTCACGGCACCAAATGTAGTCGGTCTAACTTGACCTGCTCTGAGTGGAACTCGAACCGGTGTCTCCAATATGGGAGTTTTTACTGGCCTATGCCCGTTACGCACATAAGTACTTTTTAGGCATCAGTTTACTGTTACAGAATTTGTCTTGTCATGTCACGGTGCATCTGCTTCACTGATTATAATGGATTTTATGACGCGTCTCACTGCTTGTGTCTGGTGTAGCCATGGCGTAATGCACATTCCATTCAACTCGGAAAAGTTGGCATGTCCGACTTCCTAGTTGGAACAGTGTGGTAAAACGCCACTTGAAATTGGACTTTCAAACTCTTTCGGAAACCTAAAACTCGGAAAATGCAGATGTTTGACATAATGATCTGTATATTAAAGGGTTAGTTCAACCAATGAATTATATCATTAATTACTTATCCTCATGCTGGTCCAAACCCTTGAGACTTTCATCTTCAGGAACACAATCGTTTTGAGTAGCTGTCAATGGATGAACTGAAATCTCTCAGATTTCATAAAAAAGATCTTTGTGTACGGAAGGTGAACGAAGGTCTTATGGGTTTGGAACGACACAAAGGTGAGTTATTAATGACAGGATTTTCATCATTGGATGAACTAGCCCTTTAAGATCTCTGATAATTCTACATTGCGTAGCATTCATTGAATTTGAATGGTGATATTGCTGTTTACATTTTCTAAAGTGATGTTTTAGAATTGGTAAAGGAGGTTTGGGCTCAACTGTAAACTGTCAGATTTGAATCAGTGGCAGAAGGAAGTAGTTCACTCCATAAGACACTCCATTCTTGTTTCTAAATTATTTACTCACTTGTGCCGTCAAACTGTTGTATGATAGCAATATCACAGGCATAGTTGTGTGAAATGGCTCTAAATCACAGCCATGCTAATATAGAGCCACATCGCATAGCTACGAGTGTAATGTTACTCATTTACATGAATTTATTTATATATATTTCATCATCTGAGCATGAAAGCCTTTATGGTCGGATGTTGACAGGATCAAGTACAGTAGGAATATCCCACATCTGACTTTGATGCAACATTTTCCTTGGGTTTCTTATAATGACACAAATAATGAATAGAGTCTGGATTCTGGAGCGCAGTACACACACCCACACAGAAACAGAACTCGCTCACATACCAGGAAGCTGAAATTGTGACCCCTGAACTAGTCCAACTATTCATCATGGGTTGGCCTCATCGCAGATCGGATGGGTCCGCCAGCTGCGAAACATACACACACACAGGCATCTGTGACCCATCTGCACACAGCGAGTCTTGGGGGCCGTTAATCAAATGCTGGAGACACTAAGACTAACTTTCATACTCACACACACCCCAACTCTCTCTCCTTCTCTTTGTCCACTTGTATATTTTACAGGGTTACATTGCAACAGCCTTTAAAACAAATTAATAATCAGTAAACTGACATTGAAATTTCATTTTATTCATGTTTACATATTCATTTTATTCATGTTTACATATTCATTTTTTAATGTTTACATTTATTCATTTAGCAGATGCTTTTACCCAAAGTGACTTACAAATGAGGAAATCGAAAGCAATGTATCATAAATTGTTATTGTTCAAATGTAGTTTTTTCTTCCAAACTTCCACCCCAGAATCCAAATGTTACTGTAACTCCTCCTAGCGCTTTCAAGCCACATCCATCCTTGATATGCAATAGTCCCAGGGTCTTTTTCTGCAGTGAAAAATTATACTCAGCATTTTCACTTAGTAATGGCTTGTATTTACAAGATCTTTACATGACAGTTTTATTCAGGTTTAATATAGAGTTGGCCCACCCTTTGCAGCTATAACAGCTTCAACTCTTCTGGGACACAAGGTTTAGGAGTGTGTATTTGGGAATTGTTGTCCATTCTTTTTGAAGTGCATTTGTAAGGTCAGGTACTGATGTTGGACGAGAAGGCCTGGCTCTCAGTCTCCGCTCTAATTCATCCCAAAGGTGATCTATCGGGTTGAGCTCAGGACTCTGTGCAGGCCAGTCAAGTTCCTCCACACCAAACTCACTCATCCATGTCTTTATGGACCGACGCTTTGTGCACTGGTGCGCAGTCATGTTGGAACAGGAAGGGGCCATCCCCGAACTGTTCCCACAAAGTTGGGAGCATGAAATTGAACTGGAACTAAGGGGCCAAGCCCAACCCCTGAAAAACAATCCACACCACAATCCCACCTCCACCAAACTTTACACTTAGCACAATGTAGTCAGACAAGTACTTTTCTCCTGGCAACCACCAAACCCAGATTCGTCCATAGGATTGTGATGGTGATTGGTCACTCCAGAGAACACGTCTCCACTGCTCTAGAGTCCAGTGGCAGATGCTTTACACCACTGCATCCCATGCTTTGAATTGCTCTTGGTGATGTATGGCTTGTATGAGCTGCTCGGCCATGGAAACCCATTTCATGAAGCTCTCTACACACTGTTCTTGAACTAATCTGAAGGCCACATGAAGTTTGCAGCTATTGACTGCAAAAAAACTGCGCTTCAGCATGCGCTGACCCCGCTCTGTGATTTTACTGTTACGAGTTACTGTTGTTCCCAATTGCTTTGACTTTGTTAAAACACCACTAACAGTTGACTGTGGAATATTTAGTGGTGAGGAAATTTCACGAATGCACTTTATATCGACACGATACCTCGCTTGAATTCACTTTCACGAAGGTTTGGAGAAGCATCTGCATGCCTTGGTGCTTATTTTTATACATCTGTGGCCATGGTAGAGATTATAACACCGGAGAGGTGTCCCAATACTTTTGGCAATATAGTGTACATGCTCCTATCATCACATACACTCTCAGAAAAAAAGGTACAGTGCTGTCACTGGGGTGGTGCCCTAAGGTACAAAAGTGAAAAGGTACATCTTTGTACCTTACTCACCCCCAAATGGTACATATACGTACCTTAAAAGGTACACATCAGTACTTTAAGAGTGCAAATTAGTACCTTAAAGGTACATAGTAGAACCTTTTCGGTTTTGTACCTTAGGGTACTGCCCCAGTGACAGAAATGTACCTTTTTTTCTGACAGTGTAGATATTTTTTACTAGTTAACATTTAAAGTGTAAGTTTAAAATATCCCACTTAATTTTATTGCTATAATGTTCAAAAATGATTCTAAAGTGGAACTGACAGTGATGATGACATCATATTATTTGCACATTCCAATTCCATTTGGCCTTCTGTCTTGCATCTATTTGCACACTGCGTCTGTTTAACCATCTATATGCCTTTATGCTGCAAATATGATGTCATGCTATGTTTTGATTGGCAAAAAACAAGATGCACAGTAAGTCATGATAATACCTGTAATGCAACTTTTACTTTCCATTTTGTCAGAGCCAACGTCAGCTTGCCTAACATTCTGCTTTGTTGCTTTTGGAAATGCAAATCTAGTTTCGTTGTGCTTTAGGTCAGTATACCATCAGTATCGTGCAAGGAAATGGGCCTGATTTTGCATATGTGTCCAAAGCGTGTAGTAGCTATCAGGATATTTAACCACACAACACATCATAATTTGCATTTTTCTTGTAGCTTGTTTAATGGTGTTACTTTTCTTTAATGCTTTCTTTGCACCCTAAAGGACAGTTAATGTCAAGCTTCTATTTTACACTTGAATTTATTTAACATTGAGTTAACATTAGCCTTGTGATGATGGCATGAGACTCGAGCATTGATGTGTTTGTTTGGTTCAATGATTCAGGTAATTAAACACTTAAAGGGATAGTTCACTTTAAAATGAAAATTCTGTCATCCTTTACTCACCCTCAAGTTGTTTCAAACCTGTATGAATTTCTTTCTTCAGCTGAACACAAGAGAAGATTTTTTGATGAATGTCAGTAACCAAACAGTTAACTGGAGCCATTGACTTCCATAGTAGGAAAAAAAATACTATGGAGGTCAATGGCTCCAGTTAACTGTTTGACATTCTTCAAAAAATCTTCCCTTGTGTTCAGCTGAAGAAAGAAAATTATACAGGTTTGAAACAACTTGAGGGTGAGTAAAGGATGACAGAATTTTCATTTTAAGGTGAACTATCCCTTTAAAATATCACTTCAGTGATGTAGACAGCACAGAGAAGCAGTGAGTCTTTCTCATAGACTAGTGTTTTTAATGTAAGCCTGTGGATGTTGTTGTAATCTTCTGGAGTGCTCTCTTGAGTGAAATTATAATTCTCAGTTTCAGAATTTTTCAAATGAAGTCACGTCATTCTGTTCCAGAGTTGAGTTGAATCCAACCAAATTCAGCAAACCCTTGCAGAAACAAAACCCTCCCACAGATGGAAAAGCTTTTTGGTCCGGCGTAAATCCAGGTTGTGTTTGGAATGGCTAAAAGGACAAAGATCTTCCACGGGTCACGAGTAAAGAAAACCTGCTCTTTTTTGCTTAATCAAGTGTAAATGCATGCTGCATTATGTGCCATCAACTGCTTCTAAATTTTCAATCGTATTTCTCCAGGCATTTAATCTGATTATATATCCACGTCTCTACGAGTTTGCTGTAATTTAGTGCGGTTTCTTGGCTGCGGAGGTCTTTGGATTTCCTCTGAGAACCTGTTGGATCGGCGTGTCCATTCCATTCTCCCCCCTCTCACTCAAACTTTCATAACTAATTCCAAATGTGGCCGTTCCCACTCCCAAACGTCCCTCTTACACACCCTGCTTGGAGCCTGTTTTGGGGTGGTGGGTTAATCAGAAGCAGGTTTGTGAGGCTGTCTACACCCTTACAGTGGGTCACACTCACATAAACACACCGGACAGCGATGGAGAGGCTTTAGATGGATTACATGTGCCGTACACCCTCTTTTCTTTGGAAAACAGTCAAAGATGGATCCTCAACACACACACACCCAGTGATTGCTGGAACAGTTTTCGGCCCACACCCATACATTAGAATTTAATCTGTTCCTGTTTAATATCAACAAACTGACGACATCTAAAATGAAACTCCCTTGATAGATGGATAAATGGATGGACGGCTAGATAGATGGACGGACAGACAGACGGTCGGACGGACGGACGGATGGATGGATAGATGGATAGATGGACGGACGGATGGATGGCTGGAAAGATGGACAGATAGATAGCTGTATGGACTGATGTATGGATATAGAGGATGGATGGATGGATGGATGGATGGATGAATGGATGGATGGACTGATAGATAGATGGACGGACTGATAGATAGATGGACGGACTGATAGATAGATGGATGGACAGATAGATGGATGGACAGATAGATGGATGGACAGATAGATGGACAGATGGATGGATAGATGGATGGATGGATAGATGGATGGATGGATAGATAGATAGATAGATAGATAGATAGATAGATAGATAGATAGATAGATAGATAGATAGATAGATAGACAGAGATGGATGGACGCATGTATGGAGATAGAGATTGGATTGAGGGATAATTGATGGATGGATGGACAGATGGGCGGATTGATGGATGGGTGGACGGACGAACGGACGGATGTATGGAGATAGAGATTAGAACAAAGGATAGATGATGGAAGGATGGATGGATGGAGGCATGGTTGGAGATAGAGATTGGAAAGGAATTGGATGGAGATTGGATCGAGGGATAGATAATGGATGGATGGAGGGATGGATGGATAGAGCTGATGTAGCTGTAATCTCAGCTGTAGCATCAAACACACACTGTATCTGGAGTGAATAAGCACACAGTCTGAACAGAACATCTGTTGAACGAGCACTTTCACTCTCCTTCCTTCAGTCATTCACGCATCCCCCTTTCACTGGAACAGATATTTCCTGTTTTCCTTTCTCTCGCTCACTGCAGACTCTTCTGTATCTAATCTCTTCTTCTGTGTGTCAGGATACAGTACCGAATCGCTAACACTACAGGGTTCATGCGGGCCCTTAAATCTGAACTGGCTTGCTTGCTTTCTCTCTTTCTTGCGCTTTTGCTTTCTTGCTTTCTTTCGTTATCTCATGCAGTCTTTTTGACAGCAGTATATAATTTAGATCAGTCTTTCAGATGTTAAAGGTTTTTTATATCATTACAAGCTTTCCGTGAGATTAATGACACGATTACGGAATAATTCAATCACGATGCTGCTATATCAGCACAAAGCCTTTAACTGTGTGTGTGTGTGTGTGCGTGTGTGTGCAAAGTTGAGCAGTCTGAATGATTCAGTGATGTTAGATTAACCCTCGCCGTACCGTACGTGTCCACGGGCGCAGAGATGAGTGGGCGTTTCTAATTCATTCTCTGCGAGCGAAGCATCAGGCTTCTGCAAGGGATTGTGGGATTGTCAGTGGAACAAGTAATGAGAGTGTCAAAAAATTGAAAACCATTTGACTTAATGCTTATGACATGAGGGCTAGCCAAGGTTGTGGCTTTTAAATCACATTGTTGCACATTAATATACTTCACTGAATGCTTTCATTGGTAGAGGCTGTTAAGGATACAGTGTTATAATAATACTGTATGTACTTCAGGCATTCATATACAAGTATTTGTACACCATTTCAATAGTTTGGGATCAGTAAAAAAATGCATTTATTACATTAAATTGACAGAAAATATTTATAATGTTAAATAAATTCTGTTCTTCAATCTAAAATGTATTCTGGTTTTCAAGAAAAACTGTTATTAACATTGATAATAATCATAAATGTTTCTTGAGCAGGAAATCAGAAGATTTCTGAAGGATCATGTGATACTGAAGATTGGAGTAATGATGTTGAAAATATAGTTCAATAGAAAATGGTTATTTTAAATGGTAATAATATTTCATAATATCACTGTTTTTACTGATGAGCCTTGGTGAGCGTAGGATACTTCCCGATCCCAAACTGGCTTTTTTTGGCAGGTATTGAAAGCAATATTAGAGCATATTGATGAACATGCTGCTGTACATTTTACAGACACTGCCCAAAAGTGGCAGACACCACAGATCGCTGGCTTTTTGGGTGGTATTGAGCGGATTTCTTCTGCACTGTTGGACATGGATGGTCAGGCCAGTTAAAGGTCACTAGATTTCATTCTCAGCAGTGCCAAGGACAGGATCCCAGTCTAACACAATCTATAACGTGTTTTAGAGAGCGAGCGAAAGAGAGAGGGAGACTGTTGCATAAAATGGTACTAGATGGAACTAGAGCTGCATGGGTAGTTGCGTCTGGATAAATTGAGAATCACAATTTTTTGGTTTCAAATAGAGACCATAATTCTCCTATGATTCTGATCAGACAAAATAACATACATTACCAGAGGTTCTGACAAAATATGAATTGCTGCAGTCTAATTAATTAAATTAAATATTTAATTAGGTTTGATTGAATGTTCATTCACTCATAAAGACTTCACTTGTTTCATTACTGAATGAATCTCTTGAATGAATGATTTAGGGCTCTATCATACACCCGGTGCAACGCCAGGCGGGCGCGACGCAAAACACTAGCAAATGCATTCGCGCACATCTGTTCACCTATGGGTGTGCTGGTCTGAAAATCAGGTGTTTTCAGCATTGTTGACTAGTTGCTATTTTGAGAAACTGAAAATGACTGTGCCATTAACTAGGGCTGCACGATATTGGGAAAAAATTGCATTGCGATATTTTTTCCCCCAACGATATATATTGCGATATTGAGAGCCATCAATCCAGGCTAAAGTCAATAATTACCATTCCATGATATTAATAATTTCAGTAATAAGCAAGTTTCATTACAAGTGACAAAAAGAAATGTTGGGAAGTTTGTGTAAACATGAAACTAAACCTCCAGTAGGTGGCAGCAGGTGACTGTCTTAACGAGTGAGTCACTGAGTCGTTCATTCAAACGCTGAATCGTTCACGCTTGTTGTTATGAGCGAGTCGTGTTACGGGTCTGCTGTGAACGATTTTAACTGCTGAAATAGAACAAAAACACTAAATATTGCATCTAAAATGTAAGTGACTTTAAGTGAATTTTAATTAGTTGTTTATGGAACTGTCATATGAAATCAGTGTCATTTTCAGTCGTGATGGTATTCAGGAAAACGCTCTAGTGTTGTAATTTCTCCCTGAGAGGCTGCACGAGCGTCAACAGCGCGACCTTATTATCGTCAGTTCATTATATTATTATCCACTATTGATCGCCACTTACACTAAATTAATGCTCAAACATTCTTGTATTTTGGTGATTCGCTAGTTATTTTTTGTTTTAATCCGGCTCTTGTCAGTCAGGCAAGTAAAATTATCTTTCACTTGTCCCTTCAAAACATCCACATGTCCCGGACAAGCTTTAATGTCGAGCCCTGCTTTGTATTCGTCGTAAAGAGCTTTGTGGTGCCGTTAAGTGATCAGACAAATTGGTGGTGTTTTCTTGTTTTGTGGCCACAAGACACTCCATGCACCTCTTTTTGTTCAACATCCTCCTTTATGTAGGCAAAATAGTCCCAAAAAGATGATTTCTGGTACAAACCTTTTTTTTTTTCCCCTCTTCGGATCCTCTTCGTCGCGCATTTTAGCAGTGAATGTTTGGCCGTGAGCGGTGAGCAGCGGCACAGCGAACCAATCAATCTGCAGGCATGAGGAACGTGCATTTCACTCCAACAACAAACTCGTGCGGGTTTACTGTGTGCTACCGCTCTCTTAAGACACCATGGGCTACTGCCCTTCACATTGCATGTTCCGGCGATGTGACTATCGCACACACGCACATCGTGATGTCGATGTTAAAACAGAATATCGTTCAGCCCTACCATTAACCAACAAAAACCTGGTCTAAAGTCAATAGCGCGGTATTATTTGTGTTATTTAAAGGGTGTTTTAGTAATATAAGCCTAATATGAAAAGCGATCAGTCTTTCCGCTCGCAAATTCCACCATGTAAATGGTGAATCCGCAATGGTGCATTATGTAAAAACAAGGAGACTGAACCAATGAAGATTTGAATATAGGAAGTGGTTTATTGAGACATGTTTTTGAACAATTGTGTTTGTACTACTGTGAATATTTTTGAGAAAATATAAAGCACAGCAAGACCGGAGCTGATCATACGCACAACTTTTGTCTATCTTTCTTTCACCTTTGCACAGCTTCTGGACGCTGAACATTTTAACTGATAGCTGATGCAGAGGTCCTGTACCCGCTACACGAGCGAAACTGGCTTTTAAAGGGAATGGGAGATGAGACTCTGGTTTATTGACATTACGCCCAAAACACACTGGAACTAATTAAGAGAATAGGGACAACCATTTTAGACCATGTGGCTGGCGCGGCAATCATTTTTCCCATTGTTAAACTAGCAAAAGAGGATTCGGACACGCCCTGATTGCACCTGCGCCATTCACTCAGATTGTTAAAATACGGCCTCAATGACTAATCCATTTTTAACAGTCACTTGCCGCCACCTACTGGTGTAACCATACACTCGATATTTTAAGCGCCATGCTACTTTCAAAAGGGGATTTACTCTTTAAGATGGTGTTTATATTCTAGCTATAAATTTTATCCCAGTACTTCTGTGATAATTTTAATTATTTTAAGACTGAAATTGCATTACTGTGTGGTTAAAAAGTAAAAAAAGTTTGTGAAGCTGTTTCATACCCAATCAGGATAACTGCTCTCTCTGAGCAGCGGTATCGCCAGTGCAGATCTGAATGTTCTGGTGTGATTTTGTCAAAGATTAAATAGACACAGATGAGATGTAATTTAGGAATTTGATCATGTTGGTGTTTGATTCCAGATTGCAATATTTTAACGATTAATTGTGTATCTCTAGTTTGAACACTCTCCTGATATTCCCGTGACTCAGTCTCCATCACCGAAGAGATTGCTGTGCAGAAAAACAGATAGAGTTGAAAGATTTTTTTGAACAGCTCCCTTTTAACCAAGATTTCACGCTGAGCAAATGCATAAACATTAGCCTTTACTTCCAAAAACTTTCTTTTCACATTTGCATTCAAAAAGCTCTCTGACAGGCGTGAGATGTCTCTGAAGATTTTCTTTCCTCTCCTCCATTGAAGATCAATAAAGCTTGAGGCATCATGTGCCTATTCCTGCATTCACAATTCACAAATGTGGCTGCAACCTTTTATTTTTTAATTAATATAGTGAATTACAAATGACCAGGAAAATCACTCAGATTAACAATAACTGTTGTCTGCATTAGTTAAACTACCATTCAAAGGTCTGTATGATTTAAAAAAAATAAAAAATAAAGCAATGTTGTGAAATATTATTACAATTTAAAACACCTGTTTTCTATTTTGATACATTTTTAAATGTCATTTATTTCTGTGGTCAAAGCTGCATTTTTAGCATCATTACTCCAGTGTGTCACATTATCCTTCAGAAATCATTAATATGCTGATTTGCTGCTCAAGAAAGTGCAAAAAAAAATTTAACTTAACATTATTAGCCTGACAAGCCAGACCCACATCAAGATGTTTGGTCTGGAAACTCACCATTGACGGCTCAATCCGAGGGGCGGGATAAACGGTTGTCTTTCAAACTCCCTCTGCACACGATAGGATAGCGCTACACCAACCAGAGCAACGAAGGTGAAGCAGAGCTCGCTGACAGATTAATGCTGCCTTCACGTGCTATCGGAATTATCGAAAATACGAGTTTCCGAGGTAAACATTGCACACGAACGCCCTCTGAGGTCGTGTTTACCACTGGGAAGTTCGTGAATAATTTTGATTCCCAAGTTCCTGAGATGGGTGTGGCATAACCGTTAAAAATGGCAGATGGGAGACGAATTTCAGCTGTGGCAGGTGTTTTATTAGTTTTTTTGTGCAACAGTTTCATTGTCTTGTCGTTAAAGTAGTACATATATACATAATTTAAGAATCATTTGAAGCATATTGTGTATTTTAAACACATTGAAAATCGCATCTAGTTGACCATCATTTCAGAATAGCTGACTATCTATCTAGTCTGGTAAAAGTAGCTATACAATAGGATCATGTAGGGCTGGAAAACTATTGCCATTTTAGTCTTTAAGCAGCCTTATCTTGTGTACATTATGCCTTTATTGTAAATGTGATTATAAACAATATGTTTTCGTGTTGTGCTGCTAGTGTTTGCCAGTGATTCTATGATTTTCTGGGACCAGGAAATGACTGAAATGGTTATAGTGTTAAAATAATATTTTCCCAAGACGCACAAAAGTAAACCTGGCATCCTCTGTTCTTTCTGACAGCAAAGCACCTGAACACAACAAGCTCGTAATCACGACTTCTGAAGTGGGAAGTAGGAAACTTCCGATAGCATGTGAAGGCAGCATAAACATTTGCTGTATCCGGTCGGCAAAACTCCGAACACATCTTGCCTTCTTAAGAATGACTTCAGTGCCGTTCTTTGTTCTTTTCTCAGAGAAAAGCTTAACTCCAAGTCTTCCAGAGTCGCGGTCAAAGCTGATTCGAAAGACCGCCGTTCGCCAGTTTCTGTGTTTACTAGAAGCACACAAACGCAACTCGGCTGTCATTATGTTAAGCCCCGCCCACCGACTCTATACATGATGTGATTGGCCCGACCAGAGTTTGGCGAATACAGCTCAGAAGGGTATTGAAAGTTGCTAAAAGACACTCGCGCTAGGGTGTGTCTAGATTTCTAGGCTATAAAATTATTAATTTCTTGAGAAAAATATCTCTCTGACCCCAGACTTTTGTCGAGTAGTGCACATTTAATTTTCATAAAATATTTTTGGATGACTAAAAATAAAATAAAATCATACAAATTATTTCCACTTTATTTTTGTCTGTTTGTCCTTTTGTTTATTTATGACTATATTAATTACCTGTTTTTCCTTGCATAATTGTACAAAAAATAATTTTAAAAAAGGAAACAAAATTTCAAACTTGCTTTACTGCCATGAATGTACATAGAATATTGCGAAAGCTTGGAATATATTAACAAAAAATAATAATTACAACATCATTAAATATGTAAATAAATTAGAACATGTTTTTTTTCTCTGTACCGTTTTTCCATCTGCACCCAGACAGATTCTTCTATATCTTATATTTGTTGGCTAGAAATTTAAACTCTAAAGATTCACATCTTCAGTCATTAGAGGATGTGCGAGTCACGACAGATGTTTAATTCAGTGTTACAGTTCCGTACAGAGTTGCAGATCAACTGAAAATTATCTTTATTTAATTTTTATCGCCAAAGGTCATTTTTGACTCGCATTT
This sequence comes from Pseudorasbora parva, assembly GCF_024679245.1. NCBI lineage: Eukaryota > Metazoa > Chordata > Actinopteri > Cypriniformes > Gobionidae > Pseudorasbora > Pseudorasbora parva. The sequence goes on along the minus strand of NC_090188.1, from coordinate 6,104,712 downwards.
TATGCTTTATGAGTTTTTACTCCAGCTGTCTAAGTTTAATTTTTTTGCTGCAAATCAGTGCACGCGTGAATAATCTGAGATTATTGCCTGCGTACTGATGAATATATGGCACAGGAGAACACAAACCACACACATTCTTCACCTGAAGACCAGTCTCAATCGCACATGTACCACCCAGCGTGAGAACATTCTTCTGTACCTTCTCAGTTTTTCTCCTTCTCAATCTTTCTCATGGTCCAGGCGTCTCCAGCTGTTTCTAATACTCCTCTCAGTCATGCTGGATGCTTTGGAGCTATATGATTACAGCTGTGTGCGCGTGTGTGTGTGTGTGTGTGTGTGCTCTAACCATATGTTCCCATCTGGCCCCATCCCAGGGGAAGTCGACCCACTCTTAAAGAGCTTGGCTAAGGTCTGGTGTTTAGCAGCTCTGGGCTCGCTGCATTCATTCCTGCGTCGGTGGAGTCTGGGCGCAGTAAAGCATTTGATTGATGGATGAAACAGGAAATTGTTTTTCTTTCTTCCTTTGGGTTTTCCATTCAGAGATGCTGATTCAGTGGTCCGTTAAAGTTAGAGTTGGCCTAATGCCACTCAGCTTTGCGACGACTTGGAGGAGTCTAGAAAAGATACGCTTACATCTATCCCAAGCGTGCGTTTTCATCTGGAAGATCATTTGCTCATCTGCAATACGCCTTTAAAACATTCCCTGCCGAACGTTACAACGGCATGCATGCAGCAGATGTTTTTGCGATTGTTCATGAAATGTACACGCTGTCAGCGCCTTGTGCGTTTGAACATGGCTAACATGCGTTGGTCTGGTGGTAAGAAATCTCAGTACTCGAGAGGGAGATAGAGTTTCCATTTGTCTGTCATTAAACCAGATGTGATTATTCAGGGAAGTTGCTGTAAATATATTGACCTTAACTAACTTGCTTAGTTTCTCTTCTCTAGATTCTCTTTAAACTCTTGTTCCTGACAGTAGTTGACGTGAAAGAGAACCATAGAAGACTATGGGCTAAATTTACTAACAGCTAGTGTCAGCGCAAACCCTTTTGCCGTATAAAAACTGATGCCAGGATTTACTAAAAACATGAACTTATTGCGTACACATATGTAGGAGTTTACCTTTCATTTGCAAAATGTATGGGAAGAGAGTATTTAAATGAAACATGCAATGAGACTTTCTAACATTTGCGCTCATCAATTTACTGGTATTTGCGCCATTATTTACCTCCCAAAAAAAGCATGTCTTAAACAAGACACTCACTGGTAGATTGTGTTGGTCATTATGGAATTTATATATATATATATATATATATATATATATATATATATATATATATATATATATATATATATATATATATATATATATATATATATATATATGTATGTATGTATATATATATATATATATGTATATATGTATATATGTAACGATTCATCTACTATATCGATGTATCGATTTATATTCCTATGATCCAACTACATCGATCTGTGCTCGGCAAGTTGGCCTTCCGGACGACATATATCGATCTAATATCGTTTTAAAAGGTAATCGATCGTTTGTATCGATAATGGGAAATAAAGCATTTGATTTAAGCACGTCAGACTTTATATGGATGTTTTTTCTTAGCACTTTTAATGATAAAGGCGTTAAACGTTACTCAGTCTGCGTTAGCCGTACGCGCCAGAAGCCCCACAAAGAAAACAAAACCTATAGCGGATGACGGAGGAGAAGCCAACGAGCGAGAAATGATCAAGTCAGCATTGTGGCCCAGTGTGAGAAAACACTTTGGCTTTAGTAAAGACGGAGATGTTATTAAGAAGTCGATCGCTGTTTGTAGTAGCAGCAAGTTCAGCCACTGCTCGTTCAACCTGAAGAGATGTTGGTTGTACTTTACTTTTGATATCAATATTATATTTGTATTATTTTTATTTCGAAAAACAACAGCAAAAGTAGCAGGTAAACCTACTGTAAATTAAACCTGAAGAGATGTTAGTTGCACTTTATTTTTGATATTAATATTGTAATATTTTTATGTTGAAAAACAAGCAGAAGTATCAGTAGTAGTAGTAGTAGTAGTATGTTGGTTGCACTTACTGTACTTTTATTGAAAATGAGAGCAGAAAAGGTTATCTTCCTGTTCATTCAACCTAAACTGTTGGTTGCACTTTATTCAAATAAAATGTATCCCAACTAACCCAATTTTAATAGAAGGGTTAATATACTGACAACCACCGTAAAGTTTGCCAAGTGGGTGTGGTGTGAGTGAGTGGAGGTGGGGATAATTTGCGTAGAGTTACATTCAAGCTATTTTAAGGCATAAATATAATTTTTTTCATAGGATAAAACATTTAAAATGTTATTTTGTTGATCAAAGATGAGTTTTAAGGGATAAAGTGATTGACTGCAGAGGAAAACAGGAATTAAAAGAAAAACACATGATGAATCACGGTGTCATACACACAAATGCAGAACATAGAAATACAGAAATACTGAAATAAAACATTAATTTAACAACCTAATATGTAACATAAACCCTAATTAACCAATTACCATATCTCTAACCATTACAGTTTTTTATTTTTTTTTATTTTATCTGAGCTTCTGAAAGTGTCCTCTTTCCTATTGGCACAGATGAAAAATAATGTTTGTAAAATATTTAGTGTCAGATTAATACAACATGCAATGTATTCACTTCCTCTTATAGAGTCATTAGAAGATTTCACCATCAGGAAAACACATGTCCCCTATCTGTGTTTAGCTCTGAATGAGCTCTGTTTTGTTATCAGTGTGAATCAGTGGCTCAGAACCCATGTAAACACACAGCGCTCAGACAGACAGAGAGACTGCTGAGAATGTGCTGCCGTCGGATTTAAAGTGTCCTGTAAATATGTTTGCGGCGTTGTTCGCATTTTAAAGTCTGTCAAATGGGGTCACGGGTGAAGTGGTGGCACATTTTCTCTGGGTGATTCACGCGCGGAACATTCTGCAAGTGTGGGGGGAACATGGTTTAAATATTTTGAAATGAATCATTTGATGAGGAATGAATGGAGTTCTCAAGGGGGTTTTGTGGTGGCGTCTTGCGTTCCCCTTAGATCTAAGAGTGACATTTCAAGAGGGTTTCCAACCGCTTTCTGCTGTGGTTAAAGGGTACAGTCGTGCACACTGTATCTTTGTCTGTGAAATATGATAGATAGTAGAAACATTTGCTAGTTTTTATAGAAAGTTAAAAAATCATTTACATTTTTTTCACCCCAAAATAAAATATGCAGTCCCCATTTTAGTTTTTCAGCATGACACGAAAGAAAACTTAGGAGCAAAGGTCCCTGATACACCTGGTATTTAGTCAATTGGGTCACAAGTAGATGAGAGAGAAACATTCCTGGTGTTTTAATCCGTCTCTATTGTCCACTTTTAATCACTTCTGTCCTGATTTTTTTCGAGCGGAGGGTCTATGGTGGGTAACTATATGGATCTTTTGATTTAATTGCCGAAATAAGCTTGTGCAATTTACATATGAACGCTATAGGAAGCCACAACTAACATGCGCTTTAGTTTCTGCTCTGACAGCCGCAAAACCAGCCAAACTGTTTTAGAAATCATGAATGGAGAGAGAACATTGTTCTTGGTATTTTTCATATTCAAACCAAACTTAGGTCTACAGCCGATAAAGTTTAAGTCCCGTCTGGCTAGCGCACTTCCCATAATGGTTACGCATTAGGCCAGTTGGCGGAGACTAGGTGGAGAGTCTTTAGTAGCCATTTATATGCATTCGTTCACATTAACATCAACACTATGAAAGGAATCCGGTCGAATGTTTTTTAGCTATCTCTGAAAGTGCTCAGAAGTGGACAAGCTCAAAACGTTTTAGACCCGTTTACACCTGTATTTAGTGTTGTGCACTTGTGATCGGATCGACCAAATTGCTATTTAATACCAGGTACAGGGTCTAGGTTTCTTCATTATTCATGGAAAATCTAAAATTTCAGTCATGCATGTACTGTGCTTATATACTGATGTGTCGGGTTCAGGTGCAACACATCAGAACCTCTTTTTTTATTTGCATGCGTTTGCAAATAATAATAATAAAAAAGCTTTGCAGAGGAGAAGATTGACATATCTCTCCCCCTGAGGTGAAAATCAAGTTTTTAATGATGTTTGTATCTCTTTGTGGTGTTTTTAATATTTTTTTATGACAAACCATGTGCTAATTCATTATTCAACTCTATTGCAGAGTATTTTTTCCTTAAAGGTGCACTATGCAACTTTTCCGTCAGCTAGAGGGCGCCTTTTCAAAACAAAGGCGTAGTTGGATCACTGCAACTTGAGACATGTGGTCTTAACCTCACAGCCGGTGGAAAATAAGACTGGCAGAAATCATGTTCATGGATGCGGTTATTAACGTTACTATAGTATGAAGCAGAGCAGGACCGAGTGTTAAGGAGCTGAGCAAGGCCGCTGGGGAGATTATTAATGAGATGAACAACACACGGCTCTCGAGCAGCGGGACTTTTATTATGCCACAGTTGCCGGCGCTATTCCCACTTTTCCGGTCATGAGTATGAGGTAACTCTGTTTATCATATCAGATACATTTAAGTGTGTTTAAAATGATGTTATGATGTTACTCTGTGTGTTCGCTCAGCGCTGCTGTGACACTTGTTTCTGCAGAATAAAAACGGAAACTGAGGGGAACACAGATATGACGCGATTGACAGGCGACTCCCTCAGACGTCCCGATTCATTGGTTAAAATAGCAATTTTCTCACAAATAAATTACAAGTACTCTACAAGTATATTGTAAGTACTCAACTGAACAAAATATATAACACTAGCCTAGTGGTTTGTGGATATTATACTGCAAAAATACTACATAGTGCACCTTTAAAACTACCGTGAAAACCACTGTTTGAAATCGCTGTTGTTTCTGGCATCACAAACTACCTTGTATCGAAACACGTTAACGTGTGGGCGGGCCTTAGCATATTATTAACTATTCTCTGAAGCAGGAGAGTCTCAAAAGAATCATATTTTTCTGTTGATATGAAAAATTTTGTACATTTAGCAATATAGCGGGTGAATTATATGTATATTGCGATGTAATAATGAAATATGCCTTTTTCCACTGACGTTCTTCTGAGTACTTTAAAGCGTTTCTAAGGATGCTGATTTTTAGAGGGCATATTGAGACATTGGAACATGGTTTGTGTAACATTTAGAAGTAAGAACACATTACTAGCTGTTTGAAAACGTAGTCAGGCCAAAGGCTAATCACATCAATTATGGTTATGTCTTTGACGTTGTAGAGAGTGATACATAAAATGAATTGCCATTCTGATATGTTGGCTTGTTGAGCCTTGTTGAGTGAGTGGAGGTGGGGCTCATTTACATTTTCATGAATCGACTTCAAGCAAGGGTTGCATTTAAGCTATGCCAACGGGGGAAAAACATAAACCATTTTGGTGATAAAGATGATTTTTAAGGGATAAAGTTATTGATTACAGGTTTTTTTTTAAAAATGAGATTCTTAAAGATTTCATCTTTTGTGTACCATGGAAGAAATTCATGTTAGTTAACAACATAAAAAAATTTGTTGGGTGAACTGTTTCTTTAAAACACTTTTAATCATCGCAGTGTGCATTGTATCTGCAGAATCAAGAGCGATTTTCACGTCCTCAGATCAAACTAGCACCCTTTGCCTTACCAGTCCGAACCCTGAATCCGAACGCAACCATCAGCACTTTGAAACAGAGACAAGAGGAAATGAGAGAAGTTTTTTTGTGAACTTCCTGAAGACCTTTGTTTTGACCTTTAAATAGCGCTCAGACTTCCACTGGACCTTGTGATGTGAAATAAAACTTCCTCTTGTGGTCTACTTAAGGTATCTATCCATGCTGCTTTCCTTGGTGGCTACTACATCACCCAGAGCTATCATCTGCTGCTGAATCACAGTTTAATGAGACGGGTTGTATCTACATGTATCTATTGTTATTGTAAATAGATTTGTATTTCTTGCATTGCGTTTTGAAACTATTTGACAACATTTGTGTGTGGGTCAGGTTAGGTGCTGGGCTATATTTAGGGGATAGAAAATATTATTAGCTGTATATAACAACAGCAGATAAAGGAAAGTCCCCAAGGAAAGTGTGTGTGTGTGTGAGAGAGAGGATTATATTTACAGAAGTGAAGCTGTTTAAGGTCAGCGTGATGCTGCTTTCACACCCAGCGTTGACTTTGAAAACTCTCTGAGATGAAGGAAGTATAAAAAAAAAACACTCTCGCAAACAACTGATATACACACACTATAAACAAACGCGGGGCAGAAAAATATGAGAGTCATAAATATTTTGACACCTCTCTGTGTGAGGTCAAATATCTGCAGACAGTTACTCAGTATCACCATTACTTCCACAGCTACTGCTGCTGCAGTTTAATCACATGCTTAAAGTTCTTGCCGTAGCCAGACTGATCTCATGAAATGGCGTATGTTTGCTAAGCCAATTCGTATGCCATTTTGACGCATAATCATTTTTTTGTGTTTATCAATGCCGTTTCATTCTATCCCCCTACACTGCCCCTACCACTAAACCTACCCATCCCTCACACACACACAAGTACACACACACACGTTTGTTTTTGTGAAATGTGTGGACATGCCGTAGGCGTAATGGTTTTTATACTGTACAAACCGTATTTTCTATCCCCTTACGCTGCCCATGCCCCTAAACCTACCCATCACAACATAATCCATTTACCTTGTGGCCACACACACGCACACCACACACACACACACACACACACACATAATGGTTCGTTTCGGCGTAGACATACAAAACGCGGAATCGCATGGCGTAGACAGAACAAAGTGTAATAATAATATGCACGGTTTGATGTGATATGAGCTAAGCGATTCAATCACTGTTGGTAGCGTGTTTATTGTCATGCTTTTTTCCCTCAATTAGACAGAACCAAAAACTCGGTTTGGCCTGATTTAGTTTGAAGTGACGTCATCCGTTTGCAGTTTGAAGTATATCAGGGCCTTAAGACACAAACACACAACTGATGTTTGGACCCCAATTGACCCCGCATTTATGAGCCTTCTCAAAGAAAGAGGTTTTTAATTTTGCTTTTAAAAAGTGATTCTGAAAAGATTATTCTTTTCCACAGTTTAGGGCTGTTTTTTAGACCCATTTTCCTAAGCCTAGATCTAGGGAGCAGTAAGAGTTTCAGATTCGATGACCTTAAACCTCTAGCTGGTGTGTTTATACAGTACTCAAAAGGTCAGAAAGATAAGAAGGTGCCAGTTGTTTTGAGACCTTAAAACAAAGAGATTTTAAACTCTATTCTAAAATAGACTGGCAGCCAGTGCAAAGAGAGTAAGATGGGGGTGATATGTTCATATTTTGGGTGCTGTGTTTTGTTCTGTTTGTAAGCGATTCATATAGGATTGGCTAATACCGATATACATTGCGTTGCAGTAGTCCAGTGAGATGGAAGCATGTATAAATCTCTCAAACTCTTAAAGGGGGGGTGAAATGCTGTTTCATGCATACTGATCTTTTTACACTGTTAAAGACTTGGAATCCCATACTAAACATAGACAAAGTTTCAAAAGTTAAGGTGGACGTTTGATGGGAGTATTTCTTTGTCAAAAATACTACTTCCGGTTAGTCATAAGTTTCGGCAAGTTTTTTGAGATCATGCGTCCCCTTTGACGTTAATGGGGGCGGAATTTCCTTGTATGGGCCTTACGGACAATTCTACCGGAAGCGCGTGAGAGAGAGCGAGGGAGAGAGCGAAAGCAACAGGCTACGCCCATCAAAGCGCTGGCTCGTAGGATGCTGGACAGGTGATGTGCACATAACAATGTCACCAAAAAAGTGCGTTTTTGGTTGCCAGACTAAGACAGTCCTGCACAGATTCCCCAAAAACCCCGCGTTAAGGCAACAGTGGATGGAATTTGCTTTTCCGGATCAGCAACTGAGTTGCGCGAATGTTTATATCTGTTCGCTGCATTTCGGTGCCGACTGTTTCATAAACAAGGCCCAGCTCGACGGCGGATTTTCCCAATCGCCTAATGCTGAAGGATGGAGCAGTCCCAACGTTAGTACCGCAGGCGGTGAGTGAGACTGCTTCAAATGTCTGTGTTTTTTTTAGTCCGCTTACTGTCTACACAAACCACGCGTAAACACACAAACACACGTGCACAACTGCACTTCTCACATGTACACCTTCAAAGACAAAAATACGACGATATAATTCAAGTATAAATATGTAAATAACACAAGCCGCTAAGCATATTATATAGTTAGTGTATAACTTGTACCACATAGAGACGTCCTGCTCTAGTCGTTTTTGCTGCTGCTCCTGTTCAACTGCAGCCTCTGGGTCTGATTCCGGATCATAGATGTATGGCTGTATCTGATTAAAAGCCATATTTTTATTTTGAATAAAGTTTTTTTCCCGCTGTTAGGGATGACACAGCTTTACGACGCACTCGACTCAACACAATAGCAGCGCGCTGCTGCACACGTCATTATTTAGCTCCGCTCACACGACACGCCCCCACCCGCTCGGCTTTTTTCGGAAAGACTTGGAACAGCGCATCTTTCTTATATAATTATTAAAAAAATAAAGACTTTTCAGAGATATGCAGGATGCAATGCTACTCTATAGGTACTCAAGATTGACATGACACTGACTGAAACTGAGTGTTTCACCCCCCCTTTAAAAAACATTACCTTAACAAGGAATCTTAGCTAAAAAAAAACTTGATTTAACTACTGCATTTACCTGCATCATTTTTTTTAAATTCCTCTTATATAATATAATATAATATAATATAATATAATATAATATAATATAATATAATATAATATAATATAATATAGGACTTTCATTGTGCTTTTTCCATTCCATTTTTGTAATTCGTTGTATGGAAAATTATTTTCATAAATTCTCATTTTCTGTTCCATAGGAAAATAGCCACATACAGGGTGAGTGAATAATGACAGAAATTGTAGTAACACTTTATAATAGGGTCTCGCCAGCTAACAGAGAACATTCTCATCTACAAACGTTCTTCCACTTTAATAATAAAGTTAGCACAAAACATTATTTATACATCATTCATCTAAAGTTTTTTTTTTTTGTTCAGAATATTCACAGAACATTCTTAAGTAACATTTTCATAATGTTTGAAGAATTATATAATCGAATGTCCATTTAAAAGTGCACTATGTAGTATTTTTGCAGTAAAATATCCACAAACCATTAGGCCAGTGTTATATATTTTGTTCAGTTGAGTTCTTACAATATCCCAAACAAAATCGTGAGAAACCGTGAGAAAATTGCTATTTTAACCAATGAACCGGGACGTCTGAGGGAGTCGCCTGTCAATGGCGTCATATCTGCGTTCCCCGTAGTTTCCGGTTTTATTCTGCAGAAACGCTTTACTCTTAGCAGTGTGAACAAGTCACAGCAGCCGCTGAGCGAACACACAGAGTAGCGTCATAACATCATTTTAAACACACTTAAATGTATCTGATATGATAAACAGAGCTGCATTACGCATGAACGGAAAAGCGGGAATGTTATCAGCTTATTTTATCATATAGTGTCAATGTGGGCAGATCAGTATTATAGTTGATACAGTTTATTTACATGTGGGAGATATGTGTATGTATAAGCTACTAGATCTTCATATATGTAAAATAAAATGTCCATTTATCTAAAGAATAAAGTACAATTTTTTACACATGGATGATGTCTTTCATAACTTTACAACTGGTCAGAACATCAAAGTCATTCAAAAACATTGATAGGCTGGTCTAGGTTTGTAAAGGTAACTATGTACATTTATTGGTATGGAGGAATACAAATGGCCTGCTTGTATATTGTAAGTATGGAAAAACGTACCAGAAAAGGGCAGAACATTAGAAATTACATTAGGAGCAAAATTAAAAAAACATTAACAAAAGAAAACTACACTGTCAAAAAATTATTTAGAAAAAAAGTTACCTGGTTGCCTTAATTTTGAGTTCATTGAAATTAAAATTTTGAGTTAATACAATGAACATGTTTTTGAGATTCGACAACCTTTATTAAAAGATTATTAAAAGATTTTGTAAGCATATTGGGTAGTTGTGTGTGTTTTATTTCTAATGACGCAGTGAAACGAGCCAAATAGTGCTATTTTCATGATTTATCAAATTTTTTATGTGGTTCAGATACAATAATATTTTGAGTTTCTATTTATTAAACAGATTTCCTTCATTGTATCAACTCAAATTTTTAAATGCAATAAACTCAAAATTTTAAGGCAACCAGGTTACTTACTTTTTTAAGTTAAACCAACAAAAAACAACAATTTTTTTTACAGTGTATATAAATAAACATATTGTCAGTGATGCATTACATGATTTTGTTACACACAGCAGGCAGAAAGTGAGAGACACAGAATGCTGCTACTGATTAGTACCGTATCGGAGTTCAACTTCTGGGTTTGTGTACCCCTCAACGACGCTAGAGTTTTCAAAATGGCCGCCAGGTGAATAAGGCGAATGGCGCCGGCAACTGTGTCCCGTCATAATAAAAGTCCCGCTGCTCGTGAGGTGTGTGGAACAACAATCGGCATCATCAAACTACGCCTTTGTTTTGAATAGGAGCCCTTAAAAATTACATAGTGTAGCTTTAACGTTCGTTCACATAACCAAGAGAACTGTTTTTAAAACATTTTTCAGAGAACATTTCGGAACCTAATCATACATTAATGAGAGTTAGCAAAACATTAGAACATGGTTTTGTTAACTGGGCCATTAGTTAATGCATTAATTAACATAAACTAATGATCAAACTATTCTCACAGCATTTATTAAACTTCGTTAATGTTAGTTAATAATATTCTTTATGTTGAAGCTTGTGGAAGTATTGCTGTGGAATAATAAACAGCAGGGGAAATTGTGGTTGGTCACTTTCTATGTCAGTGAAACGGTCTCTTCCTGTCTAAGTGGGTGGTTCTTGGCCAGAAAATTGAAAAGTGGACCAGAGTATATTCTGTTAGTCAGACTAGCCAGCATGAACCAGTCTGGACCAGCATGGGAATGCATTCTGGTCTAAGCTGGTCTTTTCAGCAGGGTGAAAGAGCAATATGAACAATACAAGAGAGGTATGGAGAGAGCAGACGTTGGAAATGAATTTGAATGGTGGGAAAGTAAGAAGAGCGTAAGCAAAAGAAATACTGCAGTAGGAGGTTCAGAGGGAGAGAAAGAGCTCTTTAAAAGGGGGTGTGGGAATGAAAGAGGGCACGAAAATGGGGGGAATGAGAGAGGAAAGAGGGAGATTTAGTTGTGTAGTTGGGTGTGGGAATGCAAGGTCAGAGCTCTGCTGGAAGAAGAGGCTCTTGGCAGGACACAGCTGAAAGGGATTGTGGGAATTTATACAGGATTAGTGGAGTGTCTGATGCTCTACAACTCTCATACAACACACACACACACACACACACACACACACATATTTGTGATGATTTTCACATGTTTTTCCCCCTCTACGCTTCCTAAAGGTTGTGTTATCAGACTGCGAGGGTCTTGTGAGTGTTCAAGTGTTGGTTGTATTCGTGCCTTTAACAACTTATTTGTGCTTCTTAAGTTTGAGTTAAAAGGATAGTTTGCTCAAAAAGAAAAACTCATTATTATAATAACTCATTATAAAGTCATTATTTACTCACCCTTGTGTTGTTCCAAACCCGTAAGACCTTCATTTATCTTCAGAACACAAATGAAGATCTTTTTTTGATGACATCTTTGCGATTTCTGTCCCTCCATTGACAGCTACTCATCTACCACTTTGATGCTTCAAAAAAAAAACATAAAACTAATCCATATGAATTGAGCGGTTTAGTCAAAATTTTCTGAAGAGACTTGATCACTTTATATGATAAAAACATGATGCGTAACATGAGAATGAACCTCATTGGTTCTTGAGGAAGCTTAAACGTGATGCGTAACACGAGAATGAACCTCTTTGGTCTTGAGGAAGCTTAAACGTGATGCGTAACACGAGAATGAACCTCTTTGGTCTTGAGGAAGCTTAAACGTGATGCGTAACACGAGAATGAACCTCTTTGGTCTTGAGGAAGCTCAAACGTGATGCGTAACACGAGAATGAACCTCTTTGGTCTTGAGGAAGCTCAAACGTGATGCGTAACACGAGAATGAACCTCATTGGTTCTTGCTGAAGCTCAAACATGATGCGTAACACGAGAATGAACCTCATTGGTTCTTGAGGAAGCTCAAACGTGATGCGTAACAAGAGAATGAACCTCATTGGTTCTTGAGGAAGCTCAAACATGATGCGTAACACGAGAATGAACCTCATTGGTTCTTGCTGAAGCTCAAACGTGATGCGTAACACGAGAATGAACCTCATTGGTTCTTGCTGAAGCTCAAACGTGATGCGTAACACGAGAATGAACCTCTTTGGTCTTGAGGAAGCTCAAACGTGATGCGTAACAAGAGAATGAACCTCATTGGTTCTTGCTGAAGCTCAAACGTGATGCGTAACACGAGAATGAACCTCATTGGTTCTTGAGGAAGCTCAAACGTGATGCGTAACACGAGAATGAACCTCTTTGGTCTTGAGGAAGCTCAAACGTGATGCGTAACACGAGAATGAACCTCATTGGTTCTTGCTGAAGCTCAAACGTGATGCGTAACACGAGAATGAACCTCATTGGTTCTTGAGGAAGCTCAAACGTGATGCGTAACAAGAGAATGAACCTCATTGGTTCTTGAGGAAGCTCAAACATGATGCGTAACATGAGAATGAACCTCATTGGTTCTTGAGGAAGCTCAAACGTGATGCGCAACACGAGAATGAACCTCATTGGTTCTTGAGGAAGCTCAAACGTGATGCGTAACAAGAGAATGAATCTCATTGGTTCTCGCAGAAGCTCAAACGTGCTGCATAACACGAGAATGAACCTCATTGGTTCTTGAGGAAGCTCAAACGTGATGCGTAACACGAGAATGAACCTCATTGGTTCTTGCTGAAGCTCAAACGTGATGCGTAACACGAGAATGAACCTCATTGGTTCTTGCTGAAGCTCAAACGTGATGCGTAACATGAGAATGAACCTCATTGGTTCTTGCTGAAGCTCAAACGTGATGCGTAACACGAGAATGAACCTCATTGGTTCTTGCTGAAGCTCAAACGTGATGCGTAACACGAGAATGAACCTCATTGGTTCTTGCTAAGGCTCAAGCGTGATGCGTTACACGAAAATGAACCTCATTGGTTCTTGCTAAGGCTCAAGCGTGATGCGTTACACGAGAATGAATCTCATTGGTTCTTGCTGATACTCAAACGTGATGTGTAACATTTTTGTGATTACTCAAAAATGTTGCCTTGTTTGTGTTTTAGTAAAAATAATGGTAACACTTTATTTAAAGCCTTTATGTATAATTCATTATAAAAGTATTTTAATGCTGTAATTATGCCTTGTAATGTATGCTCTCATTAATAACATCATAATACCTATCTATTAATTAAGCACACCTTTAGAAAGTATGCATTAAAACAATAGACAAACAACTGCAGATATTATAATGCATTTATATGCGGTTACAATTATTTATGAAAACACGTACATTTATTAATACCTTTAGTTTATTATAATTACCTTTAAATTTATTTATTTAAAAACTAAAGTTTCCATAAAAATTATTGAATGTAAATATTGGAGTATATGGTTATATTTGTGCATTTACATTTTGAAATATGATTTTATGATGTTAATTAACAAAAAACAGTGCACCTTATTTATTTTTACTTCCTGCATTAAATATATTTGAATCAAATTAGCAAGGGAAATAATATCAAAAAGGCTGAAAAATACTAAGAGTAGCTGCTACACACACATAATGCGGTAAATACAAACATTTGTGAAGAAGCCAGCGGTGGATAGGGAGAAAATGAAATGTTCTCTTCGCTCTTCTGTGGTATTTGGGCCCGTGTTGACTTTGGGATCTGGTAACGTTCTCTTTGCAGTCATCCATGTAGGCAAAGACAAGGAATTATAGCCTCACAGAACTCCAATGGAAAATAAACACATTTTCAGCACTGTTAGTACACATCTGGAGAAGATAAAGATCACAATACTCTCGCATGTATATGTCAGTTATATTTTAGTTCTGTCACCATAACCTTGTGTTTTTGAAACAGATGCTTGTGGTTTGTATGTTTGTGTATGTTAATGAAAGCAGAGGAACTATCGTTCTGTTGCTGCTAGATTCAAAATGGATACGAAAGTAAAACTCTGTAGTTAAACAAGTCCAAGCATGTTTTCCACATTACTTTTTACTATTTTTATCTAGATGCACCCACATAACAACACTAATAAATAACCCGAGTAGGAATATTTTCAACCCAAGGGCTGGGTATATATAACACATGTTGGGTTAATTTTATCCAGCAAATTGGGTTGTTGATTTAACCCAGCATAGTTGATTAATTTTTACTATATTTATTTTTACTTATAAATTAATGTCTACAAATGAACTTAAATTCTCAGATTTTTTTTAAAATTCTCGACACAATTTATAGATTTGTGTAGTTTTTAATACATATTGCCAACATTTAAGCTCATTTAATTAGAAATAAAAATTAAACATTTAAAAATATTTCAGGTGTAATCGACCAGTCTCTGTTGTCCCGCTTGCACTGTAACGCCGCTGGGTCTCGTGTCGGAGCTTGTGTCATGTTCAGCGCGGGAACTTCCAACCTTAGACCCCCTGTTCATTAACAAGCGAACACTGGAGCTGGGTAACACAAAAACTACCCAACACTGGGTTGTTACATCTGACCAAGGAGCTGGGTAACACAAAAACTACCCAATCCACTGGGTTGTTACGTCTGACCCAGGATCTTAGTTACACAAAAACTACCCAAACACTGGGTTATTACGTCTGACCAGGAGCTGGGTTACACAAAAACTACCCAATCACTGGGTTGTTACATCTGTCCAGGATTTGGGTAACAAAAAAACTACCCAAACACTGGGTTGTTACATCTGACCAAGGAGCTGGGTAACACAAAAACTACCCAATCACTGGGTTATTACGTCTGACCCAGGATCTTAGTTACACAAAAACTACCCAAACACTGGGTTGTTACATCTGATCCAGGAGCTGGGTAACACAAAAACTACCCAATCACTGGGTTATGTCGTCTGACCCAGGATCTTAGTAACACAAAAACTACCCAAAAACTGGGTTGTTACGTCTGACCAGGAGCTGGGTTACACAAAAACTACCCAAACACTGGGTTGTTACGTCTGACCAGGAGCTGGGTTACACAAAAACTACCCAATCACTGGGTTGTTACGTCTGACCAGGAGCTGGGTTACACAAAAACTACCCAATCACTGGGTTGTTACATCTGTCCAGGATTTGGGTAACACAAAAACTACCCAATCACTGGGTTGTTACATCTGACCAAGGAGCTGGGTAACACAAAAACTACCCAATCACTGGGTTGTTACATCTCACCAAGGAGCTGGGTAGCACAAAAACTACCCAAACACTGGGTTGTTACATCTGACCCAGGATCTTAGTTACACAAAAACTACCCAAACACTGGGTTACGTCTGACCCATGATCTGAGTAACACAAACACTGGGTTGTTACGTCTGACATGGAGCTGGGTTACACAAAAACTGGGTTGTTACGTCTGACCAGGAGCCGGGTTACACAAAAACTACCCAATCACTGGGTTATGTCTGACAATTTTAATTGGTACTCTATTTGGCATTTTAATACCCACACGGACACTTCTGAAAACAATGAATTGAACTGTCCGGTCTGATTCACAGAATTGAATTGACCAAACATCTCAGTATCGCCAATTACAGTCTTAATAGATATTCATAACATTAGTACACATAAATTCATAAATTCATTTTTTTGGCAGCAAAAATGTATGTAAATATTTGATGGCTCCGTAAAGGGACAGTCCATAAAACACTCTTTCCGTCTTCATCCTTTTCACTTTTAAACATAACTCATACAACAAGCGTCACTTTGATGTTTTCAGACCATTAGATTCAACATTCATCAGAGGGATGCCATTGCTCTCTGATCCGGCACAGGGCTTCAAAACAGGAAGTGGGGGTCTTTACGAGCCCTTGTAAAAACAGCTAACAGCTCGCTGCAGATTCTGGTTGCCGGGGTGAGACCCGCTGGAATGCTGCTTCATCATAATGCAGTGGGCTGCGGTCAGAGTGTGTACCAGTGAAACTTATGTCAGTTCAGCTTCACCATCAGATTTTACTGTGTGTCTGTAAAGATTTACACTCTCATTTAAAAGGGTTTAGATACTCACTGCTGTGGCCAATTATACAGGGAGATGATTATAAGGCTGTTAAGTGTCACAGTTAATATACTTGAAATTAATCTCTGTATACTGAGAAAATGTTAATAATCGTCTTGGGAATGTTTGGGGAGAGAGACGAGAATCAATTTAACTACATTTACAGTTTTACACTGTGGTGTGAATTCAATTTTAGTACGTTAGACGACCACGGATATTTCCAAAATCAGCCCACAATAAATTCCTGCAGGATTTGCCTCGAATTCTGTCATCATTAATGCATTCTTCATGTCTTGCCAAATGCAAAAGTCATTCTTTCTCGCATGAAACACTCAAGAAGGTTAACAGAATGCTCAAGTTGCTCTTTTCCATACAGTGAACTGTATGTGATGTGCTTTTTGTGAAGATTGTATATCTAAAGTTCACTGAATAACCAATTAAAATTCAAAGATGTTGCACTCATTTTACTTATGAATGGGACCCAGCATGCTGTCCAAACCATAGACCGTAAAAAAATATGGCCGAGTGGACATCATCCGTTTCCGCTTGCCAGATTTGAAGCTTTCAGGCGGCCTGCACGGCGCTGACATCTAGGGACCGTGTCTGCGCAGTAGAGCGCAGGAAGTAGAGTCACGATTTCAAAAGCCCGCCCACACTCTCGCAGATGCAGAACAATTAATTATGTTGGTGTGAAATAAACAGTTGTTGAAATGTAGAAATTAAAGCTAAAGCTCCAATCTGCTCCCAAAAATCCAGAAAAAAGTCCGTTAGTGCCTCAATCTCAGCTGTCAATCATGACGTCACACCCCGCCGTTTTTATAGCATCAAATAACTAACTAACTAAAACTAAACTTATTTTAAAAACGAACACTTGAAATGAAATCATTGTGATGATAACTGCCTTCAATGACATAAACTATACATAAACTAAAACTAAAAATATTTGAGGTGTAATTTTATTGTTTAGTTTGCCTCGCCTCGCGTCCATTAGAAAACACAGATGGGCGACTACTGGGTCCGGTCACCGGGGGGCGATCGAGGCGCGAAAGCTTCAGTTTCTGAGAGGGGGACTGCAGGCTTGGTCCAAATACAGCCCTGACGTCTAGGCAAAATTTGGGATGTTAGTGAAAATGTGATAAATGTCTAACCAAAGCCCAAGAATAGACTTGTCATCTAGAACATGAAGAGAGCAAAGTCAACGGTGATTACAAGGTGTTTGGTTTCATTTCTTTGACATGATGGAATATCATCCATATCCTAAGTTATTTAAGGAAAAAATGACATGCAACATAATTCATGTCATCCAAGATGGATGACATGCTTCTTTCAGAAGTATAACATCTAAATGATATTTTAAAAAGTCCTGGCTCTTCCAAGCTTTATAATGGCAGTGACTGTTGGGTAATTTTTGAAGTCCATAAAAAAGCATCTATCCATCACACAACTGCTCCAGGGGTTAATAAAGGCCTTCTGTAGTGAAGTGGCATTTTTGTGCAAGAAAAATATCCATATTTAAAACTTTATAGACTAAAATAACTAGCTTCTGGCGGTCACGCAAAAAATGTCATTCAAAATAGTATTAGCAGGAACTGCAAGGCCAAAAGAATGTGAACACTCCTTCTGAGTAATGGCTTAGGCTATTCCAGTAATCCTTCCTGAATCTTAATGCTATACTATGCGATGGCATTGTGGGGTTCCAACTTTGTTCAAAATGAGCCTTTTCTATAATGCATTAAGAAATGGTTTGCTGACTCTAATGCGGAAGATGGCACAAAGAACACCTTCAGGATCAATCGAGACTCTTGTGTCTGAATGGGATAAACCCTGCATCAATGTGCCAACATCTACACCCTTAGAAAAAAGAAAGAAAAAGGTTTCCGTGGGGTTCTTGACTAATACTGTGTTGATTGGGTTATTTCACATTTTTCTAGTGATAAAGCATGTTTACGAGCTGCTCCGTTTATTAAATTTTAATGATAGGAACCTCTAGAAGGTATTTTACATATTGTTTTAGGTATTAGGTATTTATACATATCTATATAGAAGTGTTTCTTCTTAAAGAGTGTAGTGGAAGTACAGTGTAAGCCATGGCAGTGATGAATGCTGTTGAAGTTCAACAAGACACAAGAGCATTGGTGAGGTCAGGTGCTGACGTTGGGGGATTGAGCCTGACTGACTGTTCCAATTCATCCCAAATGGTGAACACTGAACGGGTCGGTGCAGGAGACGTTTGAGTTCAATAATAATCTCTCTCTCTCTCTCTCTCTCTCTCTCTCTCTCTCTCTCTCTCTCTCTCTCTCTCTCTCTCTCTCTCTCTCTCTCTCTCTCTCTCTCTCTCTCTCTCTCTCTCTCTCTCTCTCTCTCTCTCTCTCTCTCTCTGCATGAGAGAAACACACAGTCTTTATTTCAACCATGGTTTGATAGTTAATCATTCAGCAGTGTGTTTGTCAGAGTAAGAGAGATTCAATGATCCATTCTTATCTCGATACCCTGAACACAGAGACTACAGTTCACCAGAGCCAGTGTACATATGAACACTAGACTAGAAGCAAACCTTCATACAGTACATTCAAAATGTTGGGTCAGTAAGCTTTTTATTTTTATTTTTTGTTATTAATTAATGCTTTTATTCAGCAAGGATAATGGATATTAATGTTCTCTTTTTGAATTTCCCATTCGCCACAGTATTCTGAAACAAAATGTATCATGTTTTCCCCAAAAATATATAAAATTCATAAACCTGTGTTATTATTGACACCGGTGGCCGTTAAGTGAATTGTAGCCAGAAACGTCATGCTCGTGCACCTAAACGCACAAGAGACTGGACTCTTTTTTTTCGCTCTTTGCCTGGAAAAATATGTAAATATGTGCTGCGTGCTTTCCTCTCAATAAAAAAAATGACAGCGGTGCGAAAACAACAGTTAAGAAAGCATCTAATCATAGCGAGATGTTTGCACAGCTCTGCCGTTCACTGGCATCATGTTGGCAGATTAAAATGACACTGTTATGATAGTTTGGTTATAAAGTATGTTTGAGACTATAGACTCGGTCGGCATCTTGTGGACCGCGGGCCAAAATTGTCCCGCCAGCAATAATATCTAGCCTGTGCCTGCAGCCAGATAGTTTTGATAGCGGCTGGTTCTGAAATATATCTGTCATGATAGTGTAACGGAGGCGAGCTCGTGAGAGCTGTGCAGGTAAACTCCTCATGTCAAGAGACGCTCTAGTCTAGTGGCTTACACAAAAAGTTGAGCCTTTAGCCTTTGTGTTAGAGCGTCAGACCTCAAGCACTGCCTAGAGCAGGCGGTGTGAACCAAAGAAATTACAACAGTTTCTCACAATCAATTTGTCTTTAGTGATTTTTTTCTTCAAAAAAAGTAACAAAACATTATTTTTAGCAATGATTTATTTTGGGATGAATTGAGAGCTTTTAATTTGAAATGTTCTGAAAGACACTTAAACGGTTGCTTATAATGCGGGGCTTCAGCACCGACACGTGGACAATAACAACTCAAATTCTGCTTCTTTTTTAAATAAAAAATATTGACAAGACAACCAGCTAAAAAGGTGCCATGTTTCGTCTTAAACGAATACGCAGGTTACTTTTCTGAAGAAGAGCGCTCCTGAGTCCGTGTTTCTCACAATGTTCGTGTGAATCGCAGCACAGTTCGGCACACACACACACAAAACACCGGCAGTTCAATAGGGAACGCGCATCTCTTAAAGGGGCCGCACTATATTCGTACTCGTGGAATATGGGCCTCCTCCAGGATGGTGTGGTGCTGGTGCGCTCTCAGGTCTGCATGACAGCTTTTACATGACCAATTTTTCATACGAACTGTGCATTATTCTGAACTAAACTCCCTTTATTTAGATTCTTAAAATGAGAGAAATCACTGCTTTTTCTGAAATTTTAAGCATAGCCCTAAGAGACATGAACTAGTTCTTTGAAAAACATCTGTGACCTTTAATACATGTCTAGTCTTCATGCTATGAGTATGGTTTCACTAATAATAAACGTACATTTGCATAAAGCATGCATATTTGTCCATACCCATGATGATTAGAGTACTAAAAACTTGAAACATATTAATTTAAGGTGCATTTAGAATTGTGGGATTAAATTGCGATTAATCGCGAGTTAACTCACGACAATATGAGATTAATCGTGATTAAATATTTTAATCGATTGACAGCCCTAGTTAAATATGATTATAGCAAACACGTATAGAAGAGCAGAGCAGAGCCTTTTTTCTAGATTTTGACCTGCACTGCTCATGTCTGTGCTGTGATGGTGAACTTGCCTAACCCAACCCCTACAAATGGGTGAATATTTCACAATGTTTTGCATTGCTTATAATAACCGATATTGCAAAAGATTGTGTTGCAGATGTATTCTCTACAGAATTGAGTATGCATGTTAAATATAGGCTCTGCCCCCTGGCTGCAGTGCTGCTTCTGTTACGCTGTGCTGCGCTGCTGTAGACGGCTTGACTACGCATCGCTTAGTGCCACACATGAGGCGTTGTGAAGGGGATTTCCTCTGGCGGCAAACACGTCCCACTCACTCTCTGTTTGAGCGACTCTGAGTGTCTTCAATTCAATGATTTGCATCACTCAATTTTTCTGTCATTCATCTATCCTCCCTCTCTTTCTTTTTCTCTATCTAGTGAGCGTTTGCGTGATTTGACTGACTCATTTATAGTGCTCAAACTAAGATGGCAGCGGCTGAAATACAAATGGGGAAGTTTCTTGAGCTGTGCATGTTGGTTGCCAGCCTGCACTTACTGTGGGTGAGCTCTGTGTGTGTGTGTGTAAGAGAGAGAAAGATGGGCAATGAGGAAGTGACACACAGAGACGTTCTAAAATAACATGCTCATGTGGTGCCCTTAAGTTTCAGCTCTTGTGCCATGACAGACTGAAATGAGAAACCAAATGGTTTCCAAATTTAAACAGGCAAATCATATAAAATTCCACTGTAAACCACACACACACAGTTATGAAATCACTTACAAAAAGGTTAAAATGCATATGCGTCACCTTTCATGTCTATTTCATAATTTATGATGTAAAACACAACCTCTGGTTCATTGATTTAAAAAAAAGTTGCGGTCTATTTTACTGTTAGAATGAAAAAAGTTGTCCAACACAAACTAGTATGTGATCGGACTTTACTGCATTGTGAAAAGTGTGCATTATATGAAATATTGTACGGCAACCATATGGTTCGAGCCGAGGCACTGCAAAATAAGGATTTGTGATGTCAGCTGGAAACTGAAGATGTTTTAAAGGTTAAGCAGGTTAAAACTATCATAAGTTTGGGGTCAGTGCATTTAAGAAAAATTACAAATTAAGAAATGAATACTAGTATTATGCAGTGGTGCATTAAATTACAGAGCCACTAAAGGGACTTGGTGAGGGGGGAAATGAGATGGAGGAAAAATTACTCGTCAATGCTTTTGCGTTCTCACAAATGTTTTGCGTTCCCAGAGAAACTTTGCATTCCCTCTGAAAAAAAATTTGTTTTCTTCCAGGACACTTTGCATTTGCTCGCAAAGAGCTCAAAAGGTTTTGTAACCAAAGGCAAAGATTCTCATTTGAGAGAGAAAACAAAATCATTGATTTATTATTTGATATACTATATTAATATATTTATTTATCCTCCCATATCATATTCTTTTTCACCACCATGTTCCTTTAAGAGCTCCATATTAAATTGATCAAAAGACATTTATAATGTTACAAAAGATTTCTATTTTTTTTTTAAAAAATTCTTTTGAACTTTCAAAAGAAGTTCGAGTAATGATGCTGAATATTCAGCTTTGCCATCAGAGGAGTACATTACAATTTAAAATACAATAGAAATCAGTTTTTTAACTGGTATAATTATTC
This sequence comes from Pseudorasbora parva, assembly GCF_024679245.1. Taxonomy (NCBI): domain Eukaryota; kingdom Metazoa; phylum Chordata; class Actinopteri; order Cypriniformes; family Gobionidae; genus Pseudorasbora; species Pseudorasbora parva. The sequence goes on along the minus strand of NC_090188.1, from coordinate 6,082,452 downwards.
CTATATATTTTTTTTAAAACAAAAAAACAACAACAAATAAATGCATTTTGCTTGGTGAGAATAAGAGACTTCTTAAAAAACAAAAACCAGCCCCAAACCTTTAAATGAATGTACTTATACAGTGTTCACAGTACAACCTGGAACATTAATAAAGTAAATACTGTCGGGTCATTTTTTTAAATTTCATGTTGACTTTAAAACACGTCATGGTTTCCGCTTATCTTTATTTTACCATGTGGAACGGCAAAAGTGTGTATGTATCGCACAGTGACATTTTAGCAAAAGTCACAATGCAGTATAGGACACACACACACACAGAGAGAGGGAGAGAGAGAGAGAGAGAGAGAGAGAGAGAGAGAGAGAGAGAGAGAGAGAGAGAGATTTGGGGAACAGCAGGATTAGGGCACTTGGGTGGTTGTTTTCTCATGCAGAGGCACAGTTAGTCTCATGCCCAATCAGAGCGCTCGATCCTTAAACTGTTTGCATTATCTGCTCTATGACATCACCAGGACCGCCTGCATACCTGTACTGTCATTGGTTGGTTATGCTGAATTTGCTGACCAGCTTTAAAAATCACAGCCGGTGACATCATCAGCTGGAGCTCAACCAAATAATGGTGACACTTACAAAGAAAAGAAAACATCCCACTCAATACCACTAATCCACACACACACACACACACACACACACACACACACACACACACACACACACAGATTCACTATCTTTGTGGGGACTCTCCATAGACGTAATGGTTTTTATAACCGTATAAACTGTACATTCTATTCCCTTACACTGCCCCTGCCCCTAAACCTACTCATCACACACACACACACCTAATGTTGTCCAAACCTGTATGATTTTCTTATGAAGCACAAAATATTTTATTTATATATATATACATACATACATACATACATACATGTACACACACACACACACACACACACACACACGCACACACACACACACACACACACACACACACACACACACACAGTTTTGTATAAGGAAAGAAGCAAAATGAAGTGGATATTCAATGAAAATCTTTTTTCTTTGCTGTAGCATTTTTTGATGTGAATGAATATACTAGAAATCTAGACGCACCCTAGCGGCAGCAAATCTAATCTACCGTGAGTGTCGTCTAGCAACTCTCAATACACTTCTGAGCTGTAAACGGCAAACTCTGGTCGGGCCAATCACATCGTATATAGAGTCGGTGGGCGGGGCTTAACATAATGACGGCCGAGTTGCGTTTGCGTGCTTCTAGTAAACACAGAAACTGGCGAACGGCGGTCTTTCGAATCAGCTTTGACCGCGACTCTGGAAGACTTGGAGTTGAGCTTTTCTCTGAGAAAAGAACAAAGATCGGCACTGAAGTCATTCTTAAGAAGGGAAGATGTGTTTGGAGTTTAGCCGACCGGATACGGCGAATGTTTAATCTGTCAGCGAGCTCTGCTTCACCTTCGTTGCTCTGGTTGGTGTAGCGCTATCCTATCGCGTGCAGAGGGAGTTTGAAAGACAACCGTTTATCCCGCCCCTCGGATTGAGCTGTCAATGGTGAGTTTCCAGACCAAACATCTTGATGTGGGTCTGGCTTGTCAGGCTAGTGAATGAAGGTTGTGTGTGAAGAGAGGGCATTTGATGTCAGTTAAGGATATATCAGGGTTTGTTTAATGAAAGTAAAATGTCAATTCCTCATTTTAATCTCTGATTTTGAGAAAGATTAAACTGTTTCTTAATTACTGTCAGAGTTCCAGATGGACTCCTGACAGTTTAACTTCCCCTTCCTTTCCTTGCAGTATCACATTGTCTTTCTGTCTGTCTGGATAGTTCGGTCTGGTTCTTCTTTCTGTATTAGTGGAACGGAGGCCAGCTAGTAAAGATCTGTCAAGTAAATCTCGCTCTCCTGGCCTCAAGAGGTGCACTAGTGTCTGTTTAGTGTCCTTGTTAGCGCACTTATCTCCCACACTGGAAATGCCGATTCGAATCCCACTCGGAGGGGTGCGAGGAGAACCAGAAAACAATTGATTCTTAGATTAATTGAAAGTCTTTGGGATGTGCTGGACTCTAGCGTTGTCAATACAAGATGCTAGAAACATAATAAGAGATAATGATCCAATCATAGACTCTTTAAGAAGTTGCCGATTTAAATCCAAACATCTTTTTTTTTGGCACGGGCAGTGTATTTCACTGTAGTGGTTTGTGTTTTTACAGTATTTTTGATCAAATAAATGCCGTCTTGGTGAGCATAAGAGACTTCTTTCAAAAGCATTTAAACAATCGTACTGGTCTCGAACTTTTGAACAATATAGTGTATAGCCAACATGTAGCTTGATATGACACAGTGTGCTTTTTAACACTTAACAGGGTGATTCACACATTCTTGATTACCATCTGCACGCCACATTATTATTGTATGTAACTTATCATATTAAAACCATTTCGAGACCTCTGCATTGTTCCATTTCATTGTGCTTACTTGAGCAGGTTTGAATGCAAGAATGTCTCCTGTTAACATTAAAGTGCACCTATTAAGTTTTCCTAATTTAGTTTTAAAGTTTAATTTAGTTTTAGAGGTCACCAACAATCTATTAGAATAGGTTTCCATGTTTAAATGTTCAATTAACACCTTATTTGTCACGTTTTGCAGCTCCTCTCTTCCTAGTCTGTCAGTAATGCTCTGGTTAGTTCCAGTCTCTATGAAGCCCCTCCTTCTGAAAAGCACACTGTGCTCTGATTGGCCGCCTGGTGTTTCTCAACAGGCCCCACCCTAGCGTATATTGTGACGTGAAAACTCAAGACTAAAATGGAGGCGTTTCAGGGAGTTCAGAAACACTGATATAGAGAACAACTCCTGCTAGAGGGACTTTGTGACTTTGCAGACATTTTTCATTATCAAACAGCAACATTACACACTAAAGAAAGATGAACAAGTGAATAAAAAAGCATAATCGGTCCTCTTTAAAATGATTCTTTGTGTTTTTTCCCCTATGATATGCCTCTGGAAATATCAGCATGTCAGAGGACGCTGAAAGCTAACTCGGCGTGAAATAACCCTGAGGCTCATCGCATGCTACACTTCAGTGTATGGTAAAATACACGGTAGTTTTGTATCTGCATTGTAAATACACATTCTAGCAGACTTGTTAGTGCCTGTGTGTTGTGTACCTGTTTGTGAGGTCTCAGTGGTAATAGTGGTGCAGGTGTTTCAGAGCGAAGCTTTCCCACGATGGCTGATACCTTACGACAGACCGGCCCAGTTACCCTCAGCAAGGAATTCATGTCAATAAATAATGTTCAGTCATTTTTAAACATGGGCATGTGATCGTGCATTGCACCAAAACATGAAGTCTGAGAGTGGCCTGCGTCAACCCGGAGGCTTCGGGCTCTAAGAGAACTGGGTCTTTGAGGCTCTGCCAAAAAAAAACTGGCATTCACATGGTCGCTTTCACTTCTTCTTTCTGTTTGATGCTGATGCAGCAACCCCAAAAATGATTTGAAGCGTCTTCATTTTAAACAGCATAACCTTTGTTTTATCATTCGTTTGTCAGGTCAGACCGTCTTTATTTCTATAGCACTTAATAAAGTACAGATTATTTCAGTGCTGCTTCAAATAAACAAGAAAATAACATTATATGAATTAAAAGACAATATCAGCTCTATAGAAGATAATAGTGTCGTTAGTCAGCTCAGTTTGGTCAATGTTGAAAAGTCTGAAAGTCATGAAACAAGCTCAATTCAACTATAAAGCAGCACTTCAGAGGATAATAATGTCATTATTCTGTTCAGCTCATCAAAATATATCTAAAAATACATTATTCAGCTCATTTTAGTTCATGTTTTGTTCTTATCCAATAGTGTCAGTGCAGGGAAATACCTAAGAAACGATTTTTATTTAAGGAATAGTTGTCGACGGGCTATTTAATTATTAGAAGAATAATGCACACCTGAGGTGGAAATCCGCAGATTTCTAATAACTCATGGCCCAGAGTCAATTTTTCCACTTATACTACAGTTACCACACCTCAAAGCAGACCTCAAAGCACACCTCTTGTGTGCAGGACTAATTTCTCACGCTTATGATCCCAACAAGCCTCCGTTGGTGATTCCAAAACGTCATTTTAGAGCTAGTGCCGGAGGCTTGAGCCACTAATAGCAGACTAATGCAGTTATTATATATACAGAGCGAGCGATAGAATGAGAGAGAAAGAGATTGGGCATGAATTGCCTGAATCTCCGTCTCTATTATTAGCCTAAGTTTATAAACTGTAAGTTGATCTGCTTCAAGAACAGTGAACGCTATCTTTTAAGTTGTTAAATTATTTTACTGATAAAAATGTCAGAGCATCGCTGACAACATGTTTCTATGCGACATAATACATAATAAAACATAATTTTTGGCAAAAACATGAAAATAATTTTTCTTTTTATTCTGTCGTTTACTACATTTGATTTGCTTGGTCAGTGTCGCTGTGGGTTTTGGTTCTTTTGTTGTTGTCGCTGTAAGGACACTTGAAATAAGTGAAATATGTAATGTGGTCAAAACTTGCCTGGAACTACTTTAGCTGTGCAATTTCCTGAAAATTATTGTACACCTTAGAATATTTGTAAACCAATCAGATTCAAGTATTCAACAGCCCCGTAGAAATATTAACCCGTTTAATCCCAGAATTTTTCTTGCAATTTGAGTACATGCAATTTACTTCTTAGACATAAACAGCATAGTAAGAATTCATACAAAATCTTCAATTAGACCTATTTACACATTTGAAACTTAAAAAAACAGTAACATATCCAACATATAAGAATGAGATACGATTAGAATTTACTTCAAAACTTTATTTCTATTGTTCATGATACACAATGTTTAAAAAAAGGATTTCGGTATGAAAATTGCAACCCATTGAAATAAATACAAAAAAGATAACGCATTCATCTTCACTGAATTGACGTGTCCGGCCAAAGAGAGGAGAAGAGGTGATCAAACCTTGAAAAGATCTAGGCACTTACATGTAGTTATTACTCCTAAATATTTAAAACTATGAAGAGCAACTTTAAACATTAAAGAACCAATTGGTAAATTGGAAATTGGGATGTTTATAAGGTATATTTCATAGATAGACAGACAGACAGACAGACAGAAGTACAGACAGACAGACAGACGGACAGACAGAAGTACAGATAGACAGACGGACGGACGGACGGACAGACAGACAGAAGTACAGATAGACAGACAGAAATACAGATAGACAGACAGACAGACAGAAGTACAGACAGACAGACAGAAGTACAGATAGACAGACAGACAGAAAGAAGTGGAAGATGGGTGGATTTCAGTTCAGTCTGTAAGAGAGTTCATATGAATAACACAGAATAACCGGAAAACAGAATAAGCCATGTATTAATATAATTTCAATATGTATGTATAGATAACCCTTTTATGATGATGTGTGCAAAAAATGTATGAGCTATACAAAAATGTAATGATGAGCTTTCAAGTCATCATTGTGTTAAGATGGCAGTACAAAAAAATAAATGTGTGTGGTCACATGACCAAACTACCCAACAATGTGAGGCCTGCTCAGAGCCCAGTAGACATCTTAAATGTGTTTTATTCAAATAGGGTCTTTACCTTATTGTAACCATGAGTTTGAAATATAGCAGTTGAAGGGATTGTATATTTTACCTTTCTCCATCCTATCAGTTAATGTGTCTGTGGCCCTGATAATGTTTTCAGCAGACAGACAGCAGAGAGAATGATGGAGGAGAGTGGAGGAATGCAGGACTGTGTTGCATCTGGGCTGGATAGACTGTGATGCCTGGCGATTGTGTTTGTGGCCCGCAGGTATCAGAGATGAACTCAGCATCGTCTGTCAACCACAGACACTACAGGAACTGGTGAGAAACACACACACACACACACACACACACACACACACACACACACACACACACACACACACACGTTGGTTTACAAGCAACTAAAAAAATGCATCAAAAATATGTTTTCATCATTAATAATAATAAGAAATGCAGCAAATCAGCATATCTAAATGATTTCTGAAGGATCATGTGACACTGAAAACTGGAGTAATGATGAAAATTCAGCTTTTACTCGTAATGAAGACTCGTAATTAAGACTAATGATTCTTTCATTAATTAGCACTTAATGCATCCAATAAAACTAATCACCCTAATTCATATGATCAAGTTCATAACAGTAGCAAACAGTAAGATTGACCAAAATAATTCACTACAAAAAGATGTAAAATGGCTCAAAGGGATGACGTTTGTGTGAGAAGTGAATCACTGATGACTCAAACATCCATAGTAATGGAGATCGTTTAGGAGAGTGTATTATTGTTTCAGTTCACTCATCTTCATGCACATTATCATGTGACACGAAAAACAGCGATGCAGCATTTTTGTCTCACTTGCATATGCTGGAAAGGCTTAAAAGAAGCTGAACTAGCATCATGTGTCACTACATTTAAGTCACTCTCCAGCCCCGTGCCTCACACACTGACAGAAGAGGTTTACCAGATTTATTCACCGTGTCCTATGATGTCATAAACTCTGACAGATTCATATTCAAAAGGACGCGCATGCATACCAAAGGACACAGATACTTCTGCTTTTTCCTTCAGTCCTGTTTATGCTGAATCGCTGTTGCTTAAACACACTCCCCGGCCCTTAAATGGTTCTTCTCACTGTGAACCAGAGCCGTCGACTGCTGTTTTCTTTCGATTTCATCAAGGATGTTTGCTGAATAGCTCAACTATTGAGGTTATTTCATTCTGAATCCTGCCCTTATCTGTCATTAAATAACTTGAATTACTCAAAGTATTTTCCTTAGTGAACCTAGATGTAGGCTGGTATCCCACTATACTTTATTTCTAATTGCGACAAATGAAGAAATAACAACTGCGATTCTGAACATTTTTATTTTGCAAAATAACTTTTTTTTTTTCCAAGGTGATGAAGCCATTCATATACAATATCATGAGGTCATGTGATACTACTGTTTATTGTTGCAAAATGTCAGAAGTATGCATAGTAGGCAGTACCCTTATGAAAAACGTAATTGTATTAAATGTACACTTGCAGTACAATATACTTAAATATATTTATAGTCTTGCTTTTATTGTTCCTGGTCAAAAATGGGAGATGAATTTCATTCTAGTGGAAAATTTTGGTACTGCGCACATACAAAATCTTACTGAAAGCTCATTTTTAGAGATATCAAACTCAAATTTGGTACACAACGTTAGATATATGGCTTTGATTTCATCGCAATTTTAGAGTAAAATGTGTTTTGTAAAATATATACTTCATACAAAAATTGAGATTACTTTGTGCATAACACATGCAAAATGGAATACATTTTTAAGTTCACTCCTAAAAATACAAAATAATAATAAAACACATTATCGAAATAAAATCTACAGTCATTTGATCCTCTTTGCATGTTTGTCTTCAGACTTCATGATTCCATCCACCCCCACCCCAGCGCTACTCAAATCCCTCTGCACTTTAACAGAAACGCACTGCTGTAGTAAATCACTCAATACACAGCCCAACTCGCTCTGTGCCAGATCTGTGTGTGTGTGTGTATGGAGAATTCTTGATGAGGCGATCCCAGTCCCTCACCGCATGGAAACTCGTTTCACCACTGACAGCATTATTTGGCCATTATTTCAACATGCAGCCTAAGAATTAAACAATCCCTGTTATTCCTCTTCTTCATGAACGTTTAGACTTTGCTATGGTGTGATAAAAAGCACTAAAAAGTACTGGTTTACGTCTAACATCCACGATCAGTGAACTTTGCACAAATGGACAGCATTTAATACAGGTGACCTGAACGTTTTGTCATTCAATCAATCAAACCATGCTTATTTTTTATCAGATATATCCAGGGAATGTAGCTGCCAGCGGGCAGTGTACCTGATGTCATTACACGTTTTCCCAGAGTGAGGGTGGGTACTGGACCAGCCCCGAAAGGAACCATCTGCCTCCATCTGGTGCAGCGCACACTGACAGCTGCTCATGTCACCACTGACTGCTCTGATGTCCAGAGCCGAACACATGCAGCTGTAAACTAAGCACACGATACTGAACAGCTATATTAAATTAAGAGAAAGTGTATTTAGAGTTTATTTAAAATGTGCTTATATATATTGCATTATGACTCAAAACTGTTTTTTCATAAAATAAAGCAGACAGATGTTACAATATAGATGTTCAGACTGAACATATTGTAGCATAAATACAAAAGTATATATACACTGCCGTTCTGAAGTTTGGGTCAGCACAAAAATACAGTAATATTGTGAAATATCATTACAATTTAAAATAACTATTTTCTATGTAACTATATTGTAAAATCTAATGTATTCCTTTGATCAAAGCTGAATTTTCAGCATCATTACTCCAGTCTTCAGTGCCACATGATCCTTCAGAAATCATTAAAATATGCTGATTTATTCATATTTTTTTTGGAAATCGTGTTACACGTTTTTTTGCAGGATTTTTTGATTGATTAACTTTGTAATATTATAAATGCCTTCACTGTCAGTGTTTTCCAATTGAATGCATCCTTGATTAAAAAAAAATCAGCATTTTAATGTTTGCATAATATAACAAGTCTAGGCTAATATTTAAAATGTTATATATTAAGTAATTAAGCCATTCAAATGAGTTTAAAGCCATAACAGAATCATAATTCATTAGTCTCGTCACTCATGGTGGAGCTGCCTAGAAAAGTTTATACATTACAGATAAATAATCATTGTCACCGAATCCATTCTTCTTTTCAGTGACTCTGTGGCCTCCAGGAAAGAGTCTGTCAGCACCCACTCATTGTTTTTTCCTCATCACTCAACACCCCAGCAGCTCTGGGTAAGTATCAGTATTATAATACGGCCATTATTCTTCCTACAGATCAATACGAGATTCATCATGAGATACAAGCTAATCACTGCAGTTCTACAGCCCCCTTTAGCCCTAAATCAAGAGACGGCTGCCCACAAATACACAAATTACACACACGTGACCCTCTAGGGTCCTCTCTTTTCTACTTCCATGTCAAATGGATGGACCCCATGTGGGCAGTATTGGTTTGTATCCCACAATGCATCAGCTTTAACCGCCTACAGTCAGACAGTAAGTGGCCATCCGACCCTTCCTGTGGGACACTACACGCATCCACACAGGCAATACACCGCAATATAGCCCACATCCTCCACTCCTGATGGCCGAGTCAATCACGCAGATCATAGCACGTAGAAAGAGAGATGGCAGTTTGAGACGGTCTGACAAATGTACAGACAAATTCTCCTGAGGAAAACGGATACATAGAGGAACTATTGTCTTATTTCCTCCTCATCCATGCCCAACACGCCCTGTCCGCTCAGTTTGTTCACAAAGACAGTTGTTCAGTTCATTCACACTCATTCAGTGTCACGCTTTCAGACTAGAAAGACTAGACTTGTTCACTGAAAGCACACATCCGCCCAATTAATGAACGGCTTCTTCACAGCATACTATAGCATTCCAGTCGTCATGTTACAGTCAGTCTTTAAGGCACAAAAATAGTCACACACATCACAAAGGGGGCATTTAGTCCTTATGATATGGTAAGCCATATATGCCACATGCTTTGGAAAATCATAATTATGACAAAGTCAAAATTATGAAATAAAACAATTGCTATAAGTGTCATAATTGACTAATCATAGGTACAACTTAAATGTCATTTGACATACTCCTGACTTTTCATCTCGAATATGCTTTAGTATGTCAATTTCAAATGTTAATTTCACGAATAAGACTTTTAAATGTCATAATTGACTTTATATGAAAAATTATAATTTTACCAATTTCAACTTAGTTTTCAACTCAACCAATTTCAACTCATAATTTAGTTTTTTATCATAATTGAAATGGTTTGTCATGATTTTGTATCTCAATTTCATCCTTTCATTTCATAATTAAGATTTTTTAGGTAATATTTTTGACTTTCAATCTGACTAATTTGACTTTTTTCATTTATTTATTTTTTATCTCAAATTACCAAAGCACGTTTTTCTTATGTGGCTTTTATAACAAATAAATACAAATGATAAAGTATTAAAATAAATGAACCTTAGTAAGTTGTCGGCCCCTGCTTAACAAGTGGTAACTATAAACTGTCACTTTATTAAAAAAACTAAAATGTTTATATGTAAATGCATCTAAATGTCTTCTTTTGTGCTCGACAGGAAACGCAAATAACAGCACAGGTTTGGGATACCATGAGGGTGAGTAAATAGTTCTTCTTCAGAGGATGCCCACTCTTTGAATACTGTCTGATGGAGACTGGCCACTTGCGTTAGGGTGTTGCCTTTAAAAGCATTAGGCATCTCACTAGGTTTTCAAACAGAGACGTTTGTTTTACACCTCTCTATCGAACGCTCTGCCTCTTTCCTGTTTTTTTTCTTCTTCTGTTACACCCAGAGTTTGTGTCTGCGAGGCGGCACGTTGCCAGATCTCACAGCTGCCAGAGAGAGAGAGGGGAAATAAACCACCGCACAGCTGGAATGCAGTCAACAGTCAGTTCCTCAGGCGTCTGTGACGTCACAATCAGGCATCTGCATCTACACCTCCAGCCTGACCAGCCGTTCACTCTTTTCAGTGTAAACACACTGCACATCTCCAGTCACTATATCAATATTCAAAGCCCTCTACAGTTCAAAACTCCTTTTACACACTCAAAAACAGCAGAATATCTTCTTCATGAGCAAGTATGGTAGCAGCACAAGTTTACTCCATATTGCATCTTATTTTGGGCACCAATCTAGAAGTGCAACCTATACATGCTTGCAGCTTGCTTAAGTAAATGCATGATGGTTAAATGTTTGAAAACGAATTATAATCACGTCTCTAAGTACTGTAATTTTTCTTATTTTGCACAGACCTACACAAGTCACCTTTATACCGAGCTTCTAAAGGGACAAGGCGGTGAAAAAAAAAAAAAAAAAAACTCTTTAATGTTCAAAAATTCTGTGTTGTCTTGCAATTTTTTTGCGTTCCCCTGCAAAAATGTTTGTGTTCCAGCGAGAAACTTTCCGTTCGCTTGCAAAGAGCTTTGAGAGCGAGCGCAAAACGGTTTGGGAGCAAAAGCAAAACGCGTTAGGAGCGAACGCAAAACGCTTTGGGAAGGAGCGCAAAACGCATTAAGAGCGAGAGCAAAACTCGTTGGGAGCAAAACAAACACAACGCTTTGGGAACGAGCGCAAAACGTTTTGGAAACGAGTGCAAACCGATTTGGGAGCGAACTCAATACGCTTTGGGAGCGAGCGCAAACCGTTTTGGGAGTGAGCGCAAAACGGTTTGGGAACGAACGCAAAACTCGTTGGGAGCGAGCATCAAACGGTTTGGGAGCGAGCGCCAAACGGTTTGGGAACGAACGCAAAACGCTTTGGAAACGAGCGCAAACCGTTTTGGGAGCGAACTCAGTACGTTTTGGGAACAAACGCAAAACGCTTTGGGAGCGAACTCAATACATTTTGGGAGCGAGCGCAAAACGCTTTGGGAAAGAGCGCAAAAAGGTTTGGGAGCAAACGCAAACCGCTTTGGGAGCGAACGCAAACCGCTTTGGGAGCGAACGCAAACCGCTTTGGGAGCGAACGCAAACCGCTTTGGGAGCGAACGCAAACCGCTTTGGGAGCGAACGCAAACCGCTTTGGGAGCGAACGCAAACCGCTTTGGGAGCGAACGCAAACCGCTTTGGAAGCGAACGCAAAACGCTTTGGGAACGAGCGCAAAACGCGTTGGGAGCGAACGCAAAACGCTTTGGGAACGAGCTCAAAACGCTATGGGAGCTAGCGCAAAACGCTTTGGGAACGAGCTCAAAACGCTTTGGAAACGAGCGCAAAAAGGTTTGGGAGTGAACGCAAAACGGTTTGGGAGTAAACTGAATACGTTTTGGGAACGAACGCAAAACGCTTTGGGAGCGAACGCAAAACGCTTTGGGAGCAAACTGAATACGTTTTGGGAGCGAACGCAAACCGCTTTGGGAGCGAACGCAAACCGCTTTGGGAGTGAACGCAAAACGCTTTGGGAGCGAACGCAAACCGCTTTGGGAGCGAACGCAAACCGCTTTGGGAGTGAACGCAAAACGCTTTGGGAGCGAACGCAAACCGCTTTGGGAGTGAACGCAAAACGCTTTGGGAGCGAACGCAAACCGCTTTGGGAGCGAACGCAAACCGCTTTGGGAGCGAACGCAAACCGCTTTGGGAGCGAACGCAAACCGCTTTGGGAGCGAACGCAAACCGCTTTGGGAGCGAACGCAAACCGCTTTGGAAGCGAACGCAAAACGCTTTGGGAACGAGCGCAAAACGCGTTGGGAGCGAACGCAAAACGCTTTGGGAACGAGCTCAAAACGCTATGGGAGCTAGCGCAAAACGCTTTGGGAACGAGCTCAAAACGCTTTGGAAACGAGCTCAAAACACGTTGGGAGTGAGCGCAAAACGGTTTGGGAGCGAGCGCAAAACTTTCCCCTTTAGGGGCTCCGTACCTTTAAAACTTCAAGAAAACCACACCTGAGATATTTGCATCATTCTGAACATGAGAGAAAACAGCATTGACGTCTTTCCCATGCAGCTACGAGTCGTTGTAAAGTTCTGTGGTGACGTGCAGGTTGAGCAAAAATGAAAATAAATCAACAGAAGAACGTGTGAAGGCCACTATCTTTCTCTCTGCGTCCATCTAGGGTCTGGAAGTGAGCTGTAGTGGAAAATCTTCCCTCCTCCCTCCCCGTGCGCTGTGATGTACAGTCGGTATTGCAGACTGTGTTGTTATGACAGCTCTTACGCTCCACTTTTCCATACAACAACACTTCATAGTGACCACGTCCTGTCAGGCTCTGTGAACTACTTTTATGGTTCTTTCATGAGGTTTTTGTTCCTTGTTTGACAGTGACTGGATACTGTGAACGGTCACTGTTTAAAAGTGAGTTGAGTGCAGATTCCTAAGAAAAATGTGTCTTTTTTTGTTTCGCAGAAAAAAAACAACAGCATGAGGGTTTTAGGGACATCAAGATTAATAAATAAACAGTTCCTTTAAATATATACATTTCAAAACAATAACTATGCTGTGCTGACTGCTTTTAAAAAATGACAAAAACACAGTCATGTCACAGCTTTCTCTCATTCAAAACCTATTTTTGGAATTTTTAAGGCAGAATGCTGACAAAAATGGAACTTCACAGGTTCCCGAGTGATTGTTTTAGAACACTTTCCATAGGCTGACACACACACAGCACAGCATGGGATGATGACACACATTTGTAGGCCAACCCGAGAGTTTGCATCATCCTGGTTCCCTCAACAAAAAGCCAATAGGATTTTTCCATTGGCTTTTGGATTATGATTCCTACACTTTGTTCATCAAGATGATTTTCACAAATAAACACAACTGCTATTAATTTTGAAGCCTAAATACAGCTGCTAGAAGTAAAAAGCTAGCCTAGAAATCTAGACGCACCCTAGCGGCAGCAAATTTAATTTGCCCGCAAGTGTCGTCTAGGAACTCTCAATACACGTCTGAGCTGTATTCCTCAGAATCTGGACGGGCCAATCACATCGTGTATAGAGTCAGCGGGCGGGGCCATAATGACGACGGCCGAGTTGCGTTTGCGTGCTTCTAGTAAACACAGAAACTGGCGAACGGCGGCCGTCTTTCGAATCAGCTTTGACCGCGATCCTGGAAGACTTGGAGTTGAGCTTTTCTCTGAGAAAAGAGCGGCACTGAAGTCATTCTTAAAAAGGGAAGATGTGTTCGGAGTTTAGCCAACCGGATACGGCGAATGTTTAATCTATCAGCGAGCTCCGCTTCACCTTCGTTGCTCTGGTTTGTGTAGCGCTATCCTATCGCGTTAAGAGGGAGTTTGAAAGACAACCGTTTATCCCGCCCCTCGGACTGAGCCCTGTCTATGGTGAGTTTCCAGACCAAACATCTTGATGTGGGTCTGGCTTGTCAGGCTAGTAAAAAGCTAAAGTTAGGCTATAAATTAACTACATCTCAGCGTCTCCAGCATGAGAAGTTTCCAACAACTCTTCAATCTGCATTTAAATTCTCAGGTAAAATAGTTTGCTAGAGAGTGAGTTTAAACACCACGAGAGAGTTTATGACTTCTGACTGATTTACGACAATCCACAATCAAATTTCAATATGATTTATGACTTTAATAAGTTGAGTCCACTTTAGGCATTCTAGTAACTATAAGTAACTTTGCAACTGTGTGTCAGCTAACACTCGTTATTTTTGCATCTACCAACTCTCATTAGAGTATTAGACTGGAATAATAGAATAAGTTGACATGTGGTTGCAAAATGTCTTTTGCATAAAAATCTAGACGAGTAAAGTTTGAGAACAAACCTTGTTGTTGGCTTGACAAAAACATAAGAAGTTTAAAATAACTTTGAACAGCCAGTTTGAAGGTTTTAAAAGAAAAGTTACTAAATGTTATGTACATGTTGATAGCAAAAAAGACATGTTTGATAACTTTATTTAACACACTCTGCTAGTATGAATTAACATGTTGCTAACATGTTTAGTACATTGCTAACATGATTTACTACCTTGCTCCCATGAATTAGCATTCTCAAACAAATGCTAGCTACATGCAAATAGCAACAGGTTAATTGATATTATCAGTGTTAAATGATGTTAGCAAACATGTTAATTCATGCTAGTAATGGGTTAAATGTTATCAAAATGCTAATTAATGCTAGCAATGTGTTAAAATATTAACATGTTGATAACATTTAACACATTGCTAACATGATGTAACACTTTGCAAAGAGGAATTATGATGTTAGCATGTTTTAACACATTAATAACATGATTTAACACTAACATGATTAACGTTTTGCTAAGATGAATTAGCATGTAAATTTTTTAACACATTGTTAACATGATTAATGCTTTGCTAAGATGAATTAAGCATGTTGCTAGCATGTTTTAACACTTTCTGCTAATTCATCATAGCAAAGTGTTAAATCAATTTGCTAGCATGTTTTAACACTTTCTGCTAATTCATCATAGCAAAGTGTTAAATCAATTTGCTAGCATGATTTAACATGTTGCTAATTGGATGAAGCGTAAATACTCTATTAGAGTTATTGTGTTAAAGTTCTGACCCCCACAATGCAAGTCTATGGGATTTTTCATTGTTTTAATCGTTCGTTTAATGATAAACGCAAGTCGGGCACCTGGAGTCAGAACAGTCTGAAGGTCTGAGCCGAGTTTGGTGTTTGTAGCTTTAAAGCTCTAAGAGGAGATACTGTTTATATTTTGGCTCAGAAGTAGTTTAATATTGGGTGAAAGTTCATTTTTAATATTTTTTTTATCTGTTAACTTTCAGTCAACTTTTTTTGACAATGTTGTGCTTGGCACAATGCATTCTGGGATTCCCTTTGCTAAGGACACAGGTCATGCTGCCTCACTCGGCGGTGGAACAGAGCTGATGTTTTCTTAGGCTTGAATCGTTCAGCAGGAGGTGTTGAACAGAGTAACAACAGCAAATAATTCAGCGTGTGTGTAAGACATTCTTTAGCGTGCAGTAATGAGTATTTCACTACTCTGTCAAGTTCCTTATCACTGCATAAACAAGCCTTGCCCTTTTTCATAGGAATACGTTCAGAGCGGTTGGGGTCCTTTTGAACTCAAAGTGAAAATACCAGATGAATTGGTCTGAATCATTTCATATAATGAAGTATTTTGGGCCAAACGTTGAATCAAAGTTTGATAACATCTCTTCAGCCATTGCTGACATGATGAAACTTGCCTTAACCCTGTAATAAATTTTTGGGGGGAGAGAAATGTATTGTTGTGTTGAGTTTCTGCTGAACTCTGTGAGTTTCTGTGTATTTAAATTGATGATAAAATAAATCTTTAATATGCCTCAAAAAGACAGAAACAAAGAACCCAAAGCCTCTCTTTTTGATCGCTTCAATAGCCCTATATGGATTTTGCTAATATGTTTCCATTAGATTTTTTTGACATGCAATAACTCGTCTAATAAATGACTTTAAATTGTAAAAAAAAAAAAAAAGTAAAACCTTCCAAAAATAATGTTTGGTAACGCATATGATGTATTATTATTAGGGCTGGGACTTTAACACGTTATTTGTAACATTATTTTTGGAAGGTTTTAATTAATTACGCCAAAAAATAAATAATTTTAACCACACTTATTTTTGCACCGTGGAACGTTTTTCAATAAATGAGTTTCGACGGACCGATTATACTGAAACGCCAACTAGTGCTCACGAGTCACGACAACAACAAACCATAATGAACATGAATGAAGAAGCTGATGAGATCGCTTTGCTTGGCCCCGTGGATGGAAAATTTTGTTTTAAAAAACGAAAGGATGGAAGCGTCGACAAGAGGATGGTTGTGTGCAAGCTATACAGCACATCGAACATCAAATATGCCTTTGCTACACTTAATGGCAAACATTGCACTGGTCTGCTGGACTGAAATAAATAAACAATATTTTGTTGATTAAGCTTATATATTCAATGGTATACTAAAAATCCATGTGAAAAATAACTTCTCAGGTCAAATATTTATATGCAAGTAAAATGCGATTAATTTCGATTAATTTTTATATAATATTTATAGATTCTGAAATTGGTTGTTTGTCATGTGTTTCAATGCATTATACTGTGTGGGTGCGTTGAATTAATAGATAAGTATTATAATGTTATTAAAGAGCATAACATGTTTACATATGGATTACAATGTATAAATACTGCTTTTAAAAAAAACTTTCATAATGCATTATAAATTAAGGCTTCAAGTGATATCTAATTTTCTTTAAAAAGTATCAATATACCTGTTGATGTTTCTTTTATGAATTGATGTAATTGAACAATAAATACTTATCAAGTGTACAGAGAAACAATACTGGACTTATTTCACAATAACAAAAATAAATGGGATTATTATATCAGATGTTTTGTGTTAATGTTAAAGGCTTGATCATGTTCTGTAAATTATAATAAGACTGTTAATTTGCAGTTTAGATGTATTAAGTGTTAAAAATTACTTTCAACAGTTTTATGGCCAGAAAAAAATTATTCCATTAATAGCATAATCTGTATTGATAATTGAGGAAGGAAAAAAGCATGTGCATTCTGTGAGTGTTAGTCTGAAGCTAAATGCTGTAAGTGCAGGACCTGAAACATGAGGAATATGATCATCATAGTAATCGTGGGTTTGGTATGAGGCCATCGTCCAGCTCTATGCTGCAGTTTATTAAAGCCATGTATTATAATAATGAAAGTGGCCTGTGGCCATTGCTGAGGATTTATTCATGATCATATTCCTGTGTGAGAGAGTTACCTGATTGTGTAGAGATGAATGAATTCAAATGCTGTAGCATTCTGCTGTAAATAATACCTATAGAAAAGAAAGAGAGAACATTTGTAAATATATAATATTGTGTTTGTTGAGCATGTATAAGTATAGAAGCAATAAAAACAGAAACACAATATAAACAGAATAAAAATAAAATAAAGGTAATTGCAACATTTTTCCCCCTCAGAATAAAGAGACAAACTCCTAATTGCAAGTTATAAAGTCAAAATTCTGAGATGCTCACATTTCTAAGAAATAAAAGTCCCTATAAAATTACTTTTTAAATTGGAAATTGCGAGAAGAAAAAGTCAGAATTATGAGATCAAAACCCACAAATGAAAGTCAGAATTGAGAGATATAGAGCCACAAATGAGAGAAAGAATTGTGAGATCTAAACCCACAAATGAGAGAAAGAAAGATTGGGGGGGGAAAGTCGTTGTGAGATCTAAACCCACAAATGAGAAAGAAATGCAAAAAAAAATTCTGAATTGTGAAATCTAAACCCACAAATGAGAGAATTGCAAAAATATAAATGAAAAAAAAATCAGAATTGTGAGATCTAAACCCACAAATTAAAGTCAGAATTGAGATCTAAACCCAATAATGAGAGAGAGAAAGAATTGCAAGAGAAAAAAAAGATTTGTGAGATCTAAACCCACAAATGAAAGTCAGAATTGAGATCTAAACCCAATAATGAGAGAAAGAAAGAATTGCAAGAGAAAAAAAAAGATTTGTGAGATCTAAACCCACAAATGAAAGTTACATTTTGGGATCTAAACCCACAAATGAAAGTTACATTTTGGGATCTAAACCCACAAATGAAAGTCAGATTTGTGAGATCTAAACCCACAAATGAGAAAGAAAGAAATGCAAGAAGAAAAAAACAGATTTGTGAGATCTAAACCCACAAATTAAAGTCAGAATTGTGAGATCTAAACCCACAAATGAGAAAAAGAAATAATTGTAAGAAAAAAAAAATCTGAATTGTGAGATACAAACCCACAAATTAGAGAAAGTCAGAATTGTGAGATATAAACCCACAAATGAGAGAAAGAATACTTTAGGTTTAATAAAGATTTGACGCATGAACTCGACTGAACTTTTGCTGTATGAAAAGTGATAAGACTACAGACAGTTTTATGGACGTTGCTATCTTTGATATTACTTTGGTCACTGTCACTATGCTTACTAATAAGAGAACACAGGCTTGACTCCCGGTCGTATTTGAGATGCTACTGAAAGTTGATGTTTGATCGGAACATTTCAAGACAAAGTTCAAGAAAGTTAATTCGGTTGTCAATCCTAAAAACTGATAGTGTAGACATTTCAAAAATCCACTTTAGACATTCAACTGACTATAAGTAACTTTGCAACTACATAAGTTGACATGCAGTTGCAAAGATACTTATAGTAGAATGCATGAAGTGGTGCATTGAAATAAAGTTTCTGTTTTGTTTCTGTTGTTCTTTTCCTCCTGAGAATTATTTATTTTCCAGTCATGATAATTATTTGGATCCACTCCCACTATCCACACTATCCTTACTTGACATGACAGCTGGATATACACACCTAAGCTCCGTTCCTGCAACTAGTGCCTTACTTTATCAGCAATGTTCATAGACAGCGACTCTTTTTCCAAAAGCAGCATCCTGTTTTTCCCTAAAATATTTATAGCACAAACACTAGGCCAAGTCATCTTTTTTTTATATTAGATGGCATTTCTCTTCTGACATCTTGGATGGGCTTTCCTGTAGCTCAAACAGTAGAGCATGGCGCTAGCAACGCCAAGGTCATGGGTTCGATTCCCAGGAAAAGCAATAACTGACAAAAATGTAAAATGTGTACCTTAAAATGCAATGTAAGTCGCTTTGGATAAAAGCGTCTTCCAAATGCATAAATGTAAATGTAGCATGATCACGCATTTACTTAGAAATCGGGATCCTGCCATATAATTTACGATTTCTCACATTACATCATTTTTTTTATGTCAATCAAATTTAATTTAAAAAGAGCATTTACCCCAAATGTCTTCAAAATGAAGGCGAACATTAATGTATAATCAGTAGATTCACATTTTGATTGGGAATGACTGATTTTTATAAATGGGAAAGAGCTGGTTTGATGACTGATAATTGTTTTGATGAATTTAGAAGAATGTCTATTCATTGAGAGGGAAAAAATGTAATCTACATCATGTTAGTAATCAAATCCCTTTCTTGTTTAACTGTTGAATTTATTTTTGAATTGCAATTTAGTAAATTCCTCTTCAAGTCATTCATATTCAACAACCCCTATAAATACTGTCACAACTCCACTGGTTTTTGGGTATTTCAGTTCAACACATCACAAGATCTACAGCAGATGAATCACTCGATTATGTGTCAATTATGATTCATTCAAGTGCTCTGAAATAGATGAATGGACCGGTTGCCATGTGTAATGCTGGTAATTACGCTGCAATTCTTGTGAAATTTAGTAGCAATGTGAGCAATAAATCCTACATCTGCATTTTTATCAAATAAATGGCAAGTAAACTGAAATAAAAGTGAAGTGATTTTGAAGAAGAAAGACTGAAATGGTATTTTCTTGTAAATAGTACAATAATCTTTGGGTTGAAAAATATAAAAATATCATTTCTGATTAGAGCCCTGGACGGGCCTCAAATCTAGGCCCTAGCCCGGCCCTGGCCCGAGACGCTGAGGCCCTAGCCCGGCCCTGGCCCGAGACGCTGAGGCCCTAGCCCGGCCCTGGCCCGAGACGCTGAGGCCCTAGCCCGGCCCGAGTCCGACTGGAGCCCGTTTTTTTTTTCTTTTCTTTTTTTCAGCCATTAAAATAGTTCTGTTTTGTTTTTAATGTCAAAGTAGTTATATTTCGTTTCGTTTCTTTATTGAGTTAATTTAGAAAAATGTTTAGAGCATTTTTTTGTTTGTTAAATTATAGTTTTAATTTTTTTTAAGTGACGACCAAGCGACCAGCGGCCGACAGTGAGTTAACCGCATATTAAATCTATTTAGTCTCTCAAATCAACTCTTGACTTGTCTTGCCTATAATAAAATCCATAAATATAAAACACTTAAAGCACCACAATGTTAGTTAATTTCGCCAACTATTACCACCAGTAGCCTAAAAGGCATTTTTGACGAGCTGAGGCAGGCTGATTCTGCTCGCCGCTCTCGCAAACGGAGCTAAACAATCTAAAAACAAATAATAATAAAAAGCACATGCAGGTTGTCTTATAGCCTACCTTACACCTACGCAAAATGAATATAAATCCGATCTTCAATTCCCGTGGTATATGCTCATTTAACGGAGTTTACAGCAACCGAAGCAAAAGATTCAAGATGCATTTTATTCAGCAGCTTATTTCAAATTCAAAGACCACATAAGAAAGCGCGCACTGGTAAGATCATAAGTCTCATTCATTTTTATTGAAGATGATTGTGTTTTTGAGCATCTAAGACTTATTTTAAGTTTCATTTACGGCCATTTGCGTTGGCTTGCATTAGTCATTTGCGGCGATGCGTGCAGCGCCATCATATCTATCTGACTACAACATATAGCCCATAACACGCTCTCACACCTTTATTTTTTAACCGTTTGCCAGGAGTAAAATGTATACATGGGGTTTAAACAACCAGATAGGCTACATTTACATTTGTCCAGTTTCGTCTGAAATGCTTTCATCCTTCTGAATTGGTTTGTTTAGTGATCGGACTACATTGATAGCCCTGTTCATTAATAGCAGCAGACGCCCCGCGGATGACACGCAACAGAAACGCCACGCTCACACCACGCTTGCAGTGTGTCTCCGGCCTTAACTCTAGCAGCTGCGCTGAAGAAACACGCGCTGCTGCTGGCGCAGACTCTGAACATGCTCTGAACACTGTGCGAGCCATCTTGACAGTCGCGTTAGCTATTATGGTCTCGTGTTCACCAGCGCAGAACATCTCATTGTTCCTTTTAATTAATAAAATAAATATAAAAAGAAGGAGAAGCCTAAAAAAGGCCCGAAGCCCGGCCCGCGTTTTAGGTATGACGTGAAAATTGGCCCGAAGCCCGGCCCGAGGGGCGTAAAAAAGTCGGGGCCCGTCGGGCTCGGGCATAAATGCAGGGCTCTATTTCTGATTGTTTGAGCATCTGAATGCTTAATTTAATAAGTTAAACAACATTTTTCAGAATTAAGTAAAATGTATCAAGTAAAATTTGTTTTTTTTTCTTTTTCTTCATTTCACAGAATAACTTTTTTGACATTTCTGAGTGAAAATTATACTTACTGAAAGAAATGTAGAGTGGAACTTGATGTTTGAATGATGGATTGGTGACGGCACCTGTAAAAGAAATTGACGTTTTCAAGTTATTATATTTTGATGAAAGGTTACAATTTTTTTATTATTACTTGAAATAACAGTGTACATTTTTTATTTTATGCTCACTTTATAACATATATTATATACACCGATTAGGCATAACATTATGACCACTGACAGGTGAAGTGAATAACACTGATTATCTCTTCATCACGGCACCTGTTTGTGGGTGGGATATTACATAATATTGGCATAATCATTACTAGCAAATGAAGAGTTTTGGGGAATAAGGAAAGAAGGTCTGGGGACAAAAAACCTGATGTCTCCATTACTTCCTGTTAAAATCCAACTGCACACAGCTGCATGGGAAGTGTGTGTGTGTGTGTCCGTCCGTCCTCCTCACACAGGTGCAGTGAGATAATTTCCTCTTCGC
The DNA here is from genome assembly GCF_024679245.1 of Pseudorasbora parva. NCBI lineage: Eukaryota > Metazoa > Chordata > Actinopteri > Cypriniformes > Gobionidae > Pseudorasbora > Pseudorasbora parva. The sequence goes on along the minus strand of NC_090188.1, from coordinate 6,060,297 downwards.
AGGGTACGTTTCCGCAGCAGCAGCAGCCGTTTCCTGTCCCAGGGAGAAATAAGGAAACACATCCTTATCCAGCAGAGGTCAGAGGTTTGGGGTCAGAAGAGAGACCAACAGATTTTCTGTGTGTTTCATACTTCTACGTCTATGGGATTTTTTTTAATCATTCATCAAATAAAAATCACACGCTTGAAAACTTAGTAAAGTACCAGAACATTTGCACAAACCAGTACAGGACGAGTTACATCATACAGTCTAATAGTGTTGAGGTTATGAGCAATAGTGAAGAAGGCCTTGGCAATCATCTCAGTGTTAAGTGTTCTGTACACACACTTCAAAACTATCCCAGCTATTTGAGATGATTTATCTAAGCATGTAGAAATGACACAGTGTCTGTGTTGAGCAATTTTGTAAACGTTAGACAGGTTGAAACAAAACTCAGCACCCCTGTCATTTCCCATCTGATTGTGCGGAAAATGTGTCATCCGTCACATGACGTGGTGCCCTCTGGCTCTTCTGTCTATCAGTCTGTGTACATTCCTTCAGAGATTCACAGCAGCATCTCAAAGACACACTTATCTGCTGATAGCCAGGTTATCAACCGTCTGCTGGCTTCCTCGCTTCCTTCGCATACCAACTGTGCCTGTGTATTACCAACTGAGTGATATACTGAATGTTCACTGGATTTTGATATTAATTTAAAAGGAACATTAGCTTATTACATCCACTTTTCTTTTTTTTGTGCATTTTGGGATATTGCATAGAATGATGGATGGAAACACCAAAATGATGATAAAAATCACAAAAGGGCACATAAAATGTGCTCAATAAGAAGATATGCACATGAACTACAATAGAAACACATTTACTGAATAAATCGCTTGATGCACACAAAAAAAAAAAAACTCACGTGACAACAGATGATATGATTGGATAACTGAACCAATCACGGACCCTTCCCAGCAGACCAATCATATCACAGCCTCTCAAATGTTGGTTTGTTCGTTCTGAAATGCCTGAGCAAAGGTCTGTCATCAGAATGATTTGGTTTAATTGCCTTTCAGAAGCGTCTCACATCATGTTCACAAACACCAGGATCTGAACGCAAGAGAACATGACAGGGTTTATTGAGTTTCATCCTTTGTGCTCTCAGACGCCAGATACAGGGGAAAAAAGAGCCAAAGTTTCTTCCCTGATTAAAAATTTCCACTGTTATTGCAGACATTTTGCACCAATTTCCCAGGAAATTATGATTTTGTTCTCTTGAATGCGATGGAAAGGCTGCATAATTCACAAAAATTATGCAATATCCCAATTTTATGTATAAGTTCAATTCACAGCTTTGAATGGAAACATGATATTGCTGTTTTCTCAATAGCTGTTCTTTAATGGGGTGAATTCAGGTTACCTGGGATACTTTTTCCAAGTCATCTCAATGGCAAAAAGTGTCCCACTCCCCCTGAATTCACCATGGTTAGAATTTTTTCATTTTATCAATCAATCAACTTTATTTATATAGCGCTTTTACAATCACGATTGTGTCACAGCAGCTTCACAGTGTCCAACAGAACAATATTGCAACAAAATGAGCTTTGGCTGTACAGTCGTTCTGGAGAAAACAGTGATGTTATCAGCTTATTTTAATTTATCATATAGCGACAATGTTGGCAGATCAGTATTTAAGTTTATAGAAGTAAATAATACCTAATTCATACATTTTATTTGTATATTTAGTTGAATAACTTTGATCATAATTTTAGTGTCCCCAACTGAGCAAGCCAAGCCAAAGGCGACAGTGGCAAGGAACCAAAACTCCTTCAGGGCATGATGGAGAAAAATAAACCTTGGGAGAAACCAGACTCAGTCGGGGTGCCAGTTCTCCTCTGGCCAATTAACACACCGTGTGTGATTATTCTGGAAACCTTACAGGTCAGAAATCATATTAGATCGGAATATTAAAAATTTCAGGGAATCACGCAAGAGACGGGTTTATTTAGGATGGTGCGTCAATTACACAAGAGTATAAATACTTGAAAGATCGGAGTTATTGCGCCGGAGACGGGTTTTAAGTTTCCTAAAGACCATTACAGACTTAAGAGAGTTGAGACAGATGTTTTAATTGCATCTGTAAAGTAGCACAAATAGATGAGAGTTGGTCTGATTCATTTTAAACGGTCCAGTTCAATGAATCAGTTGCTGGTTCAAATAAATGATTCACAGATTCATTCACGTCAATCCAATTCTGAGCAAATGTATAAATATCAGGATATACAATGAAAACCACTAAAAGGCCATTTGTTAAATATAAACTTTATTTTATTTATTGCCCCGGCCTATTTTTGTACTTTGTTGTCTGTGCTGGACTATTATGAATCAGTGAATAAGCATACACAGGGTGCTTTTCCTGTTTCATAGTTCTGTGTGTGCGTGTCACTTCCTGTCAGGAGAGGATTTCCTGTTAGCTGGCGGATGGTTTGGTCCTGGGCAGTGAAATATGACAAGGACATTTACAACTAAAGCAAACAAAGACTCTAAAGCAGAAGTTTAGACAAAGTCAAGTATCACAATTACTTCCAAGGTTTCCCGCAGAATTGGGCAACTTTTAAACTGTTGCCACAGGCTGATTTTTCCCTTGTGGGGTAAAGGTTTGACTTTGCATAAATGATATTTGACTGAAATGCTTGTGTTTGAGATATTTTATATTCTAACAATGTGTTAGATGTTTTGTATGATCACTACGATATAGCAGTTTTTATAACAGTAACTGTAAAATATGTGTTTTAGCTGTGGGGATGGCATATTTTGATTGGTTTTGATTTTTGGGATTGTCATTTGGCTATTTTTGATCGGCCATTGGGCTAGTTTGGTTATGTAGACAAGGCAACCCTAATTACCACTGCTCATATTTAAAGTTAGTGATTAAACACTAATATAAGCCTGTGGGATTTTTTACACACTCAAAGTGAATTATGAGGGATGAACACTTCAGGTTTTTTTCAGAGGTTTAAAGGTGGTTGGTGAGGCTCCTGCAGGTCTGGGAATGATGACCCTGATCTTTCATCTTAAGGAGGATAGGCACACACACACACACACATATCTCTTATCCACGTCTGTCATTTACACTGGCATGTGTGGAATGAACAAAGGAGATAGAAAGAATGAGAGATCAAGAGACCACAGGGAGAAACTAGGCAGCCCATGTGAGCGAGTAGCACGCTGTACCATCAACAAAATAAGTTCATATTCACACTATTCATCTGTCCTTTGTAATGATTGAGAACATCTAAGCCCCTCACTAACCTTTGACCTCTAGTCCTTGGGGTTTGTGTGGTGTCACCGTCAGATAAAACACACTGAATCGAATCCTGGAGATCTGATCAATGCAGCTGTACCTGCGCACACGTTAAAGCAGAAGTGTGTCGGTTTATCATTGATAAAATACATTCATCTTACCCAGCCTAAAATATGTAAAGAGGAATATTCAGTAGGTTTCTTTCCCTGAAGTGTAAACCATATCTCTATGACAAAACAAATAAAACACCCATCTGTTTTTTTTTTGTTTGAGCAACATGAAACCACATTAGTTACTCATTTCACTTCCTTAATGTGAAGTATTTCAGAGTAAAACACAATTCAGATGTAGTTTCATTTGTATATTTAGTTCTCCATTATTGCTTTAACATTAACACAGAGCTCAAATAGCTATTTGGCAATTCAAGGTGACTTTTTCAAAAGGTGCAACAAGTTATTATATTAACATGAAAGATTATGAAAAGCAAATTATTTTCCTTTGGAATAACATTGAGTGATAAATCGTTCGATTTCATGTTGACTTTCACGACAGCGTGTCTGGTTTGCAGAACAGTAAGACTTCAGTACATAATTTCCTGAATGACTCTCACCCTAATAAAACGACCACCACATCTCTGTCATCACCACCCCACCTCAAGACTGAAACACCCCAAACACCCACCGCCATCTGCGTCAGCTGAATTCTCACACACACACACACCAGCACGTTTCCCTTCTGCTCTCATAAGGCCACATGCTCATTTACAGTGTGTGTGTGTGTGTGTGTGTGTGTGTCCATTTCCTGGACAGCCTAGTTTGGTTCTGTTTAAACTGCATCCTCTGATTTCTCCCGAGGGTCAGTCAACACCATGCACAATTAAACTTCACGATGATCATGATTTTACCATGGTTAAGGGCTGTTACAGGTTATGGCATCATTTTTTAAGAGCACTTTAAAATAATGTATTTTTAAAGTACAATTTTAAATCAATATTGTTTTAATAATCTTTTATGCTTTAAAAGAAAAAAACTTATTTTTTGAAGTGCTTGATAGCTATACTACTTTTTTGAATATATTTGTGTACATTTTGATATTTTTATTTAAAGTTAATATATTTGAAGTGTACTAACAACATTTTGTATTTAAATATTAAAGCAGCACATTGCTATAAAAAACATCCAGGTACACGTTGCAAATTACACAGGCAAATGAATGGGTTACGAGAAATATTGATAATACACAAATATTTAGTGATTCATTGGCATCTATATATCCAGAGCCGGCCTTTCCATTAGGCAATATAGGCGGTCGCCTTATCTTGGGGGGCCCCTCAATCTTAAGATCTTTTTTTTTTACTCCAGTGGTGCCAATTTTTACATTTTATGATCTTGCCTAGGGCCCCACAACCTCACGGGCTAGCATATCATACTGCCATTGCTGTCCATTTATAAAAACAATCAGAAAGATCACATGACAAACAGCAACCACAAACCACGGTAATATCACTTCATGGCTTCTGGCTTCATTCTGACAGGCTATAATGTACAATTAGTATAACAGTAGTCTGTCCTAACTACTATTACTACCCAGGGAACAAAAATATGTTCTAAGAATGTTTTGCAAACGTTCCCATTACGTTATGACAATATCTCTGAATGTTTAAAATGTCCGGGTTTTTTAAAATGTTTTTTCTTGGTTATGTGAATGTTAAGGGAACATGTTCTCTGACCATTCTGAAATAAGTAGCAACATTTAAAAAACGTTAGACAACTGAGACGTTTCAGAAAAATTCTCCCATCCATGTTTTTATGTGCTAATGTTTTGGGGACATTATTAAAGACCAGATTTTGAATAAAGGTTTTATAAATGTCACTGGAAGCCTCAGTGTTGTATAGTATCTTGAGGCGGATTGCTTTAACAGTCATTAGGATTGTTTGGGATTTGGTCTTAGTGACTTAGGAGTCCTCTTGACTACTCCTAGCATTTCATGGATTTAGGAGCTAGTTTTAGTGCTAAAATGCTTTATGAAATACTTTTAGAGCAAAAATTTTGGACTGACATGTCCATTATTTTTAAGAGTTTCTCCTAAATCGGCAAGTTAGGAGCTACATTAAGCCTTAAAGGTCCCGTTCTTCGCGATTCCATCTTTCAAACTTTAGTTAGTGTGAAATGTTGCTGTTAGAGCATAAATAATACATGTAAAATTATAAAGCTCAAAGTTCAATGCCAAGCGAGATATTTTATTTAACAGAAGTTCCCTTTCAAAGCCTACAGCGAGCGGCCGGTTTGGACTACAGCAGGAAGTGCAGGGATGTAATGACGTCACTAGAACCGTTTGTTGACTAACCCTCTGCCCACAAGAACAAGCAAAATAGGGGGCGTGGTCTTGTTGCTCTCTCGTGGAGAAGAGCGCGCATTCAGCGCTTGCATCTCCCCGTAATGGTAAGAGGCGGGACCTTTCCGGGCAAAGTGTGCTAAGCTGCTGTCCAATCACAACACGGGAAGCGCTGGCCCAATCAGAACTCGTTACGTGTTTCTGAAGGAGGGACTTCAAAGAACAAGGAAATCATCAAGCCGTTTTTAGGACAGAGAAAACAGCGCTGTACAGATAATTGTGTGAAAAATACTGTTTTTTTTTACACGCGAAACATGAACTCATGTTATATTGCACACTGTAAGCATAATCAAAGCTTCGAAAACACGAGAAGAACGGGACCTTTAAGATGTTTTGTGAATACGGCCCCTGATTCATGTTCAGTCAGACAGTCATTTGTGTCAGTAAATCAAACCAGTGACTAAACGGTCAAATTCACATCATTTCTCTTAGGATTAAAATAATCTGTTATTTAAACTGTGATTAAATTATATATACTACAAAAAGTACAAAAGTAGTCTGTCCTAACTACTATTACAACCCAGGGGACAAAAATATGTTCTAAGAGTGTTTTGTTAACGTTCCCATTACGTTATGACAATATTTCTGAATGTTCAAAATGTCCAGGTTTTGTTGTTGTTTTTTTGTAATGTTTATTTCTTGGTTATGCGAATGTTAAGGGAACAAGTTTTTCATTCTTTAAACGCTATGCAACGTTAATTTTGAATGTTCTTTGACCATTCTGAAACAAGTAGCAACATTTTAAAAAAAAGTTTCAGGAAAAAAAGAGTGTCCCAGAAAAGTTTTTTTGTGCTAATGTTTTGAGGACATTAATAAAGACCAGATTTTAAACCAAGGTTTTATAAATGTTACTGGAAGAACATTTGAGAGAACCTTGTGAGAACATTCCCCTTTAACTGGGCCCTACTAATCCTTCAGTAAGACAGTAAAACTGTTGTCTTCTCCTCCTGAGACGAGTCATGTGTTCAGCAGTAAACGGCTCCGATCAAACAATCAAACTATGTGAGAAAACATCCAGAAAGAGTGTTTGTGAATGATGCATGTCAGCTTTGACGTCACAGACACTGATCTGCCGTGATTTAGATAATCACAGATTCATGTATGAACATGTCTGTTCGTCCAACGACAAACGAATGTGATAAGACATTCCTGAGGCAACCAGAAATCACACACACGTCCACATGTAAATAAACGCTCGGCGACCTTATCTGCAGAATTTAAGAACTGGCTTCCTCTCAGTTCATGAGCTGGAATTTGAATGGAAATGAAATGATGAATGCTGAGGATATGTCATCCTCCCTCAGGCATGCGAGGGCACTTCCTGTTTCCTGTAGGATGAGACGCCAGTGTCTCACTCATGCTGGGGGACCCACTTCCTGTGTCCTGGAGGAAGGATGGGAGGACAACCGGATTGAAACTAAATTGACAGATATTTCTTGGAGTAAAGCGTCTGTGAATCTCTGACTGAATCAGTTTCTGTCTGAGCGTCTGTCTGATTCAGCGGTGTGATTCACCGCACATTTGATTAATGTTTGGCAATCAGGGCTCATGGGAAAATCCCACTAGTCTCTATTACTGTAATGACCCAGTGTGCCAGCTGACTGAGCTATTTATGACATTTCTCAGCACAGATTTGCATAAAATTACACAATTAACTGAAATGCTTATTCCTAAACTGATTTGAGAACACTTAATAAAGGGACATTTGGAATAGCACAGGGTTTAATAAACAGTTAAGCCTAAAACGAGTCAATACTACCAAAACACAAAATGACATTTGGGGAAACTATAATGAAAACCATCCAGGGGCTTCAAAGAGCACACAAAGCTCCATAAACTCGTGTGAAATAAGCGCAATCAAACACACTTTTACTCATTGCTACGGAAGCTTGTTTCTGTCACAGAATAAAATGTAAAAGTAATTCAGATTTTTTTTTTTGAGTTTATATCTCACAATTCAGACTTTATAACTTGCAATTGCAAGTTCATACTGAGAAGGACTTATTATTAGACACGCTAGATGCTTTATTTCAACTTTTCTAATATTTTTTCGATTTTTATTAAAAATAAATGCCTTTCCGACCTGATATGTGATGGGAAAAGGGAGTAGAGCGAGTGCGGCAAAAGGCGGATTCGAACCGCTGATCGATTTGCGTCAAAACTTAATGACATGCGTCGTACCCCTACACTACAGCCACGGTAGAGTCTGGCTCAATCAATCTTTAATTAAATGACAGGATACTTGTGTTTAATGTAAATAATATGGCATCTATCATTACTCCCGTTAAAAAAAAAAAAAAAAAAAAAAAACAGAGGCCCCACTTTTTTTTTGCTTTGTACGCCCATGTAGAGAGCATTTGTACTTTTCATAACTAGCATGCATACGTTATCCACATTTATAATGTGCTAGACTTTTGATATTTAAATGACATCCATGTAGGTTATTGTAGATTATTGTCAGTTGTAGTTGAAGTTATGTTTGCAATACGTAGTAATACCTAGAAAACTAGCAAGTGATAGCTTAGTGACAATATTAATAATATGAATCAAATTAATATTAGTTGATAATATTGATAAAACTAAGTAAATGTATTTTGTTTGACAACTTATTGGCTGAGATAAGAAGACTAACCTCTATACTGGGCTTTCTTTTGATCTTCTTTTCTTCCTTTCTCTTTTTTCGTCCCTGTTGATAATCAATAATCACCATCAATTCAATCTAATAATCAGGTTGATAAGTAAAGTGGTAAGTTAACGTGTGGCTGAAGGGGCGCCCTATGATGATCATGTTTAATAAACATTATGTTGTATTTCGCTTTTTCCGATTCTATGCTTAATGGGAAGTAATGGGCGGCACTAGAGCGCGCTCGCGCCCCTAACACAATTGTCGCCCTATGCAACCGCCTAGCTCGCCTATAGCAAACGCCGGCCCGGTGCACACGCACACTTTTTTTATTCAGTGGCAGAAACAAGCTTCCACACATTGCGGAAATAAAAGGGGTCATGAACTAAGAAATCTCATTTTCCTTGAGTTTTAGACATAAGAGGTCATCATACTATAAGAATATCCTGTACGTTTCAGAACTGAAAACTTCCTTGTTAGTCCAAAAACAGCTTTTGTTGTTACCAAGCCCAGAGAACGACTCTTTGTGGAATGTGCTAATCGGTGAAAGATCGCCTCTGCAGAAGAAGACCAACGCCTACTTCCTCATTGTAACGTTAGCCCCGCCCACTGGTGTGTTAGTGAGATGACGAGGAGAGAAGAGCGATACATGAAGAACTACGAATAACGAGAACGTCTCAGTTGAGCATTATTTATTTGTATTTTCCATATATGGGTATATGCAGGAATCCTGAAGATAATTTCAATACCTTTTTAAGACTTTTTAAAGACCCTCTCAAAATATTTTAAGACCTCATCGCACTTCAAGTTTTAATCGGCAACAAACCTTTAATAAACAGTTGTAGTCGAATGTAGACATAAAATCTCTATCGTAGGCCAATTTTGTATCGTTTATATTGCATATCTGTTTTACAACGTATGGAGGGCGACACATCACCTAACTGCGCATTTCGCAAAATACATGACGTCACCCGTAGACAGCGCTCGCCAGGGATGGAAATAAACTTTTTTCGAAGTCTACCAAAACCAGTCTACTTGGCCGAAACCAAAAAAGAAGAAACCAAAACCGAAAACCAAAAAATAAAATTCTAATTAAAATGTTTGACCTTGACCTCACTCATGTGTACATTAAATAATAATGCACATGCCTACTGGCCTCCAGAATAAAGTAATTAAATGTAAAATAACTGCATATTTAACTGTTTAAATGAAAGATTAATCCTTATTAAACTTATTCAATCAAGAGCATTGTTTAATGTCAAACTAAATATAAGGACATCACTCAGGCAGCAGTAAAGGCTACTGCGCCTTTAAGACCTGATGCAGGGATATGCTCGTCTTTCTCGACTGTGCATACTATACAGTTCACTTAAGGCATATTCAGATTATGTCTGCTAGGATACTCATCAAGATGGACATGTTGACATACTTGACATGAGTTTGTCCGTTTAAGAGCAAGACTTGACAGAGAACAAAATATTTGCGCGCTCTCGGATGATGCGCAGCGTCAGATCTTCTCACAGAGCGCGCGAGTCTCACAGCGCGTCTTCACGCGAGTGATGATGGAGAAAACGACTGGTCATATGCGCACATACGGCAGCACTCGCATGCATTGAACAGCTCGGTAGGTGAAGCGAGTTTACCCGCCACAACTCAAAATCAGCCGCATTTGGCTGGTGGCGGTGCTAATTTCCATCCCTGGTGCGCGCGCTCCGAGCCGATCTCAGACTGAGTGCCCCGTTGTTTTTTAACACTTATGGGGATGAAAATAAATATATTCATAAATCCTTTTTGGAGTCAAACTCTTTTGACAAAGCTTGAACAAAATACTTTCAAAATTTAAGACTTTATAAATCCGTGATAAGACTTTAATACTTTATAAGGGTCTTAATTTTCCCAAAATTGATTTATCACCTTTTAATACTTTTCAAGACCCTGTGGATACCCTGCATATTTCACTGTGAATTCTTTGGTAAATGAGTCGCAATTCCGGCTTTGCAAACAGACTTTTACGATATGAACTCGACAGTAATGCCACAACATGTAAATAACCGTGTTTATTCTAAAGCCTGATCTGTGATCAGTGAATTATGGGGCCGTATTCACAAAACATTATCTTACCACTTAAGAGTTCTCCTAAATGGCAGTAAAAGTTCTTAGTTACGAGTTCTTTTAAAACCTATTCACAAAACTGAGAGCAACTTTTACTACGGAATAGAGAGAAGTCTTAAGCTAAGAGTAAGGGCGGGGTTGACCTCATTGCTATAGATGATGTCATCACGCTTGCTAACTATGACCACAGTGATTGGCTGATGGGAGAGAGATCTCTGTCACTGATTTAATTACAGAAATATATTGTTGAACGAGGTTTCATGTTGCTATATTCAAAAAAAAATGTTTAAAATAAGAAATGTTGCCATATTCAAATAAAGATTTTAAAAAGTAGGCTAAGTGTCACTAGTTAAACTAGTATGTGCCGCTAATTGTCAGACTAACATTTCTGCATCTCAAGAGATTGCAGAATTCAAGCGAAAATTATGTTTTATATTTTACGATGTTTGTTTGTGCGGAGCATGTTCATACTGTCTATCTAATCAGCACGAGAGGCGGTTTATAAACAGCCGAAAGCCGACTCACTCACTTCCACAGTTCTCTGAAACCCTTCGCCCCCTTTCGAGCGCTTCGAACAGCACAACAAATACGCTTATATTGTTTTACTTTATTCAATTATTTGTTTAAGTGTAAAATTAAGTGTAAAAACAACTACTACAGGTAAGCTGACAGCTTTTTTTTTTTTTTTTAGTTTTTAAATTAACGATACATTAATTATCACTATCGCCTCAGTGTTGTATAGTGTCTTGGGGTGGATTGCTGCAACAGCCATTAGGATTGTGTGTGATTTGGTCTTAGTGGTTTCACACTTGTAGTTCGGTTAGTTTGGTTCGTTTGGTCCGGACCAAAAAACAAAAACAAAACATAATAGTCCTGGTCCGCTTAGCGTTCACACGGGCATTTTTAACAGCGAACCTAAAGTTACCGAACCAAAGGCATAGGGATACGCTCACAACCTGATTGGTCGGCTTATATTACGTAGGAGCTCGCTTACCGAACATTCAAAACAATGCTGTGTGCTGGATTACACGCGGGCATTTTATGCGTGTACATATGGCATTATTTTTTACCAGAGAACTCATGAAGAGCTCATAAAATGTTCAAAACATCCAAAACAACGCTGTGTGCTGGATTAAACGCGATCATTTTATGCGTGTACATGTGGCATTATTTTTTACCCGCTGAGAACTCATGAAGAGCTCATGAAATGTTAAACATTCAAAACAGCCGCAGGATTTCCTCCGTGGTGCAGAAAAGAGACGGCCGTTCTGTCGTCTGTCCCTGCTAATGGGCAACACAGGAACTTTGATGAGAAGAGCCAGGTTTGCTTTTTGTGTGTTTTTTCTAGCATTTTCGAAACATGCTTGTCTGACCAAATATTGATTAGGCACCTCCTCGTTGCACCACGTTTGCCCTCTAACGTTAACGTTATTCATTTTGGATACACCGATCTTTCCGCGTCGTCAAATCAGCTGCATTATGCGTCGCATCTTGTGACATTACGTCCGGTTTTTGGTCTGTTTACATGTCTTTGGTCCGTGTTGCGTTCATATATCAATCGAACCGCACCAGAGCTCGTTTGGAAGCGGACCGAGACCCATCTTTTTAGCGGTCTCGGTCTGCTTGTTTGGTGCGCACCAGGGTTCGGATGGCAGCGTTCACATATGTTCAAATGAACCGCACTAAACGAGCAATCGCACCAGGGTTCGTTTTAATCGAACCAAACATGAAAAATGTGAACTTAGTGACTTAGGAGTCCTCTTGACTACTCCTAGCATTTCATGGATTTAGGAGGTAGTTTTAGTGCTAAAATGCTTTATGAAATACTTTTAGAGCAAAAATCTAGGGGTCCTAAATTTAGGACTGACACGCCCATTATTTTTAAGAGTTTCTCCTAAATCGGCAAGTTAGGAGCTACATTAGGCCTTAAGATGTTTTGTGAATACGTCATTTGTGTCAGTAAATCAATCCAGTGACTAAACCGTCAAATTCACATAGTTTCTCTTAGGATTAAAATAATCTGTTATTTAAACTGTGATTAAATTATATATAGAAAGCGACCAAAGCGTGCTTTACCCCTTTACCCTTTTTACCCTGAAGTATCACAGCAGCCAATCACAGCAGTGGACATTTAACCTGAAGTCTTACAGCAGCCAATCACAGCAGTGGGCGTTTACCCTGAAGTCTCACAGCAGCCAATCACAGCAGTGGACGTTTACACTGAAGTCTCACAGCAGCCAATCACAGCAGTGGGCGTTTACCCTGAAGTCTCACAGCAGCCAATCACAGCAGTGGACATTTACCCTGAAGTCTAACAGCAGCCAATCACAGCAGTGGACGTTTACCCTGAAGTCTTACAGCAGCCAATCACAGCAGTGGACATTTACCCTGAAGTCTAACAGCAGCCAATCACAGCAGTGGACGTTTACACTGAAGTCTTACAGCAGCCAATCACAGCAGTGGACGTTTACCCTGAAGTCTCACAGCAGCCAATCACAGCAGTGGGCGTTTACCCTGAAGTCTCACAGCAGCCAATCACAGCAGTGGACATTTAACCTGAAGTCTCACAGCAGCCAATCACAGCAGTGGACGTTTACCCTGAAGTCTCACAGCAGCCAATCACAGCAGTGGACGTTTACACTGAAGTCTCACAGCAGCCAATCACAGCAGTGGACGTTTACACTGAAGTCTAACAGCAGCCAATCACAGCAGTGGACATTTAACCTGAAGTCTCACAGCAGCCAATCACAGCAGTGGACGTTTACACTGAAGTCTCACAGCAGCCCTTCAAACAGTGTGTTCAAACCATAGACTGTAAAAAAAATATGGACGTAGTGTCCGTGACGTCACCCATAGGATTACCGTTGCCATTTTGTGAGCGAGTCATAGCGTGTCACTCCCGGATAACAGAAACTGGGCAAAAAGGCGAGATGTGGGCGGAACACAATGACTAAAGATGGCGGATAAAAATGGCCATACACCTGTCACTCAAAGTAACCACGCCCTTAATTATGCAGAACTTTAAGGCTTTATATAATGTAAACGAATGTGTTATAAAAAAAATTCACCCCCCTCACAGCTGTCATGAAGGGCAAAATTATCCATGTAGACCAAAGCCACAATTTGTACCAGACCGTAACCATGTTTTATTCTACTGTAAATTTGGGCATTTTAACATGGGGCTCAATGAGATTCTGCTCACTACTGGAGCCTGTGGCCAGTTTAGGAATTGCAGTTTGCATTTTCCGCATTGGCTTCAAGAGAGATCGCGGGAGGTTTGCCGCTTGGTTCAAACCGGAGGCTAAAAACAGGGCAGGAAAAATTACTTTTATCTCTAAATAATGATAATTTTTGATTTCTGACACTAAATTTCAAGTTATTTACAATAAAAAGAAAACATGAAATTTATATTAAAATGCAATTAGTTGAACTTAGAGTGCTTTTTTTGCACATCTTTATACGCAATTTCATAATTCCTTCTAATATGGATGTATGTTTCACGGCTCATGTTTCATAACCAAACTAAAATATTCTATAAGTTTAAAGTAATCACAGACTTCATATGTGTTCCTCTATCTGCGACTCTTATCACATGTACCTGTACTCTTAAATAAACGGGTCTGATTGTATAACCTCGGTCAAGTATAGTTTGGTTGTGTTAAAGAGTTCATGTACTGCTCCACTATCAATCACATCACATTCAGCATTTCATGTCTCAGATAGCTGAACTCCAAAACCTCACATTCTGCATGGGATTTTACCAGCTTAACTCAAGCGCACTAACTCACACAGGATGTGTTGAAAGCTGGACACATACGAGGGACGTCTAGATTCTCACAAAAAAAAAATTGTAAACAGATTTTTACCTCTGTGTCACAGTTCTGGGTTTCCCAGCATTACCTCCTTACACTGCCAGATGCTAAAACTGTCTCTGTGTGTGTTGTAAATGTTATTAGATGCAGTCCTTTAGTTTTGGAGTCTGTATTATATTATTTTTCTACATCAATAATCTATATATATATGTGTGTGTGTGTGTGTGTGTGTATGTGTGTGTGTGTGTGTGTGTGTGTGTGTGTGTGTGTAAGAGGACATGCTGCCCTGTTTAAACCCAGGATGTCTTTTTACTTCCTGCTTTGAAACTTTTTCAGCCATAAAGACAAACAGCACCAGATGTGTCTAGCCGGACACTACATACTCTCTGTGTGTGTGTGTGTGTGTGTGTGTGTGTGTGTGTGTGTGTGTGTGTGTGTGTGTGTAATCCAGTCATGTAAATCCTGTGATTATGCTCTTGATTTTTAAATCATTTCGGCTCTTATTTTGGTTCATATGCGTGAATGTCTTGTGTAATAATCTGATTATGATTTCATTTCATATGCGCGCACACACACACAGTCAGGTTGTGTTTCTACAAGACTGATTTAATACTGTACAGTACACACTCTTTGGTTTAAAATGGAAGATCGTTTCACCCATAGAATTAAAATAAAAAGATACTTGTGACTTATCTCCCAGTTCAGACGTTTTATCTTTTTTATATCACTTAATTCTGACTTTTTCCTCCCAATTTCTCACAGTTCATATCTCACATATAAACAAGCATATTAATTACGAGTTCATATCTCGCAATTGTGACTTTTTCTTGACATTTTTAAGTTAGTGTATTTTTCGCAATTCTGAAGCTATACTTTTTTAATCAGAATTATGGTAAAAACATCTGTTTTTGTGAGACAAACTCACAAATACCTTTTTTATTTTTTATATTCTGTGGCAGAAAAAAAAGATTCTACAGCATTAAGTCAACATTCACCCTAGTTTGCCTCAATATTAAAAAAATCTGTCATTTACTCACCATCATGTCATTTGAAACCTGCATGACTTCCTATCTTCAGGATTTTAAATAATTTTGCTGGTTGCCCTTTCCCATCAAATCACAAAGAATGGAGTTTGGGACTTCCAGGCTCCTAAAATGAAGTAAAATAACATCAGTATCATAAAAGTGGTTCATATGACTTATGCATTTTATTTCAAGATTTCTAAAAATCACAGGCCAGAGTCATCATTCATGTCCCATGTATTTTCTCCATACAATGTTAGTAATTCTTCAATAGAAAGCCATTAATTAAACCAACTACATTGAGGTGATTATAAACTTTGATTCTAGTCAAAAAATTATTTAAAAATCTGAAAATGATGGATCTACCAGACAAGAAATAGTGTATTTTTAATGATGCAATAACGCACTGCAAACTAAATATAAACGATGATGCAATAAAACTATTGTCATTGATTCCAAGTGAAAATTTGATAGGACATTTTCTAATATTTGCTCATATAAATTTGAGTATGGTCTCGTTGGATTTTGTCGTTTTTCAGTTGCTGAACCTCAAATACACGTTTAAAACGGTAAAAACACAAACATTAAATAAAAGTTTAAATTACACAGAGATCCTGACTCCCATGTAGGTCTGTGTTGAAAGTTTTAGGTTAAAAATCTATTACTCAATGGAGATAATGGGATTTCATTGTTAGTTAAATCAACAATTTAGCTAAAATTATACATTCTAGATCATTTTAACTCAAACGATATCAAACGAAAAACTAAAAAAACTGATTGAGTAGCAAAGACAGTTGTAAGATCTCAGACAGTTGAAGATAAAAGCGCGTCCAAGTGGTGAATGAGAAAAACAGGCCTGTGGAGAGATTTCAGTCATTTGGAGGAGGGGAGAGAGGGGTTATTGAGGGCGAGGGATGATGGGGGGGTGAAAAATGGGTCACGCCGCCGTACACGCTAACAGAAACGCAGCACTATGGCAACCTGACAGCAGCAGAAGATCAGTGAAAACTCGAAACTGGAACAGAATGATAATGAGCTGAAAGAGTCTGGGAAAGAGCGCGCGCTTCTCTCTCTTGTCAAGATGTTTTCTGACAGCTACACAACTACAAACGTGTGTGTGTTTAAGAGAAAGACTGTTTGTAAGCTTCTAAATAGATTCTCTCTCTAAAACAGTGCAGTAACCCAATAATGGATTCAAAAGACGCTGCATACAAGTTCTCCATGGTTTTAAAACTGAGTGTTAAACAAAAATCGTATCCTAAAACGCACGATAAAACTAAAAGTAGTCCATTTAAAGACTGACCCTGAAAATTGACAAACTGACACAGAAACATTGGCTCTTTTGAATTTAGACCACTGTATGTGGGTTTGCGAAGCTTTTCAATTTAGGTAGGACAAATCCAGGCAGAAATGATACCAGAGTAATTTAGTGTAAATAAGTTACTTTGTGTAAAACAAATGCCAAATTGATACATGTCTCCAGAAACTAAACATTCTAAGCTTTCAAATGGTACCGCATATGAGGTCAGAGCTCCTCCACAGACATTTAAAATGTAAAGTATATACTTGATTTCATTCCGGACAATGTACAGGGTCTACAGAGTTGAATATTGTGTATATAACACACAATCATGCCATTAAAGTCCTTTAAATTGACTGAGAGAGAGAACTGAGAGAAAAGAGATAGTGAGAGATTATTGTGCTGTTATGGCCGAGGCGGGTGTGATTAAAGCAGCTGCACTTTCGGCTCCCAGTCTGCAAAACACACACAAACACACACTTTCAGTTTTGCTCTAGGCGTAACTGTGAGAATATCATCAGACATGATCTACATATGAAAAAAACAACATTCAAAATCTATATATTTAACCAAATGCTTCTTTAGAGCTCTAGGTGATTAATCAAATAAATAAGTGATCATCTCATGACTTGATTTTTTAGGATTTTCAGCTCCAGTGCTCCAATCTATGTACAGTGGTGGGATAATGAAACTGAAAGTTTTGTTTTAGACCACAATCATTTATTAGTATGGTGTAGGGCCTCATTATGTGGCCAATACAACATCAATTAATCTTGGGAATGACAGATATAAGCCATTCATATAGTGACCAGAGCATGGGCGTCGGAAGCAAATAAAAAGTGGGTGGGTCACTAAGGCAAAATATGATAGGTGGGGAAATTGTTTTGTGGGGGGTCTGAGGGTTCTCCCCACAGGAAAAAAAAAATGATTTCATAGATGTGATTTCTTGCATTATGGTGCGTTTGAGGCCATATCCCTTTCATATACCAAAAAAGACAAAATAGTCTAATAAAAAGGCTATATTCATTTAACTGCCATAGAAATCAACAGTTTCACAGATAATGATAATGAACAAGTTGCATGTTTTTATGCTCCGTGTCCAGACAGAAAAAGTGCCATTTACTAAACGATTGATTGGGCCAGACAAAATTAAAGAAATCACCGAATTATTTACTGTGGCTATAGAGTAGGGGTAAGACGCATGGCATCAAGCTGACGCAAATCGAGCATATGTTCGAATCCGCCTTTTGCCACACTCGCTCTACTCCCTTTCCCCATCACATATCAGATCGGAAAGATATTTATTTTCAATAAAAAAAGAAAATATTAGAAAAGGGGAAATAAAGCGTTTAACATGTGTTTAATAATAAGTTTCTTAATACGTTTCTCTTTGGGGTAGTTTGGTTAGAGACGATAAAAGTGAGTGGGTCCAATATCATTGGTCTTAAAAAGTGGGTGGGTCTTGTCCCACCCACACACAATGGTTCCGACGCCCATGGACCAGAGCGTTTTTGAGCCTTTCTTCTTCTTGTGATGCTGGTGGAGAAAATGTTTTCTGACTCACTCCTTCAAAAAATGCCAATGTGGCTCAAGGATATTCAGATCTGGTGACTGTGAAGACCACGGTAGATGTTCAACTTCACTTTCATGTTCATCAAACCATTCTGTCACAAGTCTCGCTGTGTGTATTGCGGGAAACCCGCAATGTTTGAACCATTAGGTGCACATGGTCCTCCAGAATGGTTCGGTAGTTCTTGGCAGTGACGTGGGCATCCAGTACAGTAGGGAATGCTATGATAATGCAACCCAAACCATCACGGATCCACCGCCGTGCTTCACAGTCCAGGCGTTCAGCCTCTGGGGATTCTCCACGCCGTAACTCCCACGAATGTGGAAAACACTCAGGTGTCAATACATTTTTCACATGGTCCACAGCCTAAGATTTGCACTGTTGGCATCAATGAGACTAACATTTGGCATTGCCCAACTTTGGCTATAGTAGTCCGATCATGAACATCGACTCTGTGGAGCTCCTGACAAACAGTTTTGGTGGAAACAGGGGAGTCGAGGTGCATGTTTAATTCTGCAGCGAGGTGGGCACCTGTGGTTTGGATACACTCCGGTACCTGGACATTGCGTCGACAGTTACTCCTTTTGATGTGGTTCGTCCTACGTAAAGGGTATGCCAAAATTAGCCTGGAAACTATAGCTCTCAATACACCACAAAGACTTGCTGTCCTGGTCACAGATGAGGTAGCAAAACACACACCAACAGTTTGTCCTCTTTTGAACTCTGATGCATCTCTAATTATGTTGTGTGGATTGCGAAATTTTATGTAACTGCACTATTGCTCTTCTAAATCAACCTTCACACTCTGCTCTTACTGATGTAAAATCAGTGAAGACTGAAGGCACCCTGACTGGTCTATGCAGCCCCATACGCAACAAACTGCGATGCACTATGTATTCTGACACTTTTCTATAAGAATCAGCATTAACTTCTTGAGCATTTTGAGCTCCAGTAGCTCGTCTGTTTGATCGGACCACACGGGCCAGCCTTCGCTCCCCACGTGCATCAATGAGCCTTGGCCGCCCATGACCCTGTGGCCGGTTCACCACTGTTCCTTCCTTGGAGCACTTTTGATAGACTGACCACTGCGGACCACGAACAGCCCACAAGAGCTGCAGTTTTGGAGATGCTCTGACCCAGTCGTCTAGCCATCACAATTTGGCAAACTCACTCAAATCCTTACAACTGCCCATTTTTCCTGCTTCTAACATCACATCATCTTTGAGGACAAAATGTTCACTTGCTGCCTAATGTATCCCACTCACTAACAGGAGCCGAGATGAAGAGATAATCAATGGATTCCCTTCAACTGTCAGTGTTCATAATGTTATGGCTGATTGGTCTAAATGCAACACTATACAGTATTGTTCAAAATAATAGCAGTACAATGTGACTAACCAGAATAATCAAGGTTTTTAGTATATTTTTTATTGCTACGTGGCAAACAAGTTACCAGTAGGTTCAGTAGATTCTCAGAAAACAAATGAGACCCAGCATTCATGATATGCACGCTCTTAAGGCTGTGCAATTGGGCAATTAGTTGAAAGGGGTGTGTTCAAAAAAATAGCAGTGTGGCATTCAATCACTGAGGTCATCAATTTTTTGAAGAAACAGGTGTGAATCAGGTGGCCCCTATTTAAGGATGAAGCCAACACTTGTTGAACATGCATTTGAAAGCTGAGGAAAATGGGTCGTTCAAGACATTGTTCAGAAGAACAGCGTACTTTGATTAAAAAGTTGATTAGAGAGGGGAAAACCTATAAAGAGGTGCAAAAAATGATAGGCTGTTCAGCTAAAATGATCTCCAATGCCTTAAAATGGAGAGCAAAACCAGAGAGACGTGGAAGAAAACGGAAGACAACCATCAAAATGGATAGAAGAATAACCAGAATGGCAAAGGCTCAGCCAATGATCACCTCCAGGATGATCAAAGACAGTCTGGAGTTACCTGTAAGTACTGTGACAGTTAGAAGACGTCTGTGTGAAGCTAATCTATTTTCAAGAATCCCCCGCAAAGTCCCTCTGTTAAAAAAAAGGCATGTGCAGAAGAGGTTACAATTTGCCAAAGAACACATCAACTGGCCTAAAGAGAAATGGAGGAACATTTTGTGGACTGATGAGAGTAAAATTGTTCTTTTTGGGTCCAAGGGCCACAGGCAGTTTGTGAGACGACCCCCAAACTCTGAATTCAAGCCACAGTACACAGTGAAGACAGTGAAGCATGGAGGTGCAAGCATCATGATATGGGCATGTTTCTCCTACTATGGTGTTGGGCCTATTTATCGCATACCAGGGATCATGGATCAGTTTGCATATGTTAAAATACTTGAAGAGGTCATGTTGCCCTATGCTGAAGAGGACATGCCCTTGAAATGGTTGTTTCAACAAGACAATGACCCAAAACACACTAGTAAACGGGCAAAGTCTTGGTTCCAAACCAACAAAATTAATGTTATGGAGTGGCCAGCCCAATCTCCAGACCTTAATCCAATTGAGAACTTGTGGGGTGATATCAAAAATGCTGTTTCTGAAGCAAAACCAAGAAATGTGAATGAATTGTGGAATGTTGTTAAAGAATCATGGAGTGGAATAACAGCTGAGAGGTGCCACAAGTTGGTTGACTCCATGCCACACAGATGTCAAGCAGTTTTAAAAAACTGTGGTCATACAACTAAATATTAGTTTAGTGATTCACAGGATTGCTAAATCCCAGAAAAAAAAAATGTTTGTACAAAATAGTTTTGAGTTTGTACAGTCAAAGGTAGACACTGCTATTTTTTTGAACACACCCCTTTCAACTAATTGCCCAATTGCACAGCCTTAAGAGCGTGCATATCATGAATGCTGGGTCTTGTTTGTTTTCTGACAATCTACTGAACCTACTGGTAACTTGTTTGCTACGTAGCAATAAAAAATATACTAAAAACCTTGATTATTCTGGTTAGTCACATTGTACTGCTATTATTTTGAACAATACTGTATAAACGGAGTAATTCCAAAAGGGTCCTCGCACCATCTGTGCTCTGGCCCTAATTAGCTGGTGTTTCAGTTTCATTGTCCAACCCCTGTATGTATCTATGTGCATGCATTATATATATATACACATACACACACCCACACGTATGCACATAGATAGATACATACATAGATACACACATACAAACAATTTTTTGCCTCAGAATTTTGAGCCTTTTGCATATTACTTAAAGAATATGAGTGAAGTGTGTGTCGCAGAGATATAGTAGATGATTAGACTGCAGCTGGCACACTGACCCAATAACACTGCAGCTCACACACACATCTATACTACAGCTGTTTCTCTCTCACACACCATTTTTCTTCTCTAAAGTGTCTGCCCTCCCCCTCCATTCATCTATTCTAATACTCACTCTTTTCTTAAGAAAAGTCCACCCACACACACACACACACACACACAGCTTCTCTTAATCATGCTTGAGTGGAGAGAAGGGGAAAAAAGTCTACGTTTACCTTTTTACTATTAGTTCTGCCCAAAAAAAAGGTGAGTAATTGGAAGTCTTCTGAAGTCATACATTAGCTTTACGTGAAAAAAGACCAAAAAAGTTCACTGTGAAGTCTTAACTTTTGCTCAATTCTATTTCAAACAAATGCTGTTCTTTTGAACTTTCGATTTATCAAATAATCCTGAAAAACATTTATCACGGTTATTACAAAAATATTAAGCAGCACAAATATTTTCAACATTGATAATATGTTTCTTGAGCATCAAATCCTCATATTAGAACGATTTCTGAAGGATCATGTGACACTGAAGACTGGATTAATGAAGCTGAAAAATCAGATTCACAGGAATAAAATTTACATTTTAAAATATATTCCAAATAGAAGTTATTTTTAAATTGTAATAATATTTCACAATTTCTATTGTATTTTTGATTAAATAAAATGCAGACTTGTTGAGTAAAGAAACTTTTTTTCAAATACATTTTTTTTCCTCAAAAATACCAATCCCAAACTTTTTTCTAATCTCTCCCACTTCCTCCTTATTATCTGACTGAAATTGAATAGTTCAAATTTCTCACCAACAAGTGTCGTTATGTGTACATGTTCCATGTAAGTTATGTCATTTTCTTTAAAAAATTCCTTGTAATTTTGCCTCGATTCATTTCCCCCTCTTTTTTCAGGAATATGCTGCTCTTTCTAGAGGATTTTCTTCCCCCTCATTTTCCCCCGTCCACCCACCAGGCCATAGGGGGAAATTACCCAGCATCCCTGGGGCTCATTTCCCTGCATGAAGACGGTGGTGTGCTGAATGACAGCAGGGATCTTTGGGTGGCAAACACATTCCACACATACCAGAGGCAGGGGGTCAGGGGCGCTGCATGTCATCATTACTGCAGTGGGTGGGGCATTAAAACCATGTGGCATTCCTGCACTGCTGTTACTGAAGGAATGTTCCGGGTTCAGAGAGAGTTAAGCTGTATCGACACAGCTTGCCACAATATCAATTAGCACAGAAAATTATTTAGTCTCCCTTTGGCAAAAAAAAGTGTACTATATGTATAATAAAACATGTACCGTAGAAGTACAGTACTTAATATGCGTTTTTTATAGTATAGTTTAGTATAGTATAGCATAGTACAGTATATTATTCAGAGGCCCAAACGGAGCACAATTATGCAATTGGGTGTAGTTTCTGATATTTATATGGTCCAAAAGTAAGAGGAAATTCTGATTGCTTGTAACGTAAATCAATGAGATCTTTATAGAGGTTTAGAGACTACTTATATAAAATGCATATGAATATCAGTTGTCATATTGCCCATCTCTATCTTATTAAGATGGCATTTAAATGTTTAGTTTTATGATCAATGGTCTGTAGTTTTTATTTGGGGAGGGAGGGGGGCAAAACATATAATGCAATACAATTGAGAGATGAACGAATGAACGTCCCTCAAAAGCCTGATGGATCATATTTAATATATTTTAACATTATTAAAAAGTTATGTATGGATAATCAAGTAAAGTAGCTTCAGTCCAGAAATGTTAATCTTGCAATAATACTAATACATTGTCTATTGTGTATTTTTTATATTTATTTGTATTCACTTTCATTTCAGTTTCTTGTATGTGTAATAAATCGGTCTCTGATTCTGATCCTTTAAAAAGTTATTCTTACATTTAGGCTACTTCATTTAAAAATTTCAAGGCAAAAAGACATGAATCACATGACCTGAAGGGGGACATTTTTAGAATTACACAAAAAGGCCTTTTATTTGCTAACAAAAAAAAAACAAAAAAGTGTCATCAGACGACAGAAGGCATGATTGAAAAAAAAGATTTTTCAAATTGATAATGGTTAAGGTCTTTGCATATTAAAAATGATACAGTAGTGTAGGTTTCCTATTTAAGCATTTCCTATGCTTTAAATGCTAAATGTTTGTGGGGAAACGCTTCTATGTAATCTGCATTGCTGACCATCAATAAAACATCTGATGTACATGTATCTGTTGCTACACAACTGCAGGGGTAAAAAAAAAAAAGAGCTTCGACGCATTTATCTATAGTGTTCACTGGAAAGGGTTTCTCACATCACACGTGTGAGGTCATAAAAATTACACAAATATGGGCCCTAACCTTGTGGAGGTGAGAATGAATAAATAAAAATGGCTCACTCCTGCTATACTTCTAGTCAGAATTTCTATAAAAGTATGGAGGAAGCATTGAGAAATATGCTCTGGTCAAGCTCGGCAGTTTAATTACAGCTTGATTATTTACACAATGGCAAGAAAAGAAACAGAACGGAAATGAAGAGCTGACGTTGGCCATTGCTGAGTGAGGGATTGAGAGGTTCAAAAGCTGATATTATCCAACCAATCTTCCTTTCATTTTACAGGATGGAGTGTTTTTTCAAACTAACTAACAGAACACCACAGAATCCATTCATTCATTGCTAATACTCACTGATGTTGGTGCTGTTTTCCCTCCAAAATGATGTCACTTCCGCTACAATGATGCCATCACAGAACTGGCGTTTTAGTTAAAGGGATTTCGCAAAAGACAAAAAGAATGGAAAATTATATTGAGGACTGGAACACTGTGAAATTCAATAACAATTAAAACAAAATGATTAAGAAATCAATCATCTAACTAAAAGAACATCACAGAATCCATTCATTCATTGCGAATACTCACTGATGTTGGTGTTTTCCCTCCAAACTGATGTCACTTCCTGCACAATGATGCTGTCGCAGAACTGGCTTTTTAGTTACAGGGATTTCACAAAAGTCTAAAAGGATGAAAAATTATATTGAGGGTTGGTAAAACTGACAAATTCATTAACAATTCAAATAAAATGATCAAGAAATCAACCAACTAACTAACAGAACATCACAATCCATTCATTCCACTACTAATACTCATTGATGTTGGTGTTTTCCCTCCAAACTGATGTCACTTCCTGTACGATGTCATCACAGAACGGGCTTTTTAGTTCAAGGGAATTTACAATATTCAAGAGGTGACAAATTGACCAAGAAAGCATGTTTAGTTTAATACATTTAAACTAGAGAGAGTACAAATAAAGAAACATCTGGAATATTTGTTAATAAACTGACCGCTTTTCATGTTAGAAGTTAATGCAGCACTCAGAGACATGACAAAAATCACATCTGCTTAAACAAAAGTAATAAAATTATTTAAACGGTATTTACGTTCGCTTGATTAAATACTGTGAATTTCAAGGCTTTAAAACGTGCTCTAGATTTCCTTATCTTTTAGACATACGAGTATGTGAATATTGTATACTGTTCAAATAATGATAAAATGCCCAAATAAAGCCCCTAATAATAGTAGTGCCTCATCCAGAGGTGTAAAGCTGACGATCGAGTAATCTACAGGAGTGTGTGTAGTGCTGTGGTTGAATGGGGCAGATGAAGCTCCAGCCCTCCGGTGCAGATTGGGCGGCGTAGCTTCTGGGTGGAGTCACGCAGACAAATACTCACACTTGTAGCTGTGAAACTCTTAGTTTGCTCTCCCCGCAGAGCCGTGTGGATTTACTACCAGAAACCAGCCTTTATTTCTGTCTGCTGAGCACAGCAGTTTAAAACACACACCAGGAATCTAACCGCTGGCTTGCTGTCTCTACTGTGTGGGCTTGAATTTAAGGACCCTCTGGGTTTTTCTCTGCCTTTATTTTCAATTTTAACTCTTTGAAGAAAACACAAAGGAGGATGGGTGCTCAGTTGACTAAGGGTGAAGCTACAGTGGACGGAAAAGCCGTGGCTGATAAAGCCAATGGTCAGGTGAGGATCTACTCCAAGCACTTTAATCACTGAACTACCAGCTTTCTGATATATTTGAATGGCATCTTATCAATATGATTGTTCCCCTTTTAATGATCCCATTTATCTAAAAATTTGTTTTTAACAATTTAATATTGGCATTTGTGCTTTATATTTCTCTTTTTTTGATAATCTAATTGGTTATGGCAACACTAGGATATCATCTCAGTTGATTTTGTGTAGACGGCTTTTCTAATTTTGTGAGTTTAGGGTGGAAAATCTGTATTAAATCTCTCCCTGTTTAATTTGTTTTTAAGAAATCATGTTTTCTGAACACATTTTAGTTGGTTTATTTAGTTATCAGGCATACTCTGTGGTCGTGTGTTGGCGCTGAAACTGGCAGTAACCCGAATTGAGAACAAAAGGTTGCAGAGCTGCATGCAAATGATGCAGAGCGCTTCTGCTGATCTGCAAACAATGCAATGCAATGCATGTGTGTGTGTGTGTGTGAATGCATGGACCATTCCTCCGGTACTTCATTAATACTCATTCCATCCACCCCCCCCTTAATGCATATGCACCCTTCCCCCTCCATGTGTAATGAGAGAGCGCTTCTCTTTATTAATTAACTGAATACATTATTTTGCATGCATCTTTATGCATGTGATTTAAAGACCCCAACGAGTCAGTGGCCGTATCTCAGGGCTATAGTGCTCGGTTGATACATCACCTGAATTGCTAGTTGTCCAATTTTCAGTAAACAGCATATAAAAAAAGAAGTGTTTTAGTGCCGGGCGTTGTTTTATATGCCATCTTAGGTTGCTGTCTCCCTTTTCTTTGTTCTGTCTGGCAGTGGCTGGTTCACTAAGCTGTGGATCATATTTAGTGGAACATCACTGCCCCTAGTGCATGCAGTGTAATTACACAATGTACTTCTGCTTTTGGGTAAAACTGGGTGTTGCTTCGGTTTTTAATGCAATTATATATAGCAGTCCCCATAGTCTCATATTTTCAAGGTATCCTCTAACATGCAGTCATTTATTTGAGGTATTTTAGGGGTTTATTATATACTACAGTGATGGCCAGATTGATTGAAAATCTCAATCCTCTGATGTTGTATTGCGAGGCTAAAAGCCTCCAAGATTTACTCCACAGAATATTTAAGTGTTTTAACCAGTGAGATATACACACACACACATATATATATATATATATATATATATATATATATATATATATATATATATATATATATATATATATATATATATTTATGCCTTATATATAAATGCCTTGCCAAAAGGGTACTTAGTATTGGATCAAGTGGGGATTGAGTGGTCTCATTACAGGCTAAATGCTTTAAAATACTGTGCTGCAAACTATAATACAACAAGCAAGCATTTAATACTCACTATAACCACTAAAACAAGCATTTGTCAGCATAAGCCCTTTGCTTTTTCTCTCTCTGTGTGTGCAAAGATGCATTTGGCTTATCTACCCTCTTTCTGCTTTTCTCTTCAGGAAAATGGCCATGTGAAAACTAACGGCGACGTTTCCACCAAGCCAGATGGAGAAGCCGTGGCAGCGGACGGAAATGGAACCGCGGAGGTCGCCAAGGAGGAGGACGTCGCCAAGACGGAGGCGGGAGATGGCATCGAAGCCGCGCCTGCTACCGAGGGAGACGCCACCAAATCCGAGGGCGAAGCTGCAAAGGAAACCAAGAAGAAGAAGAAATTCTCACTGAAGAATTCCTTCAAATTCAAAGGCATTTCCCTGAAGAAGAACAAGAAGGGAAGCGAGGAGGCAGCGGAGGTAGTGGAGGCAGCGGCAACGCCCACTGCCGAAGACAAACCTGAGGAGAACGGTCAGGCTGCTACGGAAACCAAAGAGGAGGAGCCAGCTGCGGCGGAGACCAATGAGACAACGGCACCTGAGGCAGAGGCGGAGCCAGAGCCAAAGGCAGAGGCGGAGCCTAAAGCAGAAGAGCCCGCCCAGGAAAAAACAGAAGCCGCGCCCACAGAGGAAACAACAAAATCTGAGGAAACTACAAAATCTGAGGAGACTCCCGCCCCTGCTGAAGAGACCACGCCCACCACAGCTTCGGACCCGGAGCCGGCTACAGAGTGACCTCACTTCACTGTGGCAACCGAGACTGTTTATCTTTATCCTTTTTTTTTTTCTTTCTGAGATTGAAATATATAAATATATATATAAATATATATAAATATATGAGACTTGAGCCACAATCTTAAAGTTACAGCAATACGACAGAGAATCCGTGTTCTTTTACCACCTTTGCTGATAACAGGAATGACCCGCTCCTGACCCGTGTGAGCCATGGGGAATCGGGCCGGGAATGCTCTGTGTATGGATTGGAATGACTGATGGAATTTCCACAGCCGATGGAAGAGCGTGGCTCCCTGTTCACAAACTTTTCAGTCATTTTTCTCTCTTAAACTTCATCCGATCCTTGATTTTTCAGGGCTGATGAGTGAAATGACAAATTGTCCTCTTAGGAGTTGGTTAAAGGACAATGTAAAACTACAAAAAAAAGAAAGAAAAAAACTTTTTAAAAAGTGTTTAAAATAGCTCTACATTCCAATTTTTAGCCCTGAAAACTGTAGGGTGTCAGAAGTGCTGGGCGAGTGAATAGGTTCTAGTCTTAGTCTGTTTTTAATGATGTTTTACAGTTTTAATCAGATCTAGCTACACATTTCAAAGTTTACGACAAAGGGGAATTAAACCACTGCTTTTATCAAATATATATTTTTGTTCTGTTAAGTCTCTGTACATACATTTTCTGACTCTTTATTTTGCTAACATTTCCAGGTGTTAATAAGATGTTGTACGATTAGGCCAAATAAATGTTTGACCCCCGCTTGTGTTTGTCTGATTTTCTTAAATTAACATTTTTTAAATATTAAAAACCTTCACAAACAACATGTTATCCTAATATTGTAAGAAATTGTAAGAATTTAGATGAACGTTTAGCTGACATTGAAGATCTTTCAGACAAACAGAAGATCTTCTGTGAAACAAAAATAATGAAATAAATAAAAGATATGATCAGTGAGTTATGGCAACTTTTTACAATGCCGTAACGTTTTTCAACTTCGATATAACTTGTTTTTTTAGGTCAGTTTAATGTATTTTAAGATGTACTTTTTTAGTTTTAAGGTTTTTTTTGTCGGTGAAGTTCAACATTATTATGAATATCAGCTCTTGTGTTATTCCACAGATGAACACACGTAAGCATGTTGGGAATGACATGAGGATGAGAAAATGCTAGAATTTAATATAACATGATGATTTACAAGCTTTCATAATTGTTACGATCAATATTTTTTTCCCCATCTGTTTCTGGCTCATTTCTCCTCTTTATCAATCAGCTGCTCAGGTAAGTCAATCAAACACTCCAGAAAAGAGTGCAGGAGCAGCAGGTACAAGCTTCAGATGCTGTGTTCACTGATGAAAATTAAGCATTGAAGGCTGTAAGTGCATGTAACAACAACAACAACAACAAAAACGTGGATAATTTGAGTAGCTCTATTTGGATTTGTAGCAAAAACATTATGTGTATACTTATATATAAATCGCACTTATCCTGAGTAAAAAGGCGTAGTACACATGTGCATTTCCAACATACTATTTAAAATATTTACTGCTGGATTTGGCTGATAATGAACCCTTTTCACATGGCGGTGATGTATTTTTCCATATTGCAATATAAATCTAGCAATTTCTCTTATACTACATATTTTAGGGTAATTTTATAACAGCGTTGTCACATTAGGTATGACAGTTGTTGTTTCGAAGATGTTTGCTGCTTGATTATATTTAATGAACATTTTGTCACAACTTTATTACAGTTTTATTGTGTATAACCTACTTAATGGGGGTAATGAGATTTCTTGTTCACAGAATGCTTTACGTGAGATTTAATTGGAAGAGGAACTTTTGAATTTATTTATGTTTTTTAACAAAAATGAAGTAGAAGGCTTGTTATTATTATTGTTTAATGTTCTATTAATTTGGGATTTAGAAAAGTTTGTCACGTTGGAGTCTTGGGATTACCGTTTTGTGGTGATAAGCCTGACGACAGGCACACCCTTAACAATAAAGGTGCCAGGAAAAATCAATAAAATCAATCTTATTAGTCTAAAGAACCTTTTTCCACTACAAAGAACGGTCTGTGCAATGGAATGGTTCTTTGGATATTAAAGGTTCTTCATGGAACCATACACCCGGCCAAAGAACCATTAAAGAACCTATATTTTGAAGAGTGTAGGAGCAGTGAATAGTACAACCTGCTTTGCTCAATGAGCACCGTTTACAGCAGTATTGTGGTTCGTCTCTACCGCTCATTGGATACAGTGAAACAAAACTAATGCATGTCGTATAAGTCTATTCACTTGAGCTAAGTGTATTCAGTTGAGATTTGAGATTTTATTGGCACTTACTCAGTTGATATATGTTTGAAGACGTGTAAAATCAATTTGGTCAAACATAAATTAGATATCAAACTAAATATTAGATATCAAACGAAATTTAGAAGTCTGGTGCAAATAGTTGCCTCAATTTCTTTTTAAATAAAACCAAGGTGATTTTTTTTACAGTTAATAATCTATTAATCTTTTATACACCTGATGCTGCCTGCAGGTGTAACGCTAAATACATGTAGGAGTTTTCTCTGTAATGAGTGTTAAAGTGAATGATCGTTGATATTCCTGGTAATAAAGAGTACGTTTCTGTCCCACAGAAAAGGGATAGTTCACCCAAAAATGAAAATACAGTTCATCATTTACCCAACCTCATGCTGTTCCAAAACCGTATGAGTTTCTTTCTTCTGTTGAGATGATATTTTGAAGACTGTCGGTAAACAAACAGTTGACAGGACCCATTGACTTCTATAAAAAATACTGTAGAAGTGAATTGGTGCCGTCAAATGAACCAATACTATTTAAAATATCACCTTTTGTGTTCAACAGAAGAAAGAAACTCATACAGGTTTGCAACCACTTTATAAAATTTACATAACATTACATAAATTTCATTTTTAGGTGAACTGTCCCTTTAAAGACCAAAGAAAAGTGTGTCCATCTCTTATAAACGTACCCCACAGGGCTATGTTACATTTTTTGTAACAGTTACATATTTAGCTTCTGGCGGACTGCCGTTAAAATGTAACTGGCACAATGATTATGTCGGACGTAGCACAAGCAATTTGAACTGTGAGAGGCATTACACTTTCGTCATCAGTTCACGGAAGGCTGTCTGACGGAGGCTAGATATTTTACTTCAAATTTTCTCACCCAAACCAAGCCTGCAGCACCCCTCTCAGAAACTGAAGCTTTCGCACCTCGATCTGTGACCGGTCCCAGTATAGCCGCAACCTCTGTGTTTTCTAACGGACGCGAGGCAAACTAAACAATAAAATTACACCTCAAATATTTTCCCCCCAAAGTTAGTTTATGTCATTGTAGGCAGTTATCATCACGATGATTTCATTTCAAGTGTTCGTTTTTAAAATAAGTTTAGTTTTACTTAGTTATTTGATGCTATGACGTCATGATAGACAGCTGAGATCGACGGCTTCTCTGAGTGAAGTTGTCACTGAGGCACTAACAGACTTTTTGGGAGCAGATTGGAGCTTTAGCTTTAATTTCTACATTTCCATAACTGTTTATTTCACACCAACATAATTAATTGTTCTGCATCTGTGAGTGGTGGGCGGGCTTTGATATCGCGGCTCTACTTCCTGCACTCTACTGCTCAGACTCGGTCCCAAGATGTCAGCGCCGTGCAGGCCGCCTGAAAGCTTCAAATCTGGCAAGCGGAAACGGATGATGTCGCGTCGTCCATATTTTTTTATGGTCTATGACCCAAACTTATCGATTAACTTCAGAAGGCCTTTATTAACCTCCCAGAGCCATGTTGATTACTTTTATAATGGATTGAAGTACTTTTTTGTTCGTTTTTTAAATGTTGGGCTGCCATTCACTACCATTATAAAGCTTGGATATAGCAAATATTTTTATTATTACTCTGATTGTATTTGTCCGATGTCATACACCTAGGATGGAATGAGGGTGAAAAAATCATGGGGTAATTTTCATTTTTTGGGTGAACTATCCCTTTAAGATCCAACTGGATGAAAGTACCTAAAAGTGTTACGTGCAGATTATTATGACAAAATAGAGTGCCTTGTTTTTTGTTTTATCTTACTAAAATACAGCAGTAAACAGAGTCCAAAGCGTTTCGTGATCTCACTAACATGTCCTCAGAGGCACAGACCTGCTCCTCCTGCTGGCTCAGGTTAGATACTGCATTTGAATGGTTTACTGAACACGCTTTACACAAGAAAAAGTCCATTCAATATGCAAAAAAAATACAACAGCTAAAAGGTTTGACTTTTCCTGAGATATTTTTACATTTCCAAAAGCAAAAATGGATTTGTTTCTGTTTGAGAGCAACAATCTTTATTTGAAAGACATAAAAGTAAAAAAATATATATACATATCTTTATTATAGCACCATGTTATAGCTGACTTTTACATAATTTGAAGACATAAATATAATATTTATAACAAATCGGCTGTTTACAATTAAAATAGACTGTTGAAAATTGGATCATTTATCTTTTTTGTTGATTTGTACAGATTATCTTTGGACCAAATAAGGATGTGTTAACGTATAAAGAAATAGAGCGCTGAACTTCCATCATCTAATGGTTGCAGAATTATGAGAACATTTCTGTTATAGCACCACCTTGTGCTGGAATTTGACAATATTTTGTGAGGCTCCTCCAAACATGTAGTTTAACAAGTCAATATGAGCCATTACTAAACCTATTGTTCTGTTCAAATTTGTTTTATATTTATCACGGAGTAATAGTTTTTATGTCCATTTATATATTATGCCAATGTAATGTAAACTACCCATTCAGTATCACGGTCCTTTTGTAGATGCTGTCTACCATCCCGAATCCTTGTCACTGCAATCAAGGTCATATTCAAACAATCATATTTTTTGGAAATAAGTTTTTACATAGAAAAAATAAGTAGTTGCTATATTAACAGTCGGTCAAAAGTTGATGTAAAATCAGATGAGTCACGTGCTCAAGACATGACACAAAGACAAAACCAACAATTTAATATTATATGAATGTACCAAGTTCCAGCATGCAATTTATCTAATGAACTACATTACTTGGAAGAATTGATTATTGTTATCAAAATGTGACCCTGAAGCACAAAATCAGTCATAAGTCGCACAGATATATTTGTGGTAATAGGTTAAAAAAATTATAAAATTCCCTTTTATGCCAAAAATCATTAGGATATTAAATAAAGATCATGTTCTATGAATTTATTTTATAGTATTTCCTAACATAAATATATAAAATATGCATTATTATTAGTAATATGCATTGTTAAGGACTTAATTTGGACAACTTTAAAAGCGTTTTTGTTTTTATAATGTTTTGCTCCCTCAGATTTTCAAATAGTTGTATCAGCCAAATATTGTCCCATCTTAAACCATACATCAATGGAAAGCTTATTTCAGCTTTCAAAGTAAAAAAAATCTCAATGCATCTTAAAAAATAAAATATATTTTTTTTACCCTTATGACTGGTTTGTGCTCCAGGGTCACATATTTATTTAACATTGGCATCTTTTATCTTATTGAGTTTTTATTAAAGAAATAAAACAATTAAGGCTGTGCGTCAGCATGAACATGTCTTAGACAAGCTCTATAGACAAGTGATAATACAGCATGACAGGAAATATCTATGAGTAATAAATATCTTAGCCACTGCAAACAAGAATAAAAGACAAGTATGAGAAGTGTGGTTTAAAATTCAAAAATACACTTACGAATCGAGCTCCAGCAACAGACGGTAATCTCGACCTAAAAAAATAAATAGATCATGCACGTTTCATTGAGTAAAGAACTTGACATGAGTTAAAGAAGTAAAATGTAAACTTCTTTGAATTTCCTTGATGGGTATTGGTTGTTGAAACAAGAACGACTTATGACATATAATATTCAATTATATTGTGTAAAACTAATTCTGGTAGAAAAAAATGCACTTTTCTTTTTGAATATTTGGACATCAGCAACTATGAAGACAGATATACAATGTTTAATTACATTATGTGGGGATTTGATGATATACAACATTTGAGGAGCAGTTGAGACAAACTCTTTTTCAGTCAACATTCCTACAGCCATGTGATTTCTCCCATTTATATCTTTATAATAGGTCATTACAGTCTCCGTCTCCAAAGGATTTACCATCCCTAAAATCGATCTAGCTTACTGCCGTGTGCAACAAGTGGCGAACGCACAGAGAAGCATTATAACATAACTTTCAACGCATTTAAATGTATCTACTATGATAAAGCAGTGCTGCGTTACTCCACATACATGAGTGGAAGAAGCGGTAGGGCTCGCTTGCGGCAGAATAAAAGCTCCGCAGAAATCAAGGCATCATCATCAAGATACACCTTTGTTTTAACTAAATGACCTCTAGTGGCGAAACATTATATATTGTGTCTTTAAAAGGTTAGTTTACCCAAAAATTTAATTGATGTTATTAATGACTCACTTTAATGTCGTACCTCACCCGTAAGACCTTCTTCGGAACACAGTTTAAGATATTTTATATTTAGTCCGAGCACTTCTGTATCTACAATGAAAACGTATGTACGGTATACTGTCCCCTTCCAGAAAGACCAAAAAGGTAATAAAAACATCATCAAAGTAGTCCATATGTGACACCTGTGGGTTAGTTAGAATCTCTTGAAGCATCGAAAATACATTTTGGTCCAAAAATAACAAAAACTACGACTTCATTCAGCATTGTCTTCTCTTCCTGGTTTGTTTTCAATCCGCAAACAAAGATTAGAACCGTTATGAATCAGCTTATTGATTCAGAATTCAGATGGCCAATGTCCCATGATTTCAGCAGTTTGGCACGTGATCCGAATCATAAATCAATTCGCTGATTTATAACCGTTTGAATCTTGAGGATTGAAAACAAACACGGAAGAGAAGACAATGCTGAATAAAGTTGTAGTTTTTGTTATTTTTGGACCAAAGTGTATTTCCGGTGCTTCAAGAGATTCTAACTAACCCACAGATGTCACAGATGGACTACTTTGATGATGTTTTTATTCCCTTACTGGTCCTTCTGGAAAAGGACAGTATACTGTGCATACGTTTTCAATCGAGACAGAAAGCTTTTGGACTAAATATAAAATATCTTAAACTGTGTTCCAAAGATAAACGGAGGTCTTATGGGCAAGGAACGACATTAAAGTGAGTCATTAATGACATCAATTTCATTTTTGGGTGAACTAACCCTTTAAGACAACATACTGCATTTGTACTTTTTGGTTGCAATACATTGTATCAGGCCACTCAGCAGATTTGATACAACTGAAAAAAAGTTAAAATGTAGTACTTTTAAAAAGCAGAATAGGTATTGGCAGTGTTAATTCACCTATCTTTAATATTTTGTCAATGTGCATTTCACAGAGTTTGTCCAGTTCCCTCTTCAGATTGGATACAGATTTCTCTACATTCTCAAATGTCAGCATGTCAAAAGCCCTAGCCGAGGCTTTGCGCTGATAGACTGTAGAACAGGAAGTATAGTTCTGCAATTGGGGGAAAAAACAACACCTTTAAAAGACAAAACAGATAAAAAAAAACACTCAAGTTGTCATAAAACATATTTTTTGTTACCTGGAAGAAATAAACGTGATCCTCTGTATGTAAAAGCGACTCCAGTTTTTCATTCTTCTTCTGTAAATGACTGAAATCCTGCCGCAGTCTCAGTATGTGATTCTCAGCATCGTGAACTTCCTTCTTCTCCTGAGCTCGGATCTTCTCTCTCACCTCGGCTTGTCTGTTCTGAATGGAGCGGATGATCTCGTTGAAGATTCGGTCGCTGTTCTCCACTGCTGCTTTAGCTGAGCGCTGTCACAACACAAAGCACTTGGTCAAACTCCTGACACATCGTATACAGTAGCTAAAGCACATGGTTAGAGTACTTTATGTTAAAATTCATCCTTCTTAAAATGCAGAGTAAACTCTCAGGCAAGCCATGCATTGGTTAATATCATAAAAAGTGTACAGTTTGTGTCAAGTGGTCATTGAGGTCCTTTTAATAATATCCAGCCTGATTCCATAATAAAAATGTATGTAGTGTACATTAATTTTTGCTAATTTTAAACCTATATCTCCAGTTACGCATGACAGCAGTATCCAGTTTAAATAGGCATACCTTATGAAAGTCCACATTTTTCATAGACTGCCAAATCTCCTTGTCAATGTCATTGGTCTGCTGTTTGAAATCCCTCTTTTTTATTTTCAGTTGCTCCTGAGGATGAATTTACAATAAATCAGAATCCTGTTCTTTATGCAATCAGTTTATTCAGTATTTGTATTTTAACCTGTGTAAATGATATACACACACACACACACCGGCCAGGTATAACATTATGACCAATGACAGGTGAAGTGAATAACACTGATGATCTCTTCATCACGGCTCCTGTTAGTGGGTGGGATATATTAGGCAGCAAGTGAACATTTCGTCCTCAAAGTTGATGTTTTAAAAGCAGGAAATGTTTTGGATCTGAGCAAGTTTGACAAGGGCCAAATTGTGATGGCTAGACGACTGCAGCTCTTGTGGGCTGTTCCTGGTCCGCAGTGGTCAGTATCTATCAAAAGTGCTCCAAGGAAGGGACAGTGGTGAACCGGCCACAGGGTCAAGGCTCATTGATGCACGTGGGGAGCGAAGGCTGGCTTGTGTGGTCTGATCAAACAGGCGAGCTACTGTAGCTCAAATTGCTCAAGATCGCAGTTTGTTGCGTATGGGGCGACATAGACCAGTCAGGGTGCCCATGCTGACCCCAATCCACCACCGAAAGCACCAACAGTGGGCAAGTGAGCATCAGAACTGGATCACAGAGTAATGGAAGATGGTGGGCTGGTCTTATGAATAACAACATCTTTGCATCACAGGGATGGCCGGGTGTGTGTGGGACGCTCACCTGAGGAACACATGGCATCAGGATGCACTATGGCAGTGGTCTTCAACCCAGCTCCTGGGGACCCACTGTCCTGCAAAGTTTATTTCCAACCTGGTTCAGCACACCTGCCTGTGTATTTTCAACATGTGCTCCTTAAGAGCTTGATTAGCTTCACCTGTCTTTATTTAGGGTTGGAGCTAAACTATACAGGACAGTGGCCCTGTCCCAAATGGCTCCCTAAACCCTCGTGGTCTTCCTCTGAGTCCGCACTTTCACAACGTAATGCCGCTTTAACTGCCGGGTAGAAGTCCTCTGCGTAGCTCGCAAACTTGCAGGCTCAGCTGAAGTGCGCATAGAGGGCACCCTTCTTTAAGCTTAAATGAAGAATGGGAAACCTTACAGTCTTTTGGACTTAACGGACACGGGCACGCAATGGCCATTGTAAGTCCACAAGACCAAAAGTGCACATGAAGTGTGCCATTTGGGACAGGGCCAGTGGGTCCCGAGGAGCAGGGTTGAAGACCTCTGCACTATGGAAAGAAGGCAAACCGGTGGAGCCAGTGTGATACTTTGGGCAATGTTCTGCTAGGAATCCTTGGGTTTTGATAGATACTGAGCAGTGCTGACCAGGAACAACCCTTAAGAGTTGCAGTTTTGGAGATGTTCTGACCCAGTCGTCTAGCCATCACAACTTGGCCCTTGTCAAACTCACTCAAATCTTTACGCTTGCCCATTTTTCCTGCTTCTAACACAACAAGAATATTTTTAAGGACAAAATATTCACTTGCTGCCTAATTTATCCCACCCACTAACAGGTGGCGTGATGAAGAGATAATGAGCATATATAAAACTGTACCTGTTTGTGTGCCATTTCAGCTGCAGCAAAGACTGTTTTATGTCCACTGTGTTTATTCCCCATACAAACTACACAAATACACTTCTGGTCATCGTGACAGTAAATCTCCAGTGCTTTATGATGTCTAGGGCAGATCTGCTGCTGTAGATTTGGGGAAGCTTTCACCAGCTTGTGCATTTTAAAAGCTTTAGACTCATAATGAGGCCGGACGTGAGTTTGGCAGTAAGAAGCCATACAAATCAAACAGGACTTAACAGCTTTTACTTTTCTTCCTTTGCAAACATCACACATCACGTCTCCAGGCCTAGCTGGAGATTTCTGCTTTACTGCCTGTAAAATATCAGCCAGTACTATGCTTCTGCTGAGAGCTGGTCTTTGGTTGAATTTTTTCCTGCATGTAGGGCAGCTGTAAACACCTCTTTGAACCTCCTGGTCCCAGGACCTCTTAATACACTGCATGCAGAAACTGTGCCCACAAGAAGTCGTCACTGGATCCTTGAGCAGGTTCAGACAGATCGGACAGTTTAAATGATTTTCAGGATCAAAAAGAGACTCTGCCATTTTGTGGCATTCAAATCCAGTAGAAGATTTACTGTAGAATAACAGGAGTTTTGAATCTTTTGAAATCCGAATGGCAGGGGCTCCTACGCAAAGATGACAAAATAAAAATGAAGGTAAAAATTATGATTTCACTTTATTTCGATGGCCCTGTTAATACATTCTGTTGAATTCCAGTAACTAATGCCTACATGTCTACTAACTCTTATAGTGTTAGTACAGTATTAATAGACTGGAAGGGTTAGAATAAGTTGAAGTAGTTGCAACGTGCAAAGTTGTCAAACTCAAATATTAGATTAATGATTTAAAAAAAATTGCAATATTTTATTTCAAAAAGTTAATAATTGTATTTTATTAAAATATATATATATTTTAGTTTGTCTAGGATATATTTATTATATCATAACATTTCAAGCTGTTATTTGGTCATGTTACAATTTACCCCACCTATAGGGCATGTTGTCACATTTTACTTCCATTCATTCGGGGTAGCCTAAATCAGGAAAAAGTATAGCCTACCCTACACTGTATAAACACACACACACACACACACACACACACACTTGTACTTGACATGTGTGAAATTAATGTGGCGGGAAATAAATTATCTGAACCGAAAGTGGATTTGAAATGAGAAAGTCAAAAAGCGTTAGGTTGTGCCCTGCTCTCCCCTATATCAATTCTGAGAAATATAAAGTCGAATTTCTAAAATTGTGAGATCTACACTTGCAACAGCAAGAAACAATTCAGAACTGTGATAAAACGTCGCAATCACCTTTTTCAGTTCGTGGCGGGAACTACACCTTCACAACCAGCATCTGTAGCCTATCTACAAAACTTGAAAGCATGTAACTTGCGCCTGCAGTTAGTTAAGGTAGAGAGAGACAGACAAACACAGACTTACAACGCGGCTGGCATTCCATTGGTGGTGATTATTTGCGGGTGACCTTCAATCACTCAGCCACGTTAAAATAACGCAAATGAGCAACACAACATGGAACAGATTTTTGTGCCTACATGTGGTGTGAGCAAACTTCACTTAACGGAAGAGGAAGCTTGGGCAGCGCGGTAAAGTTACGCCGTCTTCACGTGCATGACATACTAGTTAAACAAATTGGGCACGAACGCCCCCTCAAGACTAAATGCGAATGCGATGAGCTCGTAATCACGACTTCAGATGTGGGAAGTAGTCTGATAGCACGTGAAGGCAGCATTAGTTAGTTGGGCTTTGATATTAGCCTAGGCACAGACTGCCAAAGGGACTGTCTGCAAATTCCACTCACAGTACAAAAATTCAATTCTAAAAAAATACTCTAACCAAAACTGGGGTTCTCATGTTACAAATGTCATAGTTCCTAGATTATTAAGACTGACTTACTACAGGAATTTTGCCAATACCCATGCATGTACAATGGGCAACAATTATTTTCAGAAAAAAAAACAGGTATTTCCCCAAAAGGTTTTTTTCATGGTCTGTGCATTCTAAGTTGCCAGACTTGCTCTGGGTGAGATTTTACCAATACTACCAATAAAGTATGTACATACACATTTATCTTTAGAAAAAAAAAAACTATAATTCACCAAAAGGGTTTAGGCCTTATCCTAAATGGCACACTACAGGTGCCCTTTTGGTCTTGATGACTTACAATGGCTGCCATGTGCTGTGCATCATTGCTGCGTTACACTCCACTTTTAGACACACACTTGCAAACTTCCCTAAGCACTTCCCCTTGGTGGAATCCGCACCGCCATTTTGAAGTGCGTTCCACGTCGTGAAGTGGACGAGAAAAGTTTATATGGACAGAGCCTCGTCCCCTTGAGTTTGATCGAGGGAGTGTATCTACTCTGATGTGCACTTCGTGATTATTTGGCGTTTGAAAAAAATAAAACCCATGAAATTATATTCATATGACATACTGAAACATATGCCACTGACTGTACCTGGGGTGAAGACATTTCATACGCGCCGCCAGAAGAACACCTGCATGTGAACTCCTCTTGCAGTGTTCAGGGGAACTGTTAGTGCTGCACCAACCCGTGGGGCCGCTTTTATGAAGTTATTTGGCCCACCCCGCACCACTGTATATATTTTTACAACCCGCCACGCACCCGCGACCATTAAATAGACATACGGGGTCCGCGGGTTATGGGACGACCCGCGCATCACTTGTTCAGGGCTATCAGGGTTGTCATGTCAACAAATGCACGCGCGATGGCATCCCCTGTTGTAGGATGACAGAGCTTACGACAGTAGTTGAGGACATTATTTTTTCCCAACTGTAGGGGAACCCCGAGTGCAAAAGTGCTGCTTTAAGATAGATTTATTGGTCATGCCAATCACAGTACTGATTGCCTACAGCCTAAACGTCACTGTAACCTTAACCAATGAAATTAGCTGCAAGGTTGGGAATTCTGGTGAAGTGGTTTATTTAGATTTAGACTAGGCTATTTTCTTGGCAGATATTGACTTGGGACTATATTATGGGGAAGAAGCACTGCTACTTGGGCGCAGAGATATCACGCAACACATTGTGATCGCTCAACAACCGAAGGACGTGAGGAGGAGAGCCGTGAAATCTCTGCCCTCAAGTAGCAGTGCTTCGCCTGTGCATCCCCATAATATAGTCCCTAGGAAATCGCCTAGTCTTAATCTGCATCGCTATTTGTGCTCATTGTAAATATGCAGGCCACAAGAAGTAATTATAGGTGGGGGGGGATGGGGGTTTGGATCCCTTTTACTCAGGACATGCTAGCTGGCAACATAGGATTCCATTCATTATGCTAAGCTAAGTTAGCAGCGACCCTTTCAAACTAAAACAATGAATGCAATGAGACAAAAATGCATTTGCCCACATATCTAAATGTAGAAAAGAAGTTGAAAAAGCCCTATTTCTAAAAACGGTGGAGTGTTCCTTTAAACTTCATGTTCAGTTGAGTTTGGAGAATTCTTCACACAGTAATCATCAGAAAAATGTTGATTTTTAAAAAAATCTTACACTCATTTTAGGTGGTGATTAACAAGAGCACATGTTTAATTGAGCAACAATCTATTTTTATTAACCCATATGAGTCTGAGAAGAGTCTCGACAGCTGAGCCAGTTTTACCTCACAGCAGTTTTGCCTGCATGGACATTTGGTCGTGAGTTTTATGTCGTCGAGATACATGTTACGGTGTTCTGTTGATTTTTCCTACTTTGTCAAATTTTGCTTCCTCCCATTTAAACAGTAGGTAGCACAATTCAACAGCAAAAAATGCTACCTATTAAATAGTGCTACAAGCATCATATTCATGTGGTTTGAGGTTCCTTTTTTAAACATCCCTTTCCATACCCACCCCTACCCTTAACTATGGAAGCCCGTTTCCGCCACTAAATAATAAAAAATAATAATAATTGCGACTTTTTATCTCACAATTCTGACTTTTTTTCTCACAATTGCGAGTTATAAAGTCAGAATTCTGAGATATAAAGTCGCAATTGCGAGTTATAAAGTCATTGATCTGCCGCGTCCCGACACGAGTTGTGTCGTGAACACATTATAATAAGTATTTTAACTGTAGTTTTAGCTGATAATGATGGAATGATTGTCTTATTACCTGAGTGGCATTAATATCTCTGAGCAAACGCGCTCTTGAGGGGATTTTAAATGCAAGCTTTGGCACTGAAACAGAACGGATGATAACGTTCATATTCTGATGTGTTATTATGGAAATATAATCCCCAGAACATCACCACCCTCAGAATGTGCTGTAATTCACGATTTCCTTAGAGAACGAGTGTGTTGACACGTCCAGTTGGGCATATGACATGTCGCTATACATACAGTCACCTGAGCGTGGCGCTGCTGGGATCATATTTCATAAATAACGCATCAGAATATGCTGTAAGGCAGGATTTCGTTTGAGAATGAATTGTATTGACCTCCATATGTGCTCGGTTTTGATCATATTTGAAATAATAAATTAATTGTAAAAGGCTCTGTTACCACTTCAGTTCAAACCTCAATGTCAAGGTTATTGGTGCACGCACACACACACACACAGTTGAATGGTGTTGAACCTGCCTGACAGAGAAACTGAGTTCTGCTACCGAACAGTTGCAACAGAAATATGAGGTTGAGATGGAGCAGTTTTCATTAAAAGCCTACTCCTGTAAATAATAATCTTATATGTTTTAACTTAGAGGCACTTTTCATAAACTGTAAACCTTTTTACTCGCCACGTTTTCCTCGTTCGTTCTCGTGAATGTTTACATTCCTCCAAACGCGTGTGTGAACGCGGCACTGCAGCAGCTGGCTGAACAAATAGCTGAAACAGAACAAAGCTACCCAGACTCTCTTTTAATCATTCTTGGAGATTTTAACAAAGCAAATCTCTCCCGTGAACTGCCAAAATACAGACAGCACGTTACATGTCCCACCAGAGACAGTAATATACTGGACCACTGTTATACAACAATAAAAGATGCATATCACTCCGTCCAACGGGCAGCTTTGGGGTTGTCTGATCAC
Source organism: Pseudorasbora parva (assembly GCF_024679245.1). Classification (NCBI taxonomy): domain Eukaryota; kingdom Metazoa; phylum Chordata; class Actinopteri; order Cypriniformes; family Gobionidae; genus Pseudorasbora; species Pseudorasbora parva. Next base: position 6,017,950 of record NC_090188.1, on the reverse strand, counting down.
TGTGCCGTTCATCTTATACCGACCTACAGGCAGAAACTGAAATCAGCTAAACCTGTAATAAGGACTGTAAAAAGATGGACTAATGAAGCAGAGCAGGACTTACAAGCCTGCTTCGATTGCACTGATTGGACTGTTTTTGAAGCTGCTACCACCGATCTGGATGAGCTCACACATACTGTAACATCATACATCAGTTTCTGTGAGGATACATGCATTCCTACCCAGTCATTCTTATCATTCACAAATGATAAACCATGGTTTACTGGGAAACTCAAACAGCTTCGTCATGCCAAAGAGGATGCTTACAGAAGTGGGGATAAGATCTTGTATAACCAAGCCAGGAACAGACTGACAAAGGAGATCAGAGTTGCTAAAACAAGCTACTCTGAAAAGCTGAAAAACCAGTTTTCAGCCAACGACCCTGCATCAGTCTGGAAAGGCCTGAGGAACATCACCAACTACAAGTCACCATCCCCCCGAGCTGTAGAGAATCCACAACTGGCTGACGATCTGAATGCATTCTACTGCAGGTTTGAAAAGCCCAGTCTCACACCTCACACCCACCCTGATCTGCACTTCACACCCTCACCATCACCTCCTGCACCCCCTCTTCTCCCCCCTCCTGCCATCCAACCTGAGCTTAAGGTCTTTGTGGAGGACGTGAGCCGAGTCTTCAAAAAACAGTAGACCAAGAAAGCTTCAGGCCCAGACGGCATCTCATCTGCTTGTTTGAAAGCCTGCGCTGACCAACTGGCCCCAGTCTTCACGCAGATCTTCAACAGATCATTGGAGCAGTGTGAAGTTCCCAGCTGCTTCAAACGCTCCACTATCATTCCCGTCCCCCCAAAAAAAAAAAAATCACTGGACTAAATGACTACAGACCTGTTGCTCTCACATCTGTTGTCATGAAGTCATTTGAAAGACTGGTATTTGCCCACCTAAAGGACATCAATGGACCCTTGCTGGATCCTCTTCAATTTGCCTACAGAGCAAACAGGTCTGTGGATGATGCAGTCAACATTGGACTGCATTATATCCTGCAACATCTCGACAGACCTGGAACCTATGCAAGGATCCTATTTGTGGACTTCAGTTCAGCCTTTAATACCATCATGCCTGATCTCCTCACAGCCAAACTGACCCACCTCTCCATTCCATCCTCAATCTGTCAATGGATCTCTAGCTTCCTGACAGACCGGCAGCAGCGAGTGAGACTGGGTAAACTCACATCCAGCACTCTTACAATCAGCACTGGTGCCCCCCAGGGGTGCGTTCTCTCCCCACTGCTCTTCTCCCTGTACACCAATGACTGCACTTCTAAAGACTCCTCTGTCAAGCTTCTGAAATTTGCAGATGACACCACTGTCATCGGCCTTATCCAGAACGGTGACGAGTCTGCTTATAGACTGGAGGTTGAACAGCTGGCTGTCTGGTGCAGTTATAACAACCTTGAGCTGAATGCGCTCAAAACGGTGGAGATGATAGTGGACTTCAGGAGGAACATCCCAGCACTCCCCCCACTCACCATCATGAACAGCACTGTGGACGCAGTGGAGTCATTCAGGTTCCTGGGAACTACCATCTCTCAGGACCTGAAGTGGGACCATCACATTGACTCCAATGTGAAAAAGGCTCAGCAGAGACTGTACTTCCTTCGTCAGCTGAGGAAGTTCAACCTGCCACAGGACCTGCTGATTCAGTTCTACTCAGCTGTCATTGAGTCTGTTATATGCACCTCCATCACTGTCTGGTTTGGTTCAGCTACCAAATCAGACATCAGGAGACTGCAACGTACCATCCGGACTGCAGAGAGGATTATTGGTGCCAAACTGCCAACCCTCCAGGACCTGTACTCTTCCAGAGTGAGGAAGAGAGCGGGTAAAATCATCACAGACTCCACTCACCCCGGACACCGCCTGTTTGAACTGTTACCGTCAGGACGGCGACTCCGATCACTGGCCACTAGAACATCTAGGCATAGGAACAGTTTCTTCCCACAGGCCATTTCCCTCTTGAACACTGACGTGTTGTGATCGGGCAGCAGTTTTCATTAAACGTTAAAAAGATAAAATGATACTGTTTCAATAAATGGCGCATGTGACACCAGAATCAGATAGAATCAATATAGGAGCTTTATTGCCATTTTTGCACACACAAGAAATCTTAGTGACAGAAGTTTCCAGTATACCCCAGTAGCTATACACAATAGAGAATAAAAATAAATGAATGAGTGAGATACACATATGCATAATACACACAAAAAGACAAATTTGTATGTACATGTGTGCTATGGAACAGAATAGGCTATAATATAGAATTAACAGTCAGGGAATGGAGTAAGAGGTTCTTGTAAATATAGTAAGCTATAAGTGCCAGTGTACATATTTATCATTTGAGGCATTTAACATGTCTTACATATTTAAAGCACATAGAAATATGACATTATATAATGTTTGCAGCTGAGATTTAATGATATGCGATTATATTACTTTATTAGAATTTGTAACAGATTAGCCAAAGATCGATTAATTTATTATTTCAAATATGATCAAAACCGAGCACATATGGAGGTCAATACAATTCATTCTCAAACGAAATCCTGCCTTACAGCATATTCTGATGCGTTATTAATGAAATATGATCCCAGCAGCGCCACGCTCAGGTGACTGTATGTATAGCGACATGTCATATGCCCAACTGGACGTGTCAACACACTCGTTCTCTAAGGAAATCGTGAATTACAGCACATTCTGAGGGTGGTGATGTTCTGGGGATTATATTTCCATAATAACACATCAGAATATGAACGTTATCATCCGTTCTGTTTCAGTGCCAAAGCTTGCATTTAAAATCCCCTCAAGAGCGCGTTTGCTCAGAGATATTAATGCCACTCAGGTAATAAGACAATCATTCCATCATTATCAGCTAAAACTACAGTTAAAATACTTATTATAATGTGTTCACGACACAACTCGTGTCGGGACGCGGCAGATCAATGACTTTATAACTCGCAATTGCGACTTTATATCTCAGAATTCTGACTTTACATCACGCAATTGCGACTTTATATCTCAGAATTCTGACTTTATATCTCAGAATTCTGACTTTATATATCAGAATTCTGACTTTACATCACGCAATTGCGACTTTATATCTCAGAATTCTGACTTTATATCTCAGAATTCTGACTTTATATCTCAGAATTCTGACTTTATATCTCAGAATTCTGACTTTATATCACGCAATTGCGACTTTATATCTTAGAATTCTGACTTTATATCTCAGAATACTGACTTTATATCACGCAATTGTGACTTTTCATCTCAGAATTCAGACTTTATATCACGCAATTGCGACTTTATATCTCAGAATTCTGACTTTATATCTCAGAATTCTGACTTTATATATCAGAATACTGACTTTATATCTCAGAATTCTGACTTTATATCTCAGAATTCTGACTTTATATCACGCAATTGTGACTTTTCATCTCAGAATTCAGACTTTATATCACGCAATTGCGACTTTATATCTCAGAATTCTGACTTTATATCTCAGAATTCTGACTTTATATCTCAGAATACTGACTTTATATCACGCAATTGCGACTTTATATCTCAGAATTCGGACTTTATAACTCGCAATTGTGAGAAAAAAAGTCAGAATTGTGAGATAAAAAGTCGCAATTATTATTATTTTTTTTAAATTTAGTGGCGGAAACGGGCTTCCATACTTAACCCACCCTTAAACAGATGCAAAAATAACTGTTAGACAGGTTTAGGACAGAACGTAGACAGCACGTAGTGAAACTGTGCACACACGGGCAAAATTGCTGGTGTGAAACGGTGGCTCTGCAGACAGACATTATTGGCCCATATTGTAAAATATTCATTTCATAACTGTAGCGCCACCTCATGGCTGACTATCACATAATTTGAAGACAACACAAAAATAATGCACTTCATTATAATGAGTTGAAAATTGGATCATTTATCTTTTTTGTTGATTTTTACAGATTATCTTTGCACCAAATAAGGATGTGTTAACGTATAAAGAAATAGAGAAGAAACTTCCATCATCTAATGGTTGCAGAATTATGAGAACATTTCTGTTATAGCACCACCTAGTGCTGGATTTAAAAATATTTTGAAAGGCTCCTTCAAACAAGTCATTGTTCAATTAGAATATTTTGGAACATTATTTACAACCCAAAGGCATGTCTTTATAATCCTGTGGTCCTCATAATGCGGACCATCTCCAATGTCGGTGCCTTCTTGTAACCTTTTAATGTACTCTAGGAAAGCATGAAGATGTCCAGATGTTTTAAGTGTTGTCAACTTCTGCTTTTAAAGGTATTGAGGTAAGTCATCATCATCATCATCATCATCACTGCAATCAAAAAGTTCACATTATAAGAAACAAGCTTACATGAAAATATTTTTTTGGAAGTTGTTAAGTCAACTAAAGTGAAAATGCGCACAATCTCTACCATTCAAAAGTTTGGGATCTGTACGATTTTTGTTTTTGGAAGAAGATTATTTTAGGCTTTTTTTATTTGATAAAAATCTCAGCCATTTCAATCAAAAATTTTAGGTTTTATTTTTTGATTTATATTTTTTAAATCAACAAATACACTCACCTCAGGCACGGCAGCAGGATTTCAGGTTTGGATGGGCCAGACCAATTGTGGGTGGGCCTTAAATTAAAAACGTTATCAAGTCACTGTGATATACTGTTATAGCTTATATGTTAGCTATATATATGGAAGCTATATTTTCCACTTTTTATCTCACAATTTGACTTTTTTTTCTCACAATTGCGAGTTATAAAGTCACAATTCTAACTTTATGCCACGTAATTGCGAGTTTATATCTCATAATTTTGAACTTATAACAACTGGATTGGCTAAATGACACTCATATTTTTGAGTCAAAAGACAGGCTTAAAAGATTGCCAAATGTGAAAATAGCATGGGAAGAAGAGAGAACATGAGAAGAATATTCGATTCGTTGCAAATAAAATTATTTAACAGAAAAGAAAAGGTATAGGACCTTTATTATCTCTCCGAAATTACAGGAGTAGGCTAGTTGGCGGGGTTTGTTCTTGAAAATGTCAATGATTTCATCAAAGTCGAGAGCCGCGTTTCCATTACCCTTCAAATTGCAAATTGAAACTGCGAATTGAGGAAACGCGGCAATTTCGCATAAACTCCCATAGAAACAATTCACAATACTCTGTCATTTGTAGCTATACAGATAAGTTCAAGACATAATTATAAACTATAAACTGTCTATTTTTATTTGTGGACTCAGGGAACTAATTATTTTGCATGCACTCACTCCAAACGCTGTCTTCATTTTAAAAAAAAATTTGTTTATTAAATGCCAATTTTTTCTTTTCCAAAGCATTTCTAAATTCAGTTCATATATGCCCCAAAAACGAAATGTCTAGCCAAAATAACGAAAGAAAACATTAAAAAAACATGAGTTACCATGCAAATTCAATCATTTCGTTCTTCTCCGTCAACCTGGCGCTTGTAAAAGTCGATCATTTTTTACAGATGACGGTTTGTTTGGAGAGAAGAGACAGAGTTCTTTATTAAACTCATAAAAGACAATATAGGATTACAGTAATACTGGATTCTAAACACAGAAATGCTACATTATCATGAAGACCTTGAAGCAGATCTGACACACACACACACACACACACCATATCCGTGCCGCTTAAGTAACCTAAGGGGCTTTCCTTGCCATTAAGGCTTGGACATTGGACACGTCTCCTTCCAATAAAAATAATGGCTAGTGGGGTGGATGGGATACACAAACCTACCAAGTGCTATCATTTTGGAATGACCTATCGCGAGAGGAAAATAATACGTTTTAGTCGCATAAATGCAGCTATGGAAACACTGTCATTTCGCAATAGTTTTTTTATCGACATTTAAGAAATATCGCAAAAGATTTTCGCAAATCTGTAATGGAAACGCAGCTACTCTCTCTCAGATGTCAACAGACTGAGGGACATAAGCCGAGAAGTAAGCTCCTATTTGGTGTATTTTGGTGTTTTAATTCGGCTGACACTGGAAAAGACGCGTTCAACTGTACATGAAGTCATTGGCAGTGTTATCAGAGTTATCAGGCAGTGTTGTGTCCTGCTGCCCTCCTTTATCTCTTGTTTGCAGCGATGACGCTGATACCGTTCGCGCACGTTTAAGGTACATAAACAACGACTGCTGCAACATCCTTTACTGGAAATTATTTTCACGTTCACAAATATCCGATCTCGAACCTCACTATAGCCGCGTTTCCATTACCCTTCAAATTGGCAAATTGAAATTTCGAATTGAAAATAGCCCAATGGAAACGCGGCAATTTCGCAAAAACTCCCATATATCGCAAAAAAGTTTTTACGCTCTCATGATGTGGTTTTTCCAGGCAATTCGAAAAAGGACATTTTCGCAAAACTGCAATGGAAACGTTTTTCCGCATTTACATGTCACCTGTTGCGGTGACGCATTGCTGCCACATAGGGCCTATATATTCAATTGACCCACTCAATTGGGTCGTAATAACAAGATAATGTAGTTAAAAGGACATATATTTTCTCCTAATAAGGACTACAGGCTATATATACTGTAATTAAGACATATATTCAAGAAATGTAGCTATTAAAACAGAAAGAGCTAGCCAATAGTTTCAACATAGTTAGGCTGTTTTCTTTAACCCACGGCCGATAAAAGCGCCGACGTTCTCATTTTTTCCTTCTTCCTTTAAGAGAGATGAAACAATTTACAATACTCTGTCATTTGTAGCTATACAGATAAGTTCAAGACATAATTATAAACTATAAACTGTCTATTTTTATTTGTGGACTCGGGGAACTAATTATTTTGCATGCACTCACTCCAAACGCTGTCTTCATTTCAAAAAAAATATTTCGTTTAATAAATGCCAATTTTTTCTTTTCCAAAGCATTTCTAAATTCAGTTCATATACCCAAAAAACGAAATATCTAGCCAAAATAACGAAAGTAGTAAAAATAAATAAAACATTTGAGTTACCATTAGGGCTGGGACATGACGTTGACGCAAAAAATACGTCGACGCAAAATATGCGCGTCGATTCGTCAGACTCAAAATAAAGATGGCGGCGCCGGAGAGTAGTAGCAACCATAGATGTACATAATAAAGTATATTATGTAATTAAGTATATTATTTATTATGTATATCTATGGTAGCAACACGAGTGGCTCCTCAGACTTTCAGAAGTGCAAGGCTTGCGGGTTGGCCACAGTCTATGGGGTTGGCGCGCGGTGCGCACGGAGCATCACAGGCATGCGCGCACGCGTTTTGTTGTCACGGCTACATAAACAAATTTCTGCACACAGGAAGACAGATGTTTTGGTAATATTTGATGTATTTTAATCACAAAAACAAACGTTTGCATCAAGTGAAAGCATCGGACACATTGGCTACGTTACCTACATAATAAGCTGTTTTAAATTTAAAATGTTCAATGTCTATCGCGCTGATGTGACCGAGGGTATCCATCCTCTAAGTGAGCAGTTTCATCCCAGGACTATTCCGGTTTTAAACGGAGTATTGGCGCCCGTAATGCACTCTACATGTAACTGTTTTCACTGTCATGCCGCGGATGCGCGTGGCGTTTCTGTTGCGGGTCAGCCACGGGGCTGCGTGGCGTTTTCTCTGCCTTTGCACACTAGAAGCGTGTCTGACGCGGCGCTGCTGCTGCTATTGATGCGGAGGGAAGCCCTATTCCTAATGTTAAACATAAATAGCCTACTGATACAGCAAAGACAACGTCGGGAGTAGCACATATCTATGGTATTGACGGCAAAATAGGCTACAGAATATTTCGTTCTGTATTGACAGTTGCAATATTTCAAAATCGATAATTGTCGTTTTTTATTATTACAATTAGGCCTATATCTGCATTTATGTAAACCTACAGACTTTCAAACATGAAAATGTAATTTAATAATATGTATTCGTGTCAAAATGATATATAAACATCTTTTCCTATTCTATTTTGCCTGGAGACGCTCCCAACACGCGTGAAAAATAGGCGCTCTTCTATTTCTAGCATGCACGCGTTTTCCGCGCGTCACAGTCAGTGTGCAGAACCTGTTAACATGGGAGCCGAAAAAAAAACGGACACGCCACGCAGCCGAGACGCTCACGCTTGCAGTGTGTCCCTGGATTTGATTAACCAACTTGTTGATATTTAATCGATGGGCATAGCCTGTAGGCTGAGTTGCATACATAGAAAAATCGTATAATATGTTTCTTTGTTGTAGGTTAATACTTATTTGTTTGTGTGTGTGTGTGTGTGTGTGTGTGTGTGTGTGTGTGTGTGTGTGTGTGTGTGTGTGTGTGTGTGTGTGTGTGTGTGTGCGCGTGTGTGTGTGTGTGTGTGTGTGCGTGTGTGTGTGTGTGTGTGTGTGTGTGTAGCCTACTTTATGTTTTCAAGGTTTTATTGAATGCATTGCTCTTGTATAGTCTTACTTTGGAATTTTAAGAGCAATAAACATATATTGCAATGTTAAGGAATTCGGTTTTTCATTCAGATAATTAAATCAACATGTATAAATTGCTATTAGGCAATTAATGGGGAGATAATCGGTAATCGAATCGAATCGTAACCGAATCGGACAGGAAAAATTAATCGTTAGATTAATCGATGCATCGAAAAAATAATCGCTAGATTAATCGTTTAAAAAAATAATCGTTTATCCCAGCCCTAATTACCATGCAAATTCAAACATTTCGCTCTTCTCTATATGCCTCAACCTGGCGCGCGTAAAAGTCGATCATTTTTTACAGATGACGGTTTCGGTTTGTTTGGAGAGAAGACGAGACGGAGTTCTTTATTAAACTCATAAAAGACTAATATAGGATTAAAGTAATACTGGATTCTAAACACAGAAATGCTACATTATCATGAAGACCTTGAAGCAGATCTGACACACACACACACACACACACACACACACACACACACACACACACACACACACACACACAACCACACACACACCCACACACCTCATATCCGTGACGCTTAGTAACCTAAGGGGCTTTCCTTGCCATTAATACTTGTATAACACGCACGTCTCCTTCCAATAAAAATAATGGTGGTGGATGGGATATGTACAAACCCTGTACAAACCTACCAAGTGCCATCATTTTGGAATGACCTATCGCGAGAGGAAAATAATATGTTAGTCGCATAACTGCAGCTATGGAAACACTGTCATTTCGCAATAGTTTTTTATCGACATTTAAGAAATATCGCAAAAGTTTTTCGCAAATCTGTAATGGAAACACAGCTAGTATGCTGAACTTGCGCAGAAACATCAAAATAGACACAAACAACTGTTTAAAATTTGTTAAAAACAAAACATTTAGACTGGCAAATAAGCTCATAATTTGTGGTAATAGGCTATTCTCAACCATTTTTTGACTAAATTAAAATATATTAAAAGTTTGTATTTTTTTTAAGAAAAGTTTTGGGTGAGCCTGTTGAAAAGTGGGTGGGCCTAGGCCCGTCAGGCCCACCCATAACGCCGTGCCTGACTCACCTACTCCACATCAGTTCCGACTTCACACTTTCAGCCGCTTCCGACTCAGAATCGTAAACTTATTTTAAAAAAGAAACATGCATGGAAAGAGCTCAATCACATTCACATGTAGTTATTGAAAACTTGCCACAATGAAAATAACAAGAACCAAAAAATAATAACAATAAATACATAGTGTATTTTTAATTTAGAATAATATACTTACACTCATTCTGGAATATTTGGACATCAGTAACTACAAAGACAGATACACATATTATCCACGTGAGATGACGTGAGATTTATCTCAATAAGCATATGAAGACCAAACTGTCAAACTAAAAATGCACTTGAAAATGTTATTTCACCTTTGTTTAATATTCCACCCATGTGCTCTTCACAGACTTCATCCAGTTGGCGTTTCAGCTCAGAGAGAGATTGCTCTACTCTCTCAAATGTCAGGTTACTAACACCCCTGGATGAAGTGTACGGGAAAACTACAGAAGACAAATTGTAATTCTGAAATTGTAAGAAAAAATAACCCTATAAATTAAAAAAAAAGTTACAGTATCAATAGTGCAGCATTTCATAAATAATCCAACCTCTAGATTTTTTTTTTTTACCACCTGGAAGAAATGAACATGATCCTCTGAATGTAAAAGTGGCTCCAGTTTACAGTTCTCCTCCTGTAGTTTCCCCATCTCCTGCTCCAGTCTCTGTATGTGATGCTCAGCATCGTGAACTTCCTTCTTCTCCTGAGCTCGGATCTTCTCTCTCACCTCGGCTTGTCTGTTCTGAATGGAGTAGATGATCTCGTTGAAGATTCGGTCACTGTTCTCCACTGCAGCCTGAGCAGAGCGCTGTCACAACACAGAAACAAAGCACTTGGTCAATATTTGACACATTGTAGCAGGAAACATTATCTAGCTGAAATATTTGTAAAACTTGATAACACTTTAAAATAAGGTCCGATTAACATTAGTTAAAGGAAGGGTAGGCAATTTTCAGAGAGGCTAGCAATAGCAAGCTAACTTCGAAAGCATAAGATCCCATCCTTCAGAGCGTCTCCAAAGCCTCCTTCAATACACATGATTATGTACAGCAGGGAGCAAACATAAGCATCATGAGAGATCGTGTTAAACTTCATGTCTCAATGCACATATTACAATAATCAACATACAAAACAAAGATCTCAGACCTGTACCAACTGACTGCTGCAGATTCATTTCAGCATTGATAGCGTTGCATCAACGAATCGCTGTGAGTATAATGTCACACAGGTTTCCATCTTTTCCAAATTATATAGTTAAGGAGTGCTGTGAACACAGCATATGCTTAATGTTTTGGTTTAGGAAGGGCCGTAAAAGGTGGTGGCTGTTTCGGTTGTGTGATCCATGACTGATTCGTTCTGTCTATGGGTAAACTCAAAAATTGTATAAAAGCTAGAGGGATTGTGGGGGCTTTTGAGAGGATATGGCAAAGGCATGGCAGAAACAGGCAGATGGGACCGAAGAGACTAAGATGGAAGTAGTGACTGGATGTTGCCGACCAGATGTTGAAACCAGAACGATAGCCCACGTTTACACAGATCTGCAAAACAGACTAAAAATGCTGTATTATGCATGCAATTAGGCTGTATTAAAGGGTCCCGTTCTTCACAATTCCATTTTTCAAACTTTAGTTAGTGTGAAATGTTGCTGTTAGAGCATAAATAATACCTGTAAAATTATAAAGCTCAAAGTTCAATGCCAAGCGAGATATTTTATTTAACAGAAGTTCCCTTTCAAAGCCTACAGCGAGCGGCCGGTTTGGACTACAGCAGGAAGTGCAGGGATGTAATGACGTCACTAGAACCGTTTGTTGACTAACCCTCCGCCCACAAGAACAAGCAATATAGGGGCCGTGGTCTCGTTGCTCTCCCACGTGGAGAAGAGCGCGCATTCAGCGCTTGCATCTCCCCGTTATGGTAAGAGGCGGGACTTTCCGGGCAAAGTGCGCTAAGCTGCTGTCCAATCACAACACGGGAAGCGCTGGCCCAATCAGAACTCGTTACGTGTTTCTGAAGGAGGGACTTCATAGAACAAGGAAATCATCAGGCCGTTTTTAGGACAGAGAAAACAGCGCTGTACAGATAAGTAAATTGTGTGAAAAATACTGTGTTTTTTTACATGCGAAACATGAACTCATGTTATATTGCACACTGTAAACATAATCAAAGCTTCGAAAACGCGAAGAACGGGACCGTTAAATGTTCACACCCCGTGAACAAGTTATATGCATGTGTAAATATGTAATACACATGCGTATAGCATCACCATTTTCACAAATTTGCGTTTTTGTTGCTTGCATGGAGACAGTAACGCCATAATTTTTTACAATGCTAACTGAAAACCCGTTTTCAAAAATTCAGTTTAGATTGAGTGACGTCACCTTCCAGAGCTCTATTGCCTTTTCAACTTTATTTTGATAGTATAGTAATTATAAACAGAAAACACTGAATGTAACCCATTTTCTTTTATCGGAGTAAGGTCATGAAATGGTTAGAACAGGTCGTTTTTTGCCTCTTACCCCAATTTTGCACGGCATGTAAACACATTAACCTGCTTTCTGCCGGCTTATTGAAGTGTGAGGTGACAAAAAACGCAGATTTAAACACATCCAGATAGATTGAGCGTTTTGCATGATGATAGGACATATATCAAAAACGACTCTTTTAAAGGTGCACTAAGTAGTATTTTTGCAGTAAAATATCCAAAAACCACTAGGCCGGTGTTATATATTTTGTTCAGTTGAGTACCTACAATATCCCAGATGTTTCCAACTATTTGTAAATTGTGAGAAAATTGCTATTTTAACCAAGGACAGGGACGTTTCTGTCAATTGCGTCATATCGGCGCTACCCTCGGTTTCGGGTTTTTTTTGGCAGGAGCGCTTTACTCTTAGCAGTGTGAACAAGTGAACACACAGAGTAACGTCATAACATCGTTTTAAACACACTTAAATGTATCTAATATGATAAACAGAGCTGCATTACCTCAAAATCATAACCGGAAGAGCGGATCAGTGCAGGCGCCCGGCGACTGTGTCCCGTCTCGTCATAATAAAAGTCCCGGTATTCGCGAGGCGGGTATTTGTTTAACAATCGCTCCAGCGGCCGTGCTCAGCTCCACAACACTCGGTCCTGCTCTGCTTTACACTACAGTAACGTTAATAACCGCATGCATGAACGTGATTTCTGCCCGAGTCCTATTTTCCACCGGCTGTGATGTGAAGACCACATCTCCCAAGATGCTGCGCTCACACTTTGCGTCACGCATTTGTTTTGAATAGGCGCCCTCCAGTGGACGGAAAGTTGCATAGTGCACCATTAAGACCCAGAAAATTATAAAAATGTGTTCTCATCTCATGCAGCAGAAGTAGAAGGTTCAGTAAAAACGCTGCATCTGGAACTGCATGAGAGAATAATATGAGCCTTAAGTTTCCCACTTACACGTTTGCCAGCTTTATTTAACATCACAACTGACATAACATTTGGAATACTCTGAGTCAGATACGGAAATTATTATTTTTGACGTCAATACAAGGAAATAACCCAGTTTATTAATAAAGTCATGTAAACGCGGTTTACTTGCATTGTCAGTTTACTGATTTGAATGTAAACAGGGAAAACTGGTTATTTTAATAAGCTGATATTTGTGAGTTCCCAGATTACTGGTGTGCATGTAAACATGCTCAATGGGAGAAGAGAGAGGAACAGGACCAGGAAAATACCGCGAGCCTGGACTCAAACTGCTGCGGCATATGGCACAAGGACCCTACTTTTTATTCAACCAGTGCAACTATTGTTAATATTTCTTTTGTCTTCAGCTGTTTGGCTATTTTAGGAACTTGTATATAGTGTCAATCACACTTAGACCAACCTTATGAGAGATCACAGCTTCTTTAAACTGAAGAACCTTCTCCTTTAAGTCGTTGGTTTTCTGCATGAAATCCCTCTTTTTTATTTTCAGTTCCTCCTGTGGGTGAATTTACAATTAATTAGAATCCTGTTCGCAAACGTCTTAAAATAACAAAATCAACAGTTGAATGAAATCAAAATATTTGCATTTGTAGAGGATTTAGTTTCCTTTTTGCAATAAATAATATCTTCCCTCATCTTTTTATTTTATTTTTTGAACTAATTTGCTACCATGAGCTACTTATTCTTACAAACAAGATATTCATCAATATCTCTATTATTTATCTTGGAAGATTTAATGGGAGACTTCTGGTCTTACCTTTTTTTTTGCCATTTCAATTGCAGCAGAGACTGTTTTATGTCCGCTGTGCTGTTTCCCCATACATAGCACACAAATACACTTCAGGTCATTATAGCAGTAAATCTCCAGTGCTTTATGATGTTTAGGGCAGATCTGCTGCTGTAGATTTGGGGAAGCTTTCACCAGCTTGTGCTTTTTAAAAGCTTTAGACTCATAATGAGGCCGGACGTGAGTTTGGCAGTAAGAAGCCATACAAACCAAACAGGACTCTGTGGCTTTTATTTTAATTTTTTTGCAAACATCACACGTCACATCTCCAGGCTTAGCTGGAGCTTTCCGCTTCATTCCCTGTAAAATATCAGCCAGTACTATGCTTCTGCTGAGAGCTGGTCTTTGGTTGAAAGTTGCCCTGCATGTAGGGCAGCTGTAAACGCCTCTTTGATCCTCCTGGTCCCAGCACCTCTTAATACACTGCATGCAGAAACTGTGCCCACAAGAAGTCGTCACTGGATTCTTGAGCAGGTTCAGACAGATCGGACAGTCTAAAGAAGTTTCAGGATCAAAGACAGACTCTGCCATTTTGGTGCTTTTAAGCACAGGAAGAGTCACTGTAGAATAACAGGGGTTAGAAATCTTTAAAATCAGAATGGGAATGAAAATGAAAGTAAAAAATAATGAATCTTCCTGCTTCTTGAAGTTTCAGAAAACGTCTGTATCTTTATCATCCTGTAAAGCACTATACCGGTACATAAACATGTGAACACATTTGCCCTATCAAAACCTGCTATTATATTCTCATAACACTCTCACAAATACAAGTTGAGCTTACTATTTATGCAACCCATTGTCTTATTAAATACCTTAAATGTTTCACCTATACACACAAAAACACTTTTATTACCCGTTTTGGCCCAGTAGTCACGCCGCTGTCAACCATGTGGCTGGCTGGCTCTCTCTAGCCGATTCATAGGAAGTAACCGGTCCGGTTGGCGTGGGCGGATCCATCTCAAAAATATCGATCCTAAGGTGTTTTCTACATTTTATTTATTTAGCACGAAATGCAGAATGAAAAAATAATATTCTAAGTGGAAAAATAAACTATTTAGGAAATAATTGCATAGGACGTAACCATTTATCTTGCTCATCTGAAGCTTTCTTTTACTGTTTATGATCTGAACCGATCTGCCAATACAAGACAGGAGGACTAATCATCATAGAGCGCGTTCGCTGACGCTTCTCACAGTGCTTGTTCAATAGGGCTGCGTTCAGTCATCAGTAAGATTTTTTTTACAAGGAACAATATGAATCTGCACGATTTAATGTTAGCCAGCTCTTTAACAAGGAAGGTATGATCTTTGTGTATACCCTACAGAACTTCTTTCAGAATATATTATACCTGCTGTAATTCCTAAAGAGTTTGCTACTGTTCTGCATGCAATTCCATCTGGCATCTGCAGACTTTTCAAAAAATAAAATAAAAATACTCCTTTAGGATCAACTCCCTTTCCTGAACCTATCAATACGTCCGTGGGTGACATTTCACAGAGAAAGGGGAGATATTATGCATTCCTTCAGACCATTCTCTGCCCCTCCTGCAGTCTCATATTGGAACAACCTTATTGACAATTTAAATTGGAAAAATACATGGTCCATTCAACAGATTTTCCTTACAAAGTTAAAGAAATAACATTTAAATAACTTCATAACATTTACCCTGTCAAGCACGCATTTGAAAGAGACTAAATGGCTGAGTCTTTATTAATTTTCCCTGTAGCCTATGGAAATATGAAGCAGTGTTCATTTGAACCACAGGTATGTGTGTGACCCGATACATGTTTGGATTTAATGTACAGTGCTTTGAGTCAACATTTATTTAAAATATGCTAGCTATACAAGTAAATTTAACCATCTTGACAGAAAAAAAAAAAAAAAAAAAAACACCCGAGTTTTTAAATCCATGTTACTAATTTTGGGGGGTTTAACCATCATGTCACTATATACAGCAATACAATAATGCAACTATTTTGTATTGTGGATAATGGCGACAAACTGTATTGTGTATAGTTCACTCAAATTACTGCGTTAAAAATCCTTTAAAAAGTGTACTAAGTACAAAAGTACTTACTAAGTACCAAGTGTCAAAGTACAAAAATTAATCTAATAATTAGATTCATGACTTTATATTCTGGTGTCACCTTCGTCCATTTATTCTGGTTAACAGCGCTATTCATTTCCACCCCTAATATAATTGCAAATTTAATATTTTAAATTAATAAAACATTTTTGCTAACCTTTTCCTGTCTTGGAGTTTCCCGATATTATCGCATTGCATGTTCAGTATTGTGATGTCAAGTCGTGACATGAGGATATAGTTACACCCCTACTATTTATAATATATCAAATGTAACAATATATCCATACAAAGAACAGAATGCATACCATCTCCAATTTGGGTGCTGTCAAGTTTTATTTTATTATAGGAAAGAATGAGGTCCAGATGTTGAAGGGTCATCAAGGTATAACAGGACGCATCTAGTACTCAAAGCCGCCCCTGCAATCAAAGTTATTTAATTTAAGAGGCAAAATTACTATAAGAATCGCTTGAGTATATATAAAAATCAAAAGTTTGGGATGAGCAAGATTAGTTTTTAATGATCATGTTCACCTAGGCTTTATTCATTTGGTCATTTATTTTAGGCTTTATTTAATAAACATCTCAGCCACTGCAATCAAAACTCACATTTTTAGAAAAAGAGTTAAAATCCAAAGGAAAAGGTGCAGCTACAATAGCGGTTATTTGTAACAAATACCCTTACCACAAATTGTCGCCCTCCAGCTCTTCTTCCTCTTCCTCCTCATCTTCAGAGAAGTCATCTATATTTAAAAAAAGAAAAAAAGCATGCATGCAAAGAGCGCAAACATGTGACCTTTAAGAGCTACAAATGTTCAAGTCTAATGTGAGCCTGATCAATCTCCTAAGTAGTGGTTAAGATTTTTTTGCCACACACAAAAAAATTAAACAAACTAAAGAATAATGCCCTATAATAATAACAAATTATGTATTTTAAATTGTGCATTTTCTCCCCTTCAGAATAATATACATACCATCCTGGAATATTTGGACATCAGCAACTACAAAGACAGATACACATTCACTCATAATGTGAAATTTCTCTGAATAAGTGTATAATGAATAACATTATATATCTGTTGAGATTCATAGAATAATTTAAATCAGTCAGCGCTCCACAATAACGTCCCTTCAAGGCTAGTCAATCCACCCTCAGCTTTATTTTTAATACCCCAGAGGTGGAGATCACTAAGTGCAGCTCTTATTTACGTGAAAGCAGGATGCAGCAAAAAATGGCTAAAAGAAAATTAAAACATGCTATTTCACCGTCATCTAATATTCCACCCATGTGCTCTTCACAGACTTCATCCAGTTGGCGTTTCAGCTCAGAGAGAGATTGCTCTACTCTCTCAAATGTCAGGTTACTAACACCCCTGGATGAAGTGTATGTGGAAACTCCAGAATGGAGAGAGTACTTCTGTAACTGTAAGAAAAAGAAGAAACAAAAAGTCAGAATCAACAATGCAGCATTTCAAAAAAATAAAATAAAAATAATGAACCATCCTCTAGATATTTTTCACAACCTGGAAGAAATGAATATGATTCTCTATACGCAAAAGTGGCTCCAGTTTACAGTTCTCCTCCTGTAGTTTCCCCATCTCCTGCTCCAGACTCTGTATGTGATTCTCTGCATCATGAACTTCCTTGTTCAACTGAGCCCTGATGTTCTCTCTCACCTCGGTTTGAATGTTCTGAATGGAGCGGATGATCTCGTTGAAGATTCGGTCACTGTTCTCCACTGCAGCCTGAGCCGAGCGCTGTCACAACACAGAAAAAAAGGGTAGAAAAGTGGTCACTGGCATGGTACCCTTGACCTAGTGCTGGCATGGAAAGCACTAGGTCAACATTGTACCAGAAAACATTATATATATGAAAAAAAAAGAAATTGTAAACATTTTTGGTAACACTTTACAATAAGGTCACATTAGTTAATGCATTAACAATAAGCATTACATTTATTACAGTTTTTATTTAAGTCCCCCCTGGGGTGAAAATCGAAGTTTTGAATGTTTTTAATATGCCATGTGAAAATCCATAAGTCAACACCCATTGTCCATAGTATTTTCTCTTTAAGACTGCGGTGAACCAAAAACACTGAAAATCGCTGGTGTCACAACCCACCTTTTATCCAATCACGTTAATGTGTGGGCGGGTTTTAACATATCATTAACTATTCTCTGAATCAGGGGTTTTCAAACTTTACGATGCCAAGGACCCCCAAATATGATGCAACTTTATGGGGGACCCCCTTAAACCCATCTATATATTTTTATGTATAAAAAAAACATTTAAACTCTTAGATAAAAAGTAAGTGTGACATTTTAAAGCTACACTGTGTAACTTTTTTAGTTTATTCTTAGCTAAAAACACTTAGTTCTTTCAAAAATATATGTGCTCATTAATGTACATTTACTTCTTTCAAGTAATAAAGTATTCTCGTAAGTTTATAATATGCCATTGAAAATACATACGGGTGAGGGGTTCGAATGCTGGTCGCCATGTTGCCCCTCCATCTTGAAAGTACATTAGCCAAAGAGGGACATACCCGTAAATTCAAGCTTCATCTTTCGTGTTTTAACACTCGATGGCACCTTGTCGAATGTGAAGAGGAGGATTGCCATGTTAATCTTGGACTAAATCAGCCACCGTAGGAGGTTAAAACGAAATCAGAATTGAGAGGAACAGAAACTAATATTCACTGGATGGTCATATACCTTTACACCGCTAGATGGGGGAAAATATCACACAGTGTAGCTTTAAATACAGCATTGTTTCCAAATTTAAACTGGATATACCTAATGTTGGACGCATAAATCTGAAGAAGGTGTTCAATTAAAAATTACTTGTATAAGCAATTTTCACAATAAATGTATGTACCGGTAAGCAGCTTATGTACCGCATTAAGAATTCTGCTCTACGAACCCAGTAAGCAAAATAAAGGAGACTATAGTGAGAAAAATTCACTAGCAGGATACAAAGCAAACATACAATTCTGAAAGGTATGTATATGGCAAACAAGGTGAGAAACATTTATAAATTAAACAGTTAGATTGTTTGCTAGACTTTATCCATTTTTGGTTTGTCTTTTAATTATCTGAAATTTTTCTGGGGACCCCTTAGAACCCTCTGGAGGACCCCTGGGGGTCCCCGGACCCCAGTTTGAAAATCCCTGCTCTAAAGCAGGGGAGTAAGGCTTGACTATTGTTACTATTTCTTTCTAATTTATATAACCAGGGTTCATACACATTTTTACCAATAAATTTCCATGACTTTTCCATGACTTTTAGACAAATATTCATGACCTAAGCTTCTATGAAACATCTGTGTATACATGTAAAATAAGAAAACCCCATGATTAAATCACAGCATATCTTGACCTAATTAATTAACGACAACCTAAGCGGTTTAATACAAAATACAAAAGCTGGTTAGAAAAAAAACATCTGTCTGACCCTAGCAATGAATTAAAGGGATAGTTCACACAAAAATGAAAATGTGATGTTTAGCTGTGTGAGAAATCAATCCGTATAATTTTTTACCTCAAATACAACGCTATATCCAAGAGCCTTCATGCACTTCACTTCCGGTAAGGTCAATAATACACACTGGCTCATATACCCAGAGCGTGTATCTTGACCTTAACAGAAGTGAAGGCTGTTGGATACAATATGGACTGTTATCAATAAAATGTTATCATTGACAAAAGCCTGAAATCTGAAATAGCATAAATGTTTATTTACACAGACTGTTTAATGTTATTTAAATGATAAAAATTAATTAACTCTTCTTTACAGTCATTACTGTCAGGTAATGCTCTTGATATTGTAATAATGATTATTAATGTCGTCAATTAATAGATAGATAAAATGTTTTTTATTTGTGTGTTTGGGGAAACTACACATCATATAGGCTATTCTGACTACACAGATAAAGCAATCTTACAACCTTTACCAGTTAAAGTAATGCTTTTTATGCATTAGAAAATTCATATGATCTTACCAGCAAGATGAATAAATTATATTAACCGGAATAAACTAACGTTATACAGAAAGGGAGCAGAGACTGTGACCGATTGCGAGAGCGATTGTGTGACCAAGACTCTATCCATAACTTGGGTCTAGCGTGAGTTTAAACCATAGACCGTAAAATAAACGCTCACAAACACTCTCGTTAAAATCACGGAAGATGACGATACTGCGGCAATCTCTGACATCAATCTGGACTTTGTTGACTTTGATGATGAAGGGACAATTCACAAGTTTCAGTCAGAATTTAGACAGTGCGCGCTAGGGGTGTCCATGGTTAACCGATTGACCGATTAACCGTTAAAAATTGCATAACCGAGTGAAACATTTTACTCGGTTAAGTGGCGTCAATGACGTGCTTTGAATTTAGTTGTAATATATGCTTGCACCCCTAGAGACCGCAAGAGCGCTGCCAGACATTTGTAATATCCGCAAGAAGAAGTCATGACCAACTTTCTAAGCGGGCAATGAAGCGCGCAAAGAAAGCGTGGGAGCACTTTAAAAATGAGAGTGACGGGGCAAAATGCAAGTATTGCAATGCAGTGCTTACCGCATTTTTCAGGCTATAAGTCGCTCCGGAGTATGAGTCGCATCAGTCAAAATATTCGTCATGAAGAGGAAAATAACAAACATCGCACTGGACTATAAGTCGCATTAGGGCAGAAGCAGAGCGCGAGCCGCGCGCGCTGTGCATAACGGAGCAGAAGAAAGAAAGTTTTAAGTGAGAAACTTGTGAATGACTAGAGAAAAGCAGACGTTACTTTAACTGTAATGAAGAAAACAAAAAAGCTAATCGCGGACTGAAAGCAAGATGGCCAGAGCTGAAGGGACGAGTCCACAGATGCTTGAACTCTCTGCCGGGAGAGGCTCAGCAGCCGCGCGAGTCAAACGCTGTGTCTGTGTGAATCATTCTCCGCTGCATATTTTACTACATGCCCTAATCATGCAGGCGCCCTCACCTCGCGGCCACTTGCACTGCTCGTGAACTGGAGCGCATCTGATCCTAATTTAACGAAACTCAACGTACGCCTCGCAGACATGAAATAGATCTTAAGAAACTTGAAATGTATTTTAACAATTTAAAACGAAAAGAAATAGGCTACTCTCTGATTATGTAATCCATGATGTGCATTTCTCTCTATAGGCGCGTTCACTACGGAGATGGTGGTCGTCAAATTAATAAGCTAAAAATAACCCTGACGCACACTATGGTTAACCGAGTATTAACCGCTAAGGGCCTCGGTTAACGGTTAATGAAAAACTTGAAAACGTGCAGCCCTAGTGCGCGCGCACTGAACACAACGCTAGGTTTCAGCAATGACTAATCTGAACGCTTGTGATTGGCCATCATGCTCGACAGAAACGAGTGATATTGGTTGTAATGCTCAATGCTGCAAAAGGAAATCTGACAGAATGCAGCAGTCGGGTGGATTGAAGGAATGGATCCGTAGGCAACTCATTACTAGTATGTTTACAAAGTTTGTTAAACTTATATTAATCAGTTAAACATATCTTCTATGACAAACATATTTTGAAATAAATCTCCATGACTTTTCCAAAACTTTCAGGTTTGTTTTTCCAAAACTTTTCCAGGCCTGGAAATTGCGATTTTAAAATTGCATGACTTTTCTAGGTTTTTCATGACCGTACGAACCCTGTATAACAGCAGTTTTCTAATGGAGGATTAATATGCTTGCCTTGAGACGCGTCACGCTCGCGGGCTTAGTGCATTTAGAAATGTTGTGATAGTTGCTGCAGCACAATTTGTGAATGAATGAATAGTAAAAGGTGGCGTTTTGTGCCGTCATGTGGGGCAGTAAAGAGAGAACGTAATCGTGAATGGTCATTTTTTTGCGACTTTAGTGCGACTCGAGTCCAAGTCTCAGACTCAAGTTTCCATCTCTGTAGTCCTCGGGTTGTCACTCAATAGCGAGTACAACATCGTTCAGAAACAGCTATTAACTCCAGCAAGATAAAGTATTTTTATGCAAATCCACGGTCCTTTATCTACAGATCAAGAATTACAATGGGAATATATAATCTTGGAGAGTTTTACCTGATGGAATGGCTTGAGATGACTTTATACCAGAAAATCATAACATAAGAGTGATTGCTGAAGGATCATATCACAATACATTGTTGATTATTTAATTATCACGACAAGCAAGTGTCTGTGGCTGTCTTAGTTCTGTCGACAGACAGAGGCAGCCGTCTTGTGATTCTCTATAAAGGAAAAACCTAAAACATTACAAACAAACAAAATATCAACCTCCAGTGATGTCATCAGTGAGAAGGGAAGGCAAAGAGCCAAACTCTGGCCTCAGGGTGAAATGTGTTGCAGTTGCAGATACCAGAAGACACACAGCAAGCTCGCAGTGTTCTGATTTACTAGCACCTATTTACTGTTTGGTGGAGGCAACCCAGAATTACTGTTGGTGAAATTAACCCCAACCCTATTCCTAAACCGACCCATTCTGGGGTCTTTGGGGGTGAAAATCTAAAAGGGGATTGAATTTAGCACAACACCAGGACTCGAACTTAGTCACCCAGGGCACAGCTGTGCTATACGCCAATGAGCTATGCTTGAAAATCTACCAACGTTGTTTAACCAGCACAAATCTGTTAGTATTTATTTGTTCGCAGCTGTTTGGCTATAACATGAACTTCCATTCCTCATCTTGTCCAAACAGTCATTTAAACAGTCAAGCACACCTACCTTATAAGAGATCACCGCTTTCTTACACTGATGAACCTCCTTCTTTAAGTCTGTGGTTTTCTGAATGGAAAACCATTTTTTCTTCTTCAGTTCCTCCTGTGGATTCATTTAGTCAATAAGAATTAGAAAGTGACTTAAAAATAATTTTAGGTGAAACATCTCAATGAATTGAACTCATTACATCTTCATACACATTAAATACAAATGACCTCAATCTTACCTGTTTTTTTGCCATTTCAGCTGCAGCAGAGACTGTTTTATGTCCACTGTGCTGATCCCCCATACAAAGCACACAAATACACTTCTGGTCATTATAGCAGTAAATCTCCAGTGCTTTATGATGTTTAGGGCAGATCTGCTGCTGTAGATTTGGGGAAGCTTTCACCAGCTTGTGCATTTTAAAAGCTTTGGACTCATAATGAGGCCGGACGTGAGTTTGGCAGTAAGAAGCCATACAAATCAAACAGGACTTAACAGCTTTTACTTTTCTTCCTTTGCAAACATCACACATCACGTCTCCAGGCCTAGCTGGAGATTTCTGCTTTACTGCCTGTAAAATATCAGCCAGTACTATGCTTCTGCTGAGAGCTGGTCTCTGGTTGAAAGTTGTCCTGCATGTAGGGCAGCTGTAAACGCCTCTTTGAACCTCCTGGTCCCAGCACCTCTTAATACACTCCATGCAGAAACTGTGCCCACAAGAAGTCGTCACTGGATCCTTGAGCAGAGCTAGGCAGATCGGGCAGTTTAAACGACTTTGCGTATGAGAGAGAGATTCTGCCATTTTTGGTGCTTTCTAACCCAGTGGAAGATTCACTGTAGAATAACAGGACTTTGGGCTCTTTTAAAATCAGAATGGGAGGGGCTCCTACGCAAACAAGACCAAATGAAAATTAATCAATTTCTTGCTTCAAGTTTCAGAAAATATCACTATTAGACAGGCTCATAATGACCGTTTGACCATTAACCGAAAAAATTGAACAATACTTTAAAACCATTTTAAATTTCATTTTATTTTCATTTTTATAAAACACTTACAATGTGTTTGTAAAAGGTGTTTTTAATGCATGTTTTAGTTGCATTCACACTGCTTTGACCAGCAGGGGTCAACGTGTGGCGCTTCGAACAATTTAGAACAGTGAATCATTTTTAAAGCAATTGGTTCATTCAAAGCTGTATTCCTCCAATCATTAGTGTTTGTTTCGGCTGGAGCTGTGGATCGGTTCACGTAAAAAAAAAAAACCTTTATCTAAACTTCTCTACTTAACCGTTGGACTTGCACATCCGTCATGTTTGTAGTTTTTTAATGCTTTCTATCCGTGTTTGTAGTTCTAATCAAATCCTCGTCCAACTCGCAATGGGTCGTGGGCAATATCAGCCATTAGCGTGCCTATCGATCCATACTTCGAATTCGGACCGGAAATCGTAAACCATCCGGGAATCTTTGAAATACTCTTTTCAACATACTACGATTTGGGACATACCAATTCTATTTTCGAATACTATTTAGGATGGATCGTATGCGAATTGGGACGCAGGGAGTGTATCAAATCAGCGGTTAAGTCACGTGATTTCAGCAGTTTGGCGTAGAGGTGTCCACGGTTAACCGATTAACCGTTAAAAAGTGCGTAACCGAGTGAAACATTTTGCTCGGTTAAATGACGTGCTTTGAATTTAGTTGTAATATATTTTTGCACCACTAGAGACCGCCAGAGTGCTCCCAGACATTTGTAATATCCACAAGAATAAGTCATGACCAGCTTTCTAACATGAAATGGGGGGGGGGATACAGAGTGGGAGCACTTTAAAATTGAGAGTGACGGGGCAAAATGCAAGTATTGTAATTAGGGCTGGGCGATATGACGAAATATATCGTCTGGACGATAGAAAATGTCTATCGTTTTATA
The DNA here is from genome assembly GCF_024679245.1 of Pseudorasbora parva. Taxonomy (NCBI): domain Eukaryota; kingdom Metazoa; phylum Chordata; class Actinopteri; order Cypriniformes; family Gobionidae; genus Pseudorasbora; species Pseudorasbora parva. The sequence goes on along the minus strand of NC_090188.1, from coordinate 5,993,333 downwards.
TAAGGCTCTATCGCTTACGCCACGATAAGGCGTTTACGGCAGAATTTTACGTCTAGATGCACCTCACGCACGCTGCAATACATAAACAAACATGGAGGAAGACGGTCGCGGTTCAGACCAGGGTAATTCTCAGAGTAATTATGCCAGAGCGGTGGCATAAGCGCTCAAAACAAACTTCAGACACAGGCGCTGCAACGGGCTTTTACGCGTGGCACACCATATAGCCATATATTGAAATATTTTAATGGCAGGTGTAGGGATGCGGAAAACTAAACATTTTCTTGACCGACCACCGAGCCTTATTAGCCGGTTGAAACCGGTTAACCGATTAGTTTAAAATATGCTCCGCTATTTGAAATAACAGCCGCGCTTCCTCTCCCTCTCACACACACTGTCCTAGCGCTGCCGCCTCCCTTCCACTCACGTCACTTTTTTTAAATCCCCCACAATGCGAAACACGAGTCCTGCAAACGCGCCGCCGAGGAGCTTGTTTGTAATCTGAGGACAATGGCTCCTTAGTTTCGAAATGGTTTGGGCAAGGTGATCGCATTGAAAATAAATGCGTTTGTCCAGCGTTAGAAGTAGAGCTGCAACTAACGATTATTTTTTCTGTCGACTAATCTAACGATTATTTTTTCGATTAGTCGACTAATCTAACGATTAATTTTTTTACCCTTTGAAATTTTTCAAAATTCTGTGGCACCCCCTCGCATAAGTTACGCTAGAGGTGTAACAGTACAGACTGCTCACAGTTCACTTTGTATCACGGTTTTAGGTTCACGTTTCAGTACAGTTTGGTATTTGCTATGTTCAGGGGAAAAAGGACTACTGTCAAATGAAAATAAAGAAAATAAGAACAGATAACTTAAATAGAAGCAGCAGCACAAATAAATACTATTGAGCAAAGATGAGAATAAAATAAACAATGCTTTTCAGGATTTTCAGGTAGGTCTAACATTAGTTTTTAGGTAGAGAAATGGAATTAAGTAATCAAAAGTAAAATAACCACACATTTAACTGTTTAAAATTAAAAAATAATCCTTATTAAACTTACAAAAGCTATTCAGTCAGGAGCAGTGAGTGATGTCTTTATCTTTTGTTTGACATTAAACAGACAGCAGTGAATGCTACTGCCCCTTTAAGACCCACGGATAGTCGTCGTATTTTCTGTATAAAGTTCACTTAAGGCATAGAGTAGGCTATGACATTTTGACATACTTTTTGTGAGTTTGTCCGTTTAAGCACAGGATTTGAAAGATAACTCAACATTTGCGCGCTTTGGGGCGAGTGCACAAAGACAGATCTTCTCATTCGAGTCTCCTGGCTACACGGGGGTGATGACGGTGAAAATGACTGCTCATATTCGGACGTACAGCAGCACTCGCATGCGTTTTATAAAGTTTACAAAGAGAGACCGTTTTGCCCACGTTTTTCTTTTATTATCGCTGTTGTTGTAGTGTACCTGAGGAGTCAGCACGTGTATCCATCGACAGAAACATACATACAGCATTATTTTCAAGTTACAACCCATATTAAAGATTCGTCATCAGATGCGAGATGAACCGAAGTGTAAGTGCGTCCCCGCAACTTTTGCTCGGGATCCCGGTTGGGAAACACTGGTCTGTATTGATTGACACCACGCTGGTTTGTTTAGAATTATATGAGCGCCGTGACCGCGCGCTGCCGCGTGATGAAGGCTTGTCGCAACTCTGTTATTCAACTGCTCTGGTTTTAAAAGCTATGTCATACTACATGCGCCAAAATGCAATAAAACTTGTTTTACGGTCGAATGCAACGCGTGTGTGTGTGAGTGAGTAGACGCCCAAAAGGGCGGAGAGAGAATTTAAGGAAATGCAGCTAAACGAATATGCGTGCGTCTTTTAAATAGCGTAAAAATGAATGAATGACGAATGTGGCGGCCGTTATTGATTATGTGGCAGTCCGCCACAAATTAGTCTATGTGTGGGAAACACTGTTTGGCCTCTGTTTAAAGTATTCCCATACTTTTGATATTCGCGGTCTTGGTTTTTGTGATAGAACCAGGAGCAGAAGCCAACATTATGCGAGATGAACGTCTGACACGACGCGTCGACGCATTTCACGAACGTCGACGTATTTCCGTAGTCGACGTCGTCGATGACGTCGACGCGTCGTTGCAGCACTAGTTAGAAGCTCATTTGAAACATTGCCGCGGCTCATTTAAGAAAATGACAGCTCCGAAGAGACGCCCCTTTAATTCGAGGTAGTGCTAACAATAATACAGAAAGACGATCAACACCTTATGTGTTACCACTGAAATGTAGATGCAATATATTTCCAAATGTATAAAGCCCATCTTAAGCAAAATGCACGCTTCATACGGTCGTCTGCCCTGGCTCTAACCTCGAGTGTAAGCCTGTTTACTTTTTGCAAACCCAAACACTGTGACCTCGCGCCAAATGTTTTTATTGGTTTATTAAGTACAAACAGGCGAGTTATGAAATATTGAGTGCGAGGGATATGTTCACTTCACACAAAAAGATTTTGGAATGAGATGGCTAATTGTAGTAGCGTTTAGTCTAGGGGTGCACCGATCCGATATTAGGATCGGATATCGGCCGCGATACTGACGACAAAGCTGGATCGGAAAAATGAACAGATCTACAGGCCGATCCAGGTGTTTTTTTGTTTTGTTTTTTTAATCGCAGCAGAACCCTACGTCATTCGTCAGCTTCACGTGTGTCGCGTGCTCGAAGCAACATGGAGCGAGCCAGAGAGTCGGATGTGTAGAGATATTTTATACTTGCCACGCCAACTAGTTCATCTGTCGGCAATAATACTACCAATTTAATCCAGAAACACCATGTTAAGGAGCACGCTGCATTCTGCAGCTCAGTAAAACTAAAGGAGTGGACAATATAGCCCAGCAGCTAACTTTGCAGGATGCAAAGAATTAATTTAGTGTAAGTGGTGACTGGTAGTGGATAATGCTAATGTAATGAACTGACGGTAACAACGCGCTGTTGACGCTTGCGCATCTTGAAGAGAAATCAAAAAAGTGCCACTCACACATAGTAATTGCGGTAAACATTAAAAATGTTACGTTATCTTTATAACATGATACAGTTAAACAACTTCACACAACCAAATGTGCTGTTTCCCTGAATACCATCACAATTGAAAATGTCACTGATTTCCTATGACAGCTCCATAAACAATCATTAACATTAGTTACTTACATTTTAGATGCAATATTGAGTCTTTTTGTTCTATTTCAGCTGCGAAAATAGTTCCAAACAAAGATTCCAAGCAACAAAGTTCCAAAAAGCAGAACCATAACATGTCTCACATGTTCGGAATGAATCAAAGATGGTTGAATCAAAGATTCAATAACCTGTTCGTAAACGACTGCCTCATTCTTAAAGGAATCAGTCGTTTGAATGAATCGTTTGAATTAATGACTCAATGACTCACTCATTAAGACTCACCTATACTGGTGGTTTAGTTTCCTATATTTTTCAACATTTATTTTGTTTATTCAAAAATACAAATCTCATAACATCATTTAATGCAGTAGTAATTTTTCTGGGTACATAATTTAATTTGATTGGTAACATCCCTATAGTGTCTTATTTAAATTTAATGTATAGATCAAATTTAAGAATATAATATAAAACCTGAAGCATAGCTTATTTTTAATAAGATTAGGGGAAAATGCCCTTTATAAAGGTAAAATATCACTAATATGCAGATTTCAAATATGTCAAAGCTGATTGAACACTGAGAACATTGCTTCAGAATAAGTTATATTTACAACACACACACACACACCTAACTTTTTTCCCGGACAAGCACGACAAGTGAATGACCATTTTACTTATCCGAAGGACAGACATGAGCATGCTTAATGTCGAGCCCTAAATTATATTTTAGATTTGAATGCACAATTGTTTTTTAAATAAATAAGAATTCAACACTTTGCATACATCTGTTATTTTGTCTTATTATCTTTATTTAGTAAAGTCTGGTGCCTTTAGTCTCTTCAAGGAAGGTAAACAGTTTATTATTAATTTAACAATAGTATCGGATCGGTATCGGGTATCGACAGATACACAAAGCCCAGGCATCAGTATCGGGACTGAAAAAGTCGGATCGGTGCACCCCTAGTTTAGTCCACTGTATAATAGCCTAATTTAGAGATCTTTTTTTTTTTTTTTTTAACCGACAACTTTGATCGGTTAACGTTGATACGGTCAACCATCGGCCAAACGGTCATCGGTTAACATCCCTAGGCAGGTGTTAACTTTACCAACAGTCTTGCTTAAAAAAGGTTCTAAATAAAATAAAAATGTAGTCCATACTACCTTTATTTGTTTTGGATATCATTTCAAACTGCATTTCCACATTGCAATTTTGTATAGACTATTCATAAACTGAATTAACAGAAAAATTGCTATATCGTTATGTATATCGTTATCGGGATATCAAATGAGCTATATCGGGATATGAAATTTTGGCCATATTGCCCAGCCCTAATTGCAATGCAGTGCTTACCGCATTTTCCAGGCTATAAGTCGCTCCGGAGTATAAGTCGCATCAGTCAAAAATGCGTCATGAAGAGGAAAATAACAAGTCGCCCTGGAATTTAAGTCGCATTAGGGCAGAGCGGGAGCCGCGCGCGCACAAGAAATAAAGTTTGAAGTGAGAAACTTGTGAGGGACTAGCGAAAAGCAGAGGTTACTTTAACTGTAATGAAGAAAACAAAAAAAGCTAATCGCGGACTGAAAGCAAGATGGCCAGAGCTGAAGGAACGAGTCCACAGATGCTTGAACTCTCTGCCGGGAGAGGGCTGTGTGAATCATTCTCGGCTGCATATTTTACTACATGCCCTAATCATGCAGGCGCCCTCACGGCCACTTGAATTGCTCGTGAACTGGAGCATCTCTTCCTAATTATAACGAGCGTAGGCCTCACAGACATGAAATATATCGTAAGAAAGCTTGAAATGTCTTTTAACAATTTAAAACGAAAAGAAATAGGCTACTCTCTGATTAGGTAATCCATGATGTGCATTTCTCTCTATAGATGGCGGTCGTCAAATTAATAAACTAATAACCCTGACGCATACTATGGTTAACCGTATATTAACCGCTAAGGGCCTCGGTTAACGGTTAATGAAAAACTTGAAAACGTGCAGCCCTAGTTTGGCGGTTTGACATGTGACAAGAATCAAGATTCATAACGGTTCAAAGCTTTGTTTGCTTTAAAATCGGTTACATACGTCAGAATTAAATCATTGAGAAAAAGGGTATTCTTTAATTCATCTTATTATAATGATTTGGTGATGGCGCTAAATATTGATCTTAAAAGTAATTTTGAGTTTATTATTGATGTGAGTTTATGATTTATTGTAGTTTAATGATTATAAACACAAGGTTAACCATACAAACCAAATCAACATTTACGGCATTGATATAACATTAAAAGTGAATCATTTTCGGAGCAATTGGTTCGACTGTAACCTGCACATGCCTTTTTGCCAACGACGACATTATTTCAACAAAACACATGTAGGGCATGTTTGATGAAAGTTTGATGATTTACCTAAGATACAAGCTAAAGTGAGTGTAGTGTGACCGTGCAATCTGCTTTATCATCAAAAGAGTCCATTTGCAAACCTTCCTACGACGCAAATACAGTTAACTCAAGCTGCATTCACTTTGCTGCGCCAAAAAAAAGAAAGAAATCGGCGCTGGTTTCGGCGTGCACGTTTGTGAAGACAAGTAAAAAAAAAAAAAAAAACCCACTATCAATGGTTCGATGGAATCGAGACTAGTGATCAGATACGCCACGTGTGAAAGAACCCTAAAAAATGAAGATGTGGGAAATACCTTTAATTTCACTTACACAGTAAAAACACCTCTGGACTCAATACTATGCAATACGTTTTAATTCACCTAGTTGGCTCCAGTAGAGTTACTCACGACTTTGATGGTGTTGGCTTAACTTGCGAATCACCGTCATGCAGGCTATCAGTCACCACTCAACTCACCCGCGCGAAATGATGAGCATGCATATATAGACCATATGGCAGCAGACGTCACAGCTACGTCACTGCCGTCGATTCCAGTTTTTTTTTTTTTAATTGTAATAAAAAAAAAATATATATATATATATTTTTTTGAGTCGACTCGGACTCGACTCTATTTGCTTTACATCAAAACAGGATCAGGAATAATACAAGATTTAATAAAACAAGAATTGCCGTCGTTACACAGTTAATTTATTAAAAAAACACACATTTTTTACCATGACTGTCCAATTTAGCGATGACTTGATGAGCTGCGTTGCTGGCTGCGCTGAAACCTGATTTGGAAAGTTATGATAATAAACAGCCGTGGTCAATATTGTCAGAATTAAATAAACGGTAAAGAAGGTATTCTTGAATTCATATAATGGTCGGGTGATGGCGCTAAACGCACACCATCTTTGTCTTACAATTGCTTGGGCAGGAGAGTTAAAGATACAACAAAAATAATATAATATACTACAATAATGTAGCCTACTCTTGTTTTATTTATTATTGATGTCATTTTTATATGATTTATGGTTAGTTTAATGATTATAAACACAAGGTTAACCATGCCAATCTACAGTATTTCTTACATTAATATAACATTAATTCAATGAATGTATAGGGGTGAGCAGGGAAACCTAACGCTTTGACTTTCTCAGTTCGTGTAAATTTACTTGTGGTTCCGATTAGGCTATTTATTTTTTTCTCACACGTCTAATGTGGTTCTGTTTCATGAATACCTAGAGTGAATACGTTTTTCCTAATTTACCCCGAAAGAATGGAAGTGAAATGTGACAACATGCCCCATAGGTGCAGGGGTAGCCTAGCCTACATGTAACATGACCAAACGACAACTTAAAATGTTATCTGATATAATAACTAAAAAAATCCAAGACAAACTAAAATATTTTGTAAATAAAATACAATTATTACCTTTTTCAAATAAAATAATGGCATTTTTTTAATCATTAAAAATAAACACATTTTTGAGTTTGACAACAAACACATCGCAAAAGACATAATAATAATTCATTTCTGAACATTGACTCTCAGTCATTATTCACCCTTTTCTCATAGCTTCTCAAAATAATTTATAAAAGTATAGAATAAAATAACGAAGTTTTACAAAAGAAAAAAATAATCAGGTCTCCAATTGAAAATTTTCTAGTGACTGATCACATCTACATTTTTCAGTTGGCCAAATTAAATTTCTGTGAATTGATGCAATTTACATAAAAAATGTAGATGTGATCAGCCACTAGAAATTTTTTCAATTGGAGACCTGATTTTTTTGTTACAGTGTAATAGTGGCTGTGACAGTATCAGACAATATCAGATTAGTCTTATTTTAAAATAAAAAATAAATAAAAAAACACGTGAGAAATTCACTTAAGTAAGATTTGTACTTTTGCTATGCTGTTCAGTAATATCTTCCAAAGATTTTTTACATTTTGTCGTAATTTTTTTCTCTAAATAATGTTAATATGGCAACTAGTAAACTAAGTTTCGTCATCCCGGCATGAGTGGAAAGTTTTGACCCATTTTAAAACCGATTACAAATAACCCCACAGCATGGTACTTTTCTTTCTTTCCTTTTTTGTTTTTAATTCTTGTCGAAATTTCTCTCGGATCTGTTTTGCCTCCATTGCTGCTTAAACCACCCAGCAACTTCACCGAAAGTCTGCAAATGAGTGCCGGATGAAAATGTAAGCTTGAAACACGTTAATATTTATTTTACATGATAAAAAGCTCTCAGATTCTGCAAAGAGGGCAAAAACTTACTTATGCACCAATCGCATATATTTTGTCTGCGGACTAGACTGAAGAAGAACCCAGGCCTCTGTGCATCTCATATCGTCCACTAGATGGCAGCACAGGCCATGTTTTGAAGTGATTCTTTCATTTCCTGTCCACCTCTTGAACATTACCCAGGCTACATGCATTACACATGACCTCTTTTATGAACACAAATCAGGGGTAAATGACACATTTAGTGCCTGTCTCAAGTTCCCACAACTCTGGGTTGCCAGATTTCGATACTAAATTACACTCATGAAGTAGAGTTCACGTGGGAGGTCAGAGCATGTCTGTAAAGTAACATTCATACCATTTCAAGTCTAAAGAGTCAACATGCTCAGTTATACAGATTTCTGTGAGTTAGACCTGACAACACTGCAGCAGGATGAATGTATGCGCTGGTTGACTGATTGTATGGAATCCAGATCCACTCCATCCATATCAAAACAGGAGGGACGTGGCGCCGTGTTCACACTATCAGCGTGCAAATCTATCACGACACCTCCTGTTGTGTGCTTTATCTGTGGATCAGTGTGAGGCTGAATGGCTAACCCGTAACTGCATGAGCGCACACTGAGCAGCATCATGAATAAAACAGACTTATTTTGATGCAGCTCTTTCCCTCAGATATGCTCAATTCACGAATCATTTGATGTCTGTATAACAAGCTGTATAAACACAACTGTCTCAAAGACTTTAGTGCATGAGCCATTTTCAATGAATAAATGTCCTCTTCATATAGGCCTATGCCACCTATTTTCTATTGTAATTATATTTAAAAATGTAATTTATTCATTTGATATATTTTCAGCATCATTAGCCTACTCCAGTCTTCATTGTCACACAATCCTTCAGAAATAATTCTGATATGCTGATTGGCTGCTCAGTAAACATTATTATCAATGCTGAAAACAGCTGTGCTGCTTAATATTTTGTGGGGGGAAAACATGATAGCTACTCTTTTTTTTAGGATTCTTTGGTAAATGGACTGCATTTATATAGCGCTTTCAACAGACCATATGGCCATCCAAAGCGCTTTACATATTGCCTCACATTCACCCATTCATACACTCATTCACACACCGACGGCGGTGTCAGCCATTTAAGGCGCCATCCAGCTCGTTGGGAGCAGTTGGGGTTCGGTGTCTTGCTCATGGACACCTCGACACTAGGTCAGGTGGAACCGGGGATTGAACCACCAACCTTCTGGTTTGTAGACAATCTACATGAACCACTGAGCCACTGCTTTCTTTGATGAATAGAAAGTTCAAACAGCATTTATTTGAAAAATACAACCTTCTGTAAATGGACTGCATTTATATAAATGGACTGCATTTATATAGCGCTTTTATCCAAAGCGCTTTACATTTTTGCCTCACATTCACCCATTCATACACCGACGGCGATGTCAGCCATGTAAGGCGCCATCCAGCTCGTCGGGAGCAGCTGGGGTTAGGTGTCTTGCTCATGGACACTTCGACACTTGGTCAGGTGGAACCGGGGATTGAACCACCAACCTTCTGGTTTGTAGACAACCTACATGAACCACTGAGCCACTGCCGCCCCACTGCCTGTAACATTATGAATGTCTTTATTCCCACTTTTGACCAATTTAATGATTCCTTGAACTGTACAGAATAAAAAGTATTAATTTCTTCACTGATTCCAGACATGTCTTAATTGGAGCGAATTTTAGATATTTAGTGATACAGATATGGTGGCCGATATATCGCGCGTCCCTAGAAATCACATTAATCACAATTGTTTTCCATAATGAGTGAACATTTATTTTGGTCACTTCTAACATGAACTAGCAGGTTATTAAAGGGGTGGTTCCGTGTTTTTTTTTTCTAGGCTTGGTTGTTTTTATGGGGTGCAGTATAACATGTCTTAATACTTCTTTTTTTTTAAAACGCCGTATTTTTGTTATATTTTCCCTTTATTCCACACTGCTGTCTCCCCTGTCCTTTGACCGACTCGTTTGCTTCCTGCTTCTATGAAGCCCATCCCTCTAAAAAACGCAATGGTCTTAGATTGGTTAGATGGCCAAATGTAGTTTCCTGTATTTTTATTGGCTGAAGTGCCAAGCACAGGTTGCCGGAAAGGCCGCGCCTCTTCCCATTACGGGCAGAAGTCACATCTGCTGGACTAGCAAGGGTTTATGATGTCACCAACCCAGGAAGAAGCTCGTTGTAGTCCAAACCGGCCGCTTTTGTAGGCAATAAACTGCCATAACTTTAAAAGACAATATCTCCGTTTGCATTCAACTTTCAGCGCTGTAACTTTGCAGATACTGTTCATGCTCAAGCAGCAACATTACACACTAACTAAAGATAAAAAAAGTGAAATCGCATGCAACCACCCCTTTAATAAACATTCTGTTTCTTTCAAAAAATGTCCCCCTGCGTCTTATCATTTTCCATTCTATTAAATTTCCTTGATAAACAAAAGTCAGTGACATCATTCAGGAAGTAACATTATTTTTATGTGAATCAACCAAGGGGTCAATGTTTGGCTCTTTATTAACTTTATTAACCAACTTAACCTCTTTAGAATATGTTAGGCATGTTTGTTCATCCATAATGAATCAAGTTGAAGTGCCTGATCAAAGCATATTTTTGAAATTCTGGCAAATGTTTTTTATGGAAATACTTCTTTAAATTACAACTCAAGCATATTAAAGTTCAGAAGGTACTTCATAACAGGAAGCACAGTGAATATAAAGGGAGCCTGTCTTGATTTTCTAGACAGGCCTGAAACATGCGAACGCAGGGGGAAAATACAAACACAGACTACAGACATTTCTCCCACAATGTTTCCACAGGCATATCGTCTTAACACACCTAACCCGGTAACCCATTACAAGAAAGCAGTATGCACAGCTGGTTTAAGTAACTTAAACCCTTAATGTAGAAAAACGATTAAAAAATGTGATTCATAGTGACTCAATGTTGTTTCAGATGCAGATGGAGCTCCAGGAGCAGCGAATGGGACCAACAATTACTAAACACTCATAAAAACGACCTCGATGTAAACGAGGTATGAGGAGGCCCTTCTAAAACAGAACATCTACTTGCTATTTTATTCGGCAATATAAATTCCCAGCCGGCAATATAAGTGCCAGGGTGGGCTGTTCGTGTTTCACTATAAGAGCCAAATTTCAGAAAACGTCCTCTCGAATACAGTAAAACCTCTTAAACCAAGTTGTCAATATGATCCTCATTAAAAAAAGAGGCTCATAAATGAGCCAAATAACTTAAATCAAAAAATGTGCCTATAAGTTCTAGGTATACACTAGACTAGAGTATATTTACTAGAGCATTCTGGGTAGTTGTTTCCCAGAATACAAAATAAGTTTCGATTGAGTTATAAAAATGTTATTTCTAAATGCAATCTTGAATGAACGTTCAAAATGTTTAATGTTTTTAAACGATTCTGGTAAAAAAAACGTTCCATGAATGATGTATGAAAAATGTTTTTTTGCTAACTTTTTTAGAGCATTATTAAAGACCAGATAACGTTAAACAAATGTTGTATCACCGTTATGAAAGAACGTTTGTTTATAACTTTCAGAGAACCTTGAACCACAACATTAGTTAAAGATCTGAGAAAGTTCCCCGTTACCTGGGTTACCGATTTTTGGGATATTTTGGTGTTTTAAAATGCTTCTGGTCCTTGCTTCAGTGTCATTTTCTTCACCTGACTAATCGTCCACCATCGAATTGACCCGCGAGGGAAGGATGTGTTACTTTTTTTCAGATTTCAACCACAAAACTCCTTGAATCCAGTTTTTTGTGTGTATTCGTTGGTCCAACTGCAACAAAGTCCTACGCCCGTTTCACACATACTCCGTCTGCAGTGCGTGTGCGTTGCGTATTTTTTTCCGTACCCATGTTAACGGATGACAGCTTTCACACTGCACGCGGATGCGGTCCGTCAGTCCGTTCCAGGAGCGTTGCGTCTGCAGCAGTGCACGGATCGTTTTCGTACCGAGTCTATTTTTTGCTGCGCTGCGCTGCGTTGCGTTGCCGCATTAAAGTGATAGAACATTGTTCGCATTAAAATAAACATGTACTGACGCGAAAATCTAGTAATTTCAACACGGATGCATATCATTTAAAATATACTCTTGTTTCAAAGTCAACACATGGCTTTTTTTCTCAAGTAAAGCAAAACGACACCTTACCTGGCATTTAGGTAAAAAATGTGCCATAATGGAGAGCACTCGTACTTTCTTGGAGGTGAAATGCAAAGTTATTTTTGACCTGCAGGATTTCTTTTCAAAGGGTTTAAAAACGAAAGAAAAGACGAGAGTAGGCTGTTTTTGAATAGCCTATTCTAAGTTTCTAATTTAAAATGTTTATGATTTTAGGCTATAACCTTTGTTTAAATGTTTTGCCTTTTGTGTGAGCTAAATCTAAAGTATATTAATATATAAATATGAATTAATGAATTGAAAAAATGTTGTTTAAATGTAGGCTTGTAGCCTACGTTAACCTGTCTACTCAGAAAGATTAAACAAAGAGAATTGCAATTCTGATGAGCCAAGATTAGTAACAACTTCTGGATTTTAAATAAAAAAATCATTAATAAATGCTGTGTTTGTGGTATGTAAAAGCGGATCAGTTGCGGACTGCAAACGCAGCATATGTGAAAGGACTACAGGGTGTGGGGCTCCTGCAACGCACACGCAACGCAACGCAACACGCACCGCACACGCACTGCAGACGGAGTATGTGTGAAACGGGCGCTAGAGTCTTGGAGAGTGGTGGTGATTGTTGGCACTGTGCTGCACATCTGATTGGTTCCTGCTGTATTAGTAGCCAATGAGCTCGCTGGTCAGCCTTCAAATACACGGGGCCCTATCATACACCCGGCACAATGCGTGCCAGAAGTGTTTTTTGCTAGTAACAGTCTGACGCCGTTTTCATTTTCATGTCCAGCGGCCATCTGTTCACCCATGACACCCATGGTCTGAAGACCAGGTGTGTTCAGGTGCACTGTTGGCACGTTGCTATTTTGAGCCAACTGAAAACACAATATTTATTTTGTTATTTAAAGCGTGTTTGTAATATGCGACTATAGGCGGGTGCACAACACGCATAAACTCTGCTTATTACACACACAGGGTAATACAAACATTTTTAAATATGAAAAATAAAAGGATTCCTTTCTGGAGAAGCTTGTAAATCAGGCCATGTAAATAGCGAATCCTCCATGGTGCGAGCGCAACTGGCTTTAAAAGGGAATGGGAGAGGAGACTCTGATTAGTTTATTGCATATTACATCCAAAACACACCATGACTTATTAAAAGAATCTAGGGACAACCCTTTTGGTGCGCCATGCAGCATGTCAATCAATCAATTAACTTTATTTATATAGCGCTTTTACAATCACGATTGTGTCAAAGCAGCTTCACAGTGTCAAACAGGATAATATTGCAACAAAATTAGATTTGGCTGTACAGTCGTTCTGGAGAAAACTGTGATGTTATCAGCTTAGTTTCATTGAGCATATCTAGCTCACAGCAGTGTGTTGTGTGTGTATTGGCAGTAGTAAGTCCCATACAGCAGAAGCAGTGTAGCAGATCTACTCCGTTACCGTCATTACCATGCCAAAATCACCGATTTGTTCAGATCACCAATGCTAAGTGTGAGCCTTAGCAAATACCACTGATTTGCTTCCGTTAAAGCTCCACTGTGTGATATTTTCCCCCATCTAGTGGTGAAAAGGTATATGACCATCCATTGAATAATAGTTTCTGTTCCTCTCAATTTCGATTTCGTTTCAACTCCTACTGTGGCCGATTTAGTCATGGCTTTCAGTTCGACCTCTTCGGTGAGTGTTGCGTCAACTCAAGTGATGAGGTAATTTTTGAAAACTATTAAAATTTGCAGTTATTTAATTTACCAAATGATCTATGATCAAATTGATCTATGTAAAATGAATAATAGTTTTACGTTTTCGTTATTTTTAACCATTTCATTGCTAACATCAGCTATCAGGTTCCCAGACGAATGCAAGCTCTTAGTAAAGTAACTTTTATCAGTGCTATCATTATTCTGTATATTGTACGACATCACTAGCATAAGGCAAACAAATTATAATGCAATTAAAATATTATTCTCATGTTATCCGTCATAGAACATGGATTTATGTTATAAGGTAAACAATACTTTTTCATCATTGACGCGAGGAAAACTATCCTAGACGTCGTTCTAGTGTTATGCACAGCACACCATGATATAATTAGCCAAGCAACAATAAAACTTCCAATATACACAAATAGGCTGAATTAATATTACCTGTCGAGAAGAAAGCAGGCAACGTCGGCGTTCTTTTTAAAATCGTTGCTCCTCGTGAGCTCTTTCCATCTTGGAAAGGCCACTCCAATATTTACTTTTGTCTTGTTGATTTGCCCGTTGCGTTGCCGTCTTAATTCTCTTTTCCGCTACCTTGGCGACTCTGATACATATTCCGCAATGTTACTAGGTCCCCGACCCGAGTCGAATTCGGTAATCAATGCCGGGACGTGGTTGCTTTCACACAGAAGGCGACCCGGCAATGTTCCGGGAATATTGCGGGTCCGACGTGCAGTGTGAAAGGGGCTTAAGAGTGATGATCCTCCATCATCATATAGCAGCCTCAAGCAATCCTCCTCTTCACATTCGACACAGTGCCATCGAGTGTAAAAACGCGAAAAGCGAAGCTTGAATTTACGGGTATGTCCCTCTTTGGCAAATGTACTTTCAAGATGGAGGGGCAACATGGCGACCGCCATCCGAACCCTCAACACGTATGTATTTTCAATGGCATATTATAAACTTACGAGAATACTTTATTACTTGAAAGAAGTAAATATACATTAATGAGCACATATATTTTTGAAAGAACTAAGTGATTTTAGCTAAGAATAAACTAAAAAAGTTACACAGTGTAGCTTTAAGAACACTAGAAGTCAGGAGAAGGTACAAATGAATGTGTTTATCAGCTTTTCTGTCCAAGGTTTGTCATCAAAGGCAAATTACCTTCATGCCTAGACTAATAAAACCCCTCTCAGCTGTCTGCTCCTTATTCACACTGCACATATTTCATGTAGAGACTGTGGTCTTCAAGACACACGCAGGTCAAATTTCAGACCCTTTGAAGTTTTTCATATAGGGAATAAATCACAAGTTCAGGCAGATTAATTTAGTGTATTTTGGAGAACTCACTTTGCCTTTACAGCTTCCGTTCTTGTATCTGTGTGTGGCGGTGAATTTTGCAGGGACATTTTCAGACAGCCCTCATGACGATAGTTCAAAAAAACACTAACGGGATCAGATTAAAAAAAGATTTAAATATTATTATAATATCAAATCTTTTCACCAACATTCTCTAGCTGTCTTAAGGGACAAATGACCAGTCTGAATAACCGCAGTTAGTCATCATTTCAGCCTATGAAAACCAGCGGCTGTTTTTGCTAGTATTCTGTTTCTTACTGATCTCTGAACAAGGCCTGTCTTTACTGAACTCAATGTTCAAAAAATTTAAATGTAAAATAAAAACTGATCTGCATAATATTTTTAGACAGACAGACAGACAGACAGACAGACAGACAGACAGACAGACAGACAGATAGATAGATAGATAGATAGATAGATAGATAGATAGATAGATAGATAGATAGATAGATAGATAGATAGATAGATAGATAGATAGATAGATAGATAGCTCTGCAGTAAAGTTGCTCTGCAGTGCCTCTCAGTGTCTGACGTGTGTATTACTCCTCTAGAGCAGCTCAATCCCAGCCTGTTAATCAGATGTACTCGCCTTTTAGAAAATCCCAAATTACCTCAACATTTCACTTTACTTTAGTTGTATATAATAGGTTTAACAGAGTCACGTGGATAAAAGCTAAAATACTTTTCAGTGGTCATAATTACAGCGCAGGTTGTTTTAAGAGAAAACGAAAGAAACCAAAGTAAAAAAAAATCACTATTTTTAAAAGCCTGCGTTACTATGAGCATTCAGTTGAAGCTGTGCCAGTGTTTTGGCCTGTTTCTGACATCCTCCCTCAAGACTGATCCGTTTAGACTTCACCCACACCAGGCTAAAAGCTTCTTTATCACGCTTCAGAACAGAGACGCTGGCCGGTTGATAACCTCATTCATCAATAACACATCCTGACCGCACTCTTCTCGGCTGCTCTGACATGTGTTTAGGAATGCAGGGTTAGAATCAGTAAGTTAATAGTTACATTCATAGTCAATAGTTAATGTTAAACTCTTTTGTGACTGGTGATTAACAAAATAAAAAATCATTTTGACCCGTCTTGTTATTTGGTAACACTGTAGCCAATGTATTTCTCATTGTTAGTTCATGTTAGGTAATACATTAATTAATGTTAACAAATGAGATGTTATCTTACTGTAAAGTTTTACCAATTATTTTCTTGATTTAAGATTTCTTGCCTTGTCTGTGTTCTCTCTCTCTCTCTCTCTCTCTCTCTCTCTCTCTCTCTCTCTCTCTCTCTCTCTCTCTCTCTCTATATATATATATATATATATATATATATATATATATCAGAGGTGGAAAGTAACGAATTACATTTACTCGCGTTACTGTAATTGAGTAGTTTTTCTGTGTACTTCTACTTTTTTAAGTAGTTTTAAAAATCTGTAATTTTACTTTTACTTAAGTACATTTTGATTAAAGTATTGTACTTCGCTACATTTTAAACCACATCCGTTACTGAGTAAAAATAAATCATTAATGCAAAGAGAGGAGGAAAAAGACCGCGATCCGGAAATGACTAATATTGAATAGAGGGCGCGGGGAATGCGCAAATATCAGATGGAGACGAACAAGACGTCAGTGACGCAGACCCAGGTGAAAGCAAAACGCCGTCGTGAACTCCTGGCTAGTATGGAAATACTTTGGATATAGAAAAAAATAATGTGGTGTTGTCCTGGAGGATATCAAATGTGCACAAAATGTGGATGCAAATGAAGAAACACATAGAACATGTTCGGGCACACATCCCTCTGTGCAAATAAAGGTATGTTTATAACTTACGGCCGATTGATTTCTGTGACGCAGAGGGAATCCCGGAATCCAGTCATGAACATTAACTTTACATTATAACGTAGATTTGGTGTAATACACGCAAACTGGTGGATGAACGAAAAACTCGAATGTAGAGCTGTAGGCCTTAGAAATAAATCAAATCGCGACATGGTCTGTGAACATTAAAGCACAACATTTGTAACGCTTGTGTCCGGGTGAAAAATGCGGATAGCTCACTTAATATATCTGGAGTGGATGCAAACAGATCGCGCATTATTTCCTGCTGAACTCTCATCACAAACTCCATTTCCGTCCACAGCATTACTCAATAAAACAAAATAACTGACTGTTAGCAACAGAAAAACAGAGAATAATCCCCACACATGGGAGCTCAAAACTCAGTGCGCACATACACAAGATGCAGAACTCGTTTTCAGGGAGCGCGCGCAGCTCTTAAAGGGGCCACACTATATTTCTACTCGTTACACATTGAATGCTATATGAATATATGATCTGCTTGTTATCTCTCTGTGAATGAGCTGCTCCGTCTACTACATATGGACTCTATTATTCTTAAACATTTTTACGAATTAATGATAAAAATAAGTTGTTAATCTAATTCATAATAATTTATTGAATTTAGTTTATTAGACATGTTTTATTGAAATTTTGATAAACAAAATAAACAAATGGTTTTAAGTTTGTTATAATAAAGCATTTGTTCAACCAAATAAAAAAAGACCAATCTTCTTCATTCATTTAACATCATTTTAACAAGTGATAATAACCATCATTTAATAATAGGTACAGTAAATGTTTAATTGATGTTTTCTGAGATAGTTGTCATATCGTGAAAATCTCATTCTATCACAACCCTACAGGGTAGAGTCCCCCACCCCCACTGTTAAAAAAAAGTAACTAAGTAACTTTTACTCTGAGTACATTTTAAATGAGCTACTTTTTACTTTTACTTGAGTAAATTTTTAGACCAGTAATTTTACTTGTACTTAAGTAAAATTTCATTGAAGTAACAGTACTTTTACTTGAGTAGAATATTTTGTTACTCTTTCCACCTCTGATATATATATATATATATATATATATATAGCAATTAAAATATATTTTTGAAGAGTATTTTTAATAAAAATATTTAACTTTTTTTTATTTAATTAATTAATTAAATTGCAAACACAAACAAAAGGCATGCTATTTGTCTAGACATGACCCTTGATCAACCTTAATTCAAATGTTAAAGGTGCAGTGTGTGATATTTAGAGGCATCTAGAAATGAGGTTGTGAATTGTATCCTCTACCTCCCTTTTGCGTAGAGAAGCTACGGTGGCCGTCACAGGACAAACTTACCATCACCTGAGACAGCAGAGAGTGACTAGTGCTCTCTAGAGCAGTTTGTCCATTCATGGCTACTGTAGAAACATGGCGGCGCAAAAAGGCCACTTCACTGTAAGGGGACCAGCGTTGTATGACACAAATAGCTCATTCTAAGGTAACTCAAACATAACGGTGCATTATGTACTGTCTTTATATACTCCACTGAAAATGTAGTTGTTATTATATTATATTTCACTTTGGTCAAAAAATATTAAAATAAAATATTCCTAAGCACATGGCAGTGACCTTCCCTCATTTATCTGCAGGAACATAGCAATTTTGTAGCATTCTTCACCTATTACAGAGGTCCTGACAGCCTTTCCCAGAATCTCATTCGAGTTATTGAGCTCCCCATGAGCCTGTTAAAATGACTTTGAAATCTCCTTCCCAGAGAGCCGCACTAACCGATAGCTCACTTCATGAGGAGCAGCGCAAATGAAAAATAGCAAAGCTGTTTTGAAAACAAAACAAATTTCTGGTAAATATGCTGCCTTTCAAAAGTATACCAGTCCCAACCCTGAAAAATCCAAATCTGAAATGTAATTGTCTGTGTGATAGCTTTAATTTTTAAGCTCATATATTTTTTCTGTATTTCTGAAATGATTTCAATGTTGATTAGACACAACTTTAAATAACACGCACACTCTGGTCCAAAAATTGGAAACATTAAGGTTTTTAAATATTTTTGAAAGTATAGTCTTTTAATCTCACCAAAGCTGCATTTATTTGATCAAAAATACAGTAAAAACAGTAAAACTGTAAAGTATTATTACAATTTAAATCCACTGATTTCTGTTTTAATATGTAATTTTAAAATGTTAAAATGTAATTTATTCCTGTGATCAAAACATTGATTGAACATTTTCAGCATCATTACTTCAGTCTTTACTTACTGATTGCATTGTGACAAGTGTAAAGTTTGGTGTAGGGGGGGGGGGGGGTTATGGTGTGGGGTTGTTTTTGAGAGGTTAAGCTTGGCCCCTTAGTTCCAATGAAAAAAACACTTAATGCTTCAACATACCAAGATATTTTGGACAATTTCATGCTCCCAAATGTGTGGGAACAGTTTAGGTATGGCCTTTTGAGTGATGAGTGAGTTTGGTGAGGAGGAACTTGACTGACCTACACAGTCCTGACCTCAACACGATAGAACACCTTAGAGATGAATTAGAGCAGAGACTGCTCACAAATGCATGCACTATATTATATTATATATATATAAACACACACACACACACACACACACCCACACACGATTTGTTATTACAAAAAAAATTATTTTGTCAAATCAACTTTTTATGTGGTTTAGATAACAATATTTTGAGTTTCTGTTGATTAAACTTATCTTCAATATATTAACGCTAAAATTTGATTTCTAATTTCAATTAACTGTAAGTAGAATTTATATGAATTAATATAAATAAAATAAATAAAAAACAGACATAGCCTATAGGGTGAATGTAGGTAAATGGGGGGCTTTTTAATAATTAGTTGTTTACATAGTTTTTTTTATGATCCAAGGGGGAAATCAATGTCTCATGCTGACTTTAGTATTGGAAGACTACACATAAATTAGATTATGGTTAATATTAAATTATTTTACAAGTATTAACTTCATGCCTATTTTAACAATGTAAAACTAATACCATAAATTAGAATTTAGAACTAAGTTTAAATATCCCCTTCACCTCATCACGCCAGTATTCAGTCGCTGTATTGTGCTAAGATTCTCACAGACACACAGTTTAAAAGACAATTGCACTAACGAGGGCGAAATTACCTCACAATTAGTCTCTCCTGTGAATCATTAAAGTAATTACCACATTTTCAGTACAAGTTCCCTCAGTTAATGGATTGTGATTAAGTTTGTGAATCTGATGGTCAGCAGAAAAAAAAAGCAAGAATAAATAGCATTGCAAAAATATAAATCTATAAAAAAGGTACACAAACAATATCTAAATGTTCGGATGGGACCATTGGAACAATTATCAGGAGCTGGATGCTACATAAAAACCACCCATACAACGTTTACAGCAGAATACTACACTGTAAAAAAAGGCAAATTTTTAACTTTTGCAGTACAATCGACTTGGATGTGTAAGTTATTTCAACTTAAATTATGTTAAACTGACTTTAAAAAATGAGTTACATCTTGTATAACTAATAAAAACAAGTTTAACGTTTCTTAACTTATTTTGATGAGTTAAAACGATGTAAAAACATATGTTGTCATAATTTTTTTTACAGTGTACGATATTAAATAAGACCCAAGTTTGTGTTTCCTTTCCTATCTCTACTATCATGTCCTAAGGGCAAAAGACCATAACATACATTTAAAATATTCAGTACTTAAAGGTGACCTATTATGCCTCTTTTCACAAGATGTAAAATACGTCTCATGTTTCCTCAGAATGTGTCTGTGAAGTTTCAGCTCAAAGTACCCCACATATAATTTTATTATACCATGTTGTAAATGCCCATTTTTGAGCAAAAGCCAAAACATGCAATTTTTGTGCCTGTATCTTTAAATGTAAATGAGCTGCTGCTCCCCGCCCTGTTTTCCAGAAGAGGGCGGAGCCTCTACAAGTCTGTTTATCATCTCTAGCGCGGCCACACTCATGTGACATTGCAGTTCTTCATCATCATGAATGTTTGCATTTTAAAGCCATCAGTTTAAACTTCTGATATATGGTTTTAAGAGCACACACATCCAAAGCACGCTAGACGTCGTGTGAGTATTAAACAAAGTTCTCTTTCACGTCTTATTGCGCTCAAACTGTCAAAGGTTAGGTCAAAACACACACAAAGTTCACATAAACACAGTCAGTTATTTCTGTGAACAAATAAAAACGGATATTAGATCTGTGTTAAAGTGAAAGCAGCTTAATATATATCAAACAACAAAAGAAAATCACTCACTGCTCTTGACTAAATAACTTTAAAGAACATATTTCTTACTTGAATGCTGCAGTTAAATGCTCTGGCGAGGAGATAAACATGGTGGACTCTGTACAGGTCACTCAGGGCGGGGTTTATGCTAATAAGGCGGAGTCTGCAAGCAGTCGTGGGCGGGACCTAAACAATGTGTCGTCACAAAAGCTAGAATCTGCAAATGCTTCACTGCAAAAAAAATGTGTTGGTTTTTGTTGGTTTAACTTAAAAAAGTAAGTAACCTAGTAAGTAACCTGGTTACCTTAAAATTTTAAGTTTATTGAAATTAAAAATTTGAGTTGATACAATGAAGGAAATTTGTTTAATAAATAGAAACTCAAAATATTATTGTATCCGAACCACATAAAAAAATTGATAAATCATGAAAATAGCACTATTTGGCATGTTTCACTGCGTCATTAGAAATAAAACACACAATTACCCAATATGCTTACAAAATCTTTTAATAATATTTTAATAAAGGTTGTTGAATCTCAAAAAATGTTCATTGTATTAACTCTTGTACTAAAATTTAAAACTTGTATTAAAATTTTAAGTTAACCAGGTAACTTTTTTTCATACACACACTGACGACACATTTATGTTCAAACACCATTTTAAAAAAAATAATCTCAGAGATCAACATTTCAATGTAAAACATAAGAGAGTTTTAAAATAAAATGAGCGGATCTGAATACCTGCAGCACGTGTGGCTGGAGAGCGTCTCCATCCCTCTTGTTTATAGATGAATGGAGGCGGAGAGAAGGACGGGAGGAGGTCCTGAAGGTAATGCAAGCCAGGCGGTGACATGACAGATAGCAAATTTCAGTGCTGGGAAACGGGGAATATCCTAATCAGAAGCAGCTCCAGAATCCCTCTCACAGCTGCGCTGACTTACAGAACCATACGCATGTGAAGCACCATGTCAAATACTTCAGGCCACCTTTGCACATAAAAATGCAAAATCCACTTTATTTTGAAAGCTGGCCATCCAGAGGGAAACCCAGGAGCCTTGAGCTCAGTGCTGACTCAAGAATGAAAATAATAAGGGAGAACAAAGTCCAAGTCAGCTGTTTAAACCTAAGTTAAAGCATAAATTATGTTGATGAGCTGTATGATCATTTTCCCCTTCTCTGCTGGTCTTCAATTAGAGGGTAAATGTCACAAAGCTGGTATGTAAATTGTGAAATTGACTGTTTTCTGTTTGTGTGATGACAGAACGTTACTAACAACAGAGGGAAAAGGCATTCTGCCCGCTAACTGACCCGACTAAACATCCTCAACAAGCGTCTTTAGTCTTTGTCTGCAAATACAGCACGCTTGAGAGTCTAAACATTTACCTGGACTGCGTAGTGTAATGCTGCACGGTACTTTGAAACTTCTTTGAAAACTGAAGGTTGTATTGTTTCCTTAAGGAAGATTTTCCCAACGGAAAGGTCAAGCTGAAGACAATAGACGCCACATAAATAGTTTCAGCAGTTTGCCATAAATATATACACCAATATGCTGATTTTTTTTATGCTCCAATGATGGCCATTCAAAAATAGGCATGGAATTTATTTATTTCTTACTTCATTATTTTATTTTTGCAAACTATATAAAATGCATGCATTTCAAACCATTATAGTAGATGTTTTCAGTTCAATTTAAGTTTAAAATTATAAAAATTTCTTCTAAATGTATAAATATTTGTATTCAAATAGTTTAATATTAGGCTATACTAAATATTTAATATATATTTTAATAGTCTAATATTATATATATATTAATACAAATATTTATACATTTATAAGAAAGTGTTTTCTATTAATTACATTATTTACAAACATAAACAAACTATTTTGCTTTTTATCAATTCTTAAGATTAATAAATACGAAAAAGTTACATTTTAACTTGTCTAATATAAATATAAACTTGCCTAATATAAATGTTTTATAGAAAATATTTATACATTTGTAATCATTCATTTTTCATTAATCACAAACACAAACGTTACAATCTACACTGTTACTGTTTAAAATATATATATATTTGTAATTTTATATAAAACTAAAATTGTAAAATTCTACTAGCCTTTAAATTATAGCCTAATATAAATATGTCTTTATAGAAAATGTATAAATTATATTTCATTAATTACAAACACAAACATAATGCAAACTATTTTGCTTTGCATTAATTCTACAATCTAAAACTGTTGGTGTTTAAAATGATTTATTTAAATAAAATGCAATTAAAATCTAATATATGTTTTTATTAAAATATTTATACCTTTTATAATAATTTTCTCTTTTGCTTTGCATAAATTCTAAAATCTAAAATGCTCTATTAGTAGTGCCAAAATAATTTTAAAATGATAAATCATTTTTTTTTATATATTTAATTAAAATATGTATACATTTATGATGTTTTTAGTCATTAATAACAAATTCAAACATAATGCAAACTATTAGTTTGAACTATTAACTATCCTAACAGTCTAATCTTAAACAAGCGACTCTTTAGCTATCGTCAGACATGGTGAGCTTTGTTAAACCCATAAATGAAATACGATGTGATCCTTCTGTCCTGAAAATGTGAGATAAACCGCACGGCAAACAACACAATCAGGACCAGCATAAACACATGGCGTCCCTTTAACAGTTAACTACAGAGCTGGATGGCTATAACTGGCTCAAAGGCTCCAGAATGTAGAGGATGTGCAAAACTGTTTACCATGAATAGTCCCTCACGAGCTCCTCTGATTAACGTTATACGAGCCACATTACTTTACAGCGCATGGCTCTGAATTGTTTTACAGCGGGGTCACGGGCTGATAGCATGAAATGAGAGATTAAAAGAGACATTTGTCATATGTGTCCGTGAGGTCATATATCCCTGGCTCTATAAAACGCTCGCTCGTCCTCACAGCCCAGCTGGTCTTGTGTCTATTTGCAGATGTACAGTACATCATGTGCCTTTGGCCTGTCCCCTTTATAATGTGGACAATGATGGAATAAAACGTCAGGCTGGATGTCTACCCACTCATTTCAGCATGAACATTTATTTCAGTTCCTGAATATGATCCATATATCACATATACAGTAAATAATCTGTGACAATAAGAGTGTAATAGTTTCCAGCTCTGCGGGCAGATACAGAACACATGGCTGGTGAATGTGTACATTTATAAGACTGATGGTAACACTGGTTTTTTGACAAAGAGCCACAGGATCGTATGACGGTATCACCCACCATCCCTCATCACCGCTGAGCTCACCGGGTTTGTTTTGCTGCCTCAAGTCCTCCAGGGAGGATTCTGCTTATGAATTTGCAAATCATAATTATGATGTGATGAGTGTGACTGTTGGAGTAAAATGAGTGCATTAGCAATGGCAAGGAAAGAAAGATTTGCATTAGGTGTGTAATTCATGCTTTCATCAATCTGATAACCGTTCCTGTCTTTTCATAAACAAAAGGAAACTTTTTGAATTTGAAGATCAGGGTAAATTACCGTGTTTGTTTTGTGGTGGAAACAAGCTTTCATAAATAATTTATTTTTTGTAAATTATCCTGAAAAAAGGTAGCTTTCATGGTTTTCAAGATTGATAGTAATAAGAAATCAGCAAATCCTCGTATTAGAATGATTTCTGAAGGATCATGTGACACTGAAGACCGGAGTAATGATGCTGAAAATTCACCTTTGATCATAAGAAATAGAAAAGTTATTTGATATTGTAACAATATTTCGCAATATTGCTGTTTCTACTGTATTTCGATCAAATAAATGTAGCCTTGGTGAGAATAAGAGACTTTTGAGCGGTATAGTGTACATGGCTTTTTTACAATGACAGAAATTCATAGTGAACACTGGCTATCAAGCTCCAAAACAGACCATAAAAGTCAATATGACAGATACCCCAAATCTTCTGGGGCCTCATTTATAAAATGTTGTGCAGAAACAGGGAATGGTGACTTTAGCAAGCGGCAAGAATTGCTTAGATTTCGGAATACCTGCCGTTCTCAAGACTCTCTGCCACAAGGAGAAGTGTGCATGTCCGCTAAGCTCTTTTCCTCGTCAAATGCCATTTGATCGTTGTCGTGGATTTTAGCCTATACACGCTCATATTTTATCTGTGAATGTTCACATTTTATAAATAAGGCCCCTGTAGCCATATAATAAATGTGTGTGTAAAACAACAGTTTTTAAACACACACACAATATATATTTTTTATATATATATATATATATATATATATATATATATATAGTCTTGTTCAAAATAATAGCAGTACACTGTGACTAACCAGAATAATCAAGGTTTTTAGTATATTTTTTATTGCTACGTGGCAAACAAGTTACCAGTAGGTTCAGTAGATTCTCAGAAAACAAATGAGACCCAGCATTCATGATATGCACGCTCTTAAGGCTGTGCAATTGGGCAATTAGTTGAATTAGTTGAAAGGGGTGTGTTCAAAAAAATAGCAGTGTGGCATTCAATCACTGAGGTCATCAATTTTGTGAAGAAACAGGTGTGAATCAGGTGGCCCCTATTTAAGGATGAAGCCAACACTTGTTGAACATGCATTTGAAAGCTGAGGAAAATGGGTCGTTCAAGACATTGTTCAGAAGAACAGCGTACTTTGATTAAAAAGTTGATTAGAGAGGGGAAAACCTATAAAGAGGTGCAAAAAATGATAGGCTGTTCAGCTAAAATGATCTCCAATGCCTTAAAATGGAGAGCAAAACCAGAGAGACGTGGAAGAAAACGGAAGACAACCATCAAAATGGATAGAAGAATAACCAGAATGGCAAAGGCTCAGCCAATGATCACTTCCAGGATGATCAAAGACAGTCTGGAGTTACCTGTAAGTACTGTGACAGTTAGAAGACGTCTGTGTGAAGCTAATCTATTTTCAAGAATCCTCCGCAAAGTCCCTCTGTTAAAAAAAAGGCATGTGCAGAAGAGGTTACAATTTGCCAAAGAACACATCAACTGGCCTAAAGAGAAATGGAGGAACATTTTGTGGACTGATGAGAGTAAAATTGTTCTTTTTGGGTCCAAGGGCCACAGGCAGTTTGTGAGACGACCCCCAAACTCTGAATTCAAGCCACAGTTCACAGTGAAGACAGTGAAGCATGGAGGTGCAAGCATCATGATATGGGCATGTTTCTCCTACTATGGTGTTGGGCCTATTTATCGCATACCAGGGATCATGGATCAGTTTGCATATGTTAAAATACTTGAAGAGGTCATGTTGCCCTATGCTGAAGAGGACATGCCCTTGAAATGGTTGTTTCAACAAGACAATGACCCAAAACACACTAGTAAACGGGCAACGTCTTGGTTCCAAACCAACAAAATTAATGTTATGGAGTGGCCAGCCCAATCTCCAGACCTTAATCCAATTGAGAACTTGTGGGGTGATATCAAAAATGCTGTTTCTGAAGCAAAACCAAGAAATGTGAATGAATTGTGGAATGTTGTTAAAGAATCATGGAGTGGAATAACAGCTGAGAGGTGCCACAAGTTGGTTGACTCCATGCCACACAGATGTCAAGCAGTTTTAAAAAACTGTGGTCATACAACTTAATATTAGTTTAGTGATTCACAGGATTGCTAAATCCCAGAAGAAAAAAAAATGTTTGTACAAAATAGTTTTGAGTTTGTACAGTCAAAGGTAGACACTGCTATTTTTTTGAACACACCCCTTTCAACTAATTGCCCAATTGCACAGCCTTAAGAGCGTGCATATCATGAATGCTGGGTCTTGTTTGTTTTCTGAGAATCTACTGAACCTACCGGTAACTTGTTTGCCACGTAGCAATAAAAAATATACTAAAAACCTTGATTATTCTGGTTAGTCACAGTGTACTGCTATTATTTTGAACAAGACTGTATGTATATATATATATATATATATATATATATATATATATATATATATATATATATATATATATACAGTCAAACCAATATTTATTTAGACACCAACAATTTCTCACATTATCACTGTTTATTCACTATAGTTTAGAAAATGGCATAAAATATGACACACATTTTAATTCATCTTGAAATGTCAGATAACTTTGATAGAAAGGGATGTATTGGATTATAATTAACTAATCAAATTTAAGTACACAATTAGATAATTAGGTCAACCAATGACCAAGAAATGCTTGATCTATTCAGTCTGTGGTGTAAAAGGTCACATTAGCAATTAAAGAAAAAACACTTCAGCAAAACTATCGTGTCCTAGCTCAGAAATCTAGACGCTCCCTAGCGGTAGCAAATCTAATCTGCCGTGAGTGTCGTCTAGCAACTCTCAATACACTTCTGAGCTGTAAATGCCAAACTCTGGTCGGCCAATCACATCGTATATAGAGTCGGTGGGCGGGGCTTAACATAATGACGGCCGAGTTGCGCTTGCGTGCTTCTAGTAAACACAGAAACTGGCGAACGGCGGTCTTTCGAATCAGCTCTGACCGCGACTCTGGAAGACTTGGAGTTGAGCTTTTCTCTGAGAAAAGAACAAAGAACGGCACTGAAGTCATTCTTAAGAAGGGAAGATGTGTTCGGAGTTTTGCAGACCGGATACGCCGAAAATTAATCTGTGAACGAGCTCTGCTTCACCTTCGTTGCTCTGGTTGGTTGTAGCGCTATCCTATCGCGTGCAGAGGGAGTCAGAAAGACAACCGTTTATCCCGCCCCTCGGATTGAGCTGTCAATGGTGAGTTTCCAGACCAAACATCTTGATGTGGGTCTGGCTTGTCAGGCTAATCGTGTCCTGCACCAACTAGTAAAACAATTATTTCTGGTGTCTAAATAATTTTAGTTTTTTCCATAAATATAAATGTTTTACAGTCACTTTTCATCACACTCAAAAATGACTTGTTAAATTTACTTTAAAAATATGCATCAACTTGATGCACACACATATATTGAGCAATTTTTACAAATAACAATTTAGTTAGTCTATATGACCACAAGAAATTCAAGTAAAGCTGACAAAATGTCCTTGAGTAAATACAAACCATTTGAATTTGTCGCTGCTACATAATATTTATAAGTGCAGTTTACTTAATAATGTTATGCTAAATTGAAAAAAGTTTATTATGTAAGGTGAACACATTTTCACATTAATAATTAAGAAGCTTATTTTTAGAAATAAAATGCAAACATAACTCATTGGACAAACTCAAATTTAATTGAGAGCAGGAATTCCATCCAATAATGTGTGTATATATATGAGTCCTCACAGCCTAAACACAGCCACTCCTCTGCATAATGTTAACCACAAAATTACAGAAACTCCTCAAAGTCCAACATAACTGAACATTAAACACTAACATAAATAACAACACTAACAACATCTGTCCCTTTACTGAAAAACACATAAAACAACACTTTAATCCCTACATTTACTCTCCTAACTCTCTTGCAAAGCATGCTGGGAACTACAGAGCCACTGCCCAGTTAGTTATGTCAGCACAAATATTTTATGTAGTTTTAACACAAATTATTTAAGTAAACTTCAGTTTGAAATATATAAGGTTGATTAAACACAATTACATTTACTTGAGAAAAAATTAGATATGTTTAAGTAAAGTGGACAAAATTTAAATGTGTCATATCTATGAAGGGCCTGAATCATTTTTTTTTTTTTTGAGTGATATGCTTCCTTGCTGAATAAAAGTATTAATTTCTTACAAAAATATATTTTTTTGATTCCTTAAGATATATTTTTATCTCCAAAGAAACAATTAACATGTACTATCAGTGTTCTTCTTTGAAAAACTTTTACTTCACAACACTCCAAAACATAATATTTTACTTTTTACTGCAATACATTTCCTATTGAATATCATTTATTACTTAATTACATTAATAATGTAGTACTCAAGTAAAAGTAATTCAGAGTTTTACTTAAGTAAGTTTTACAAGTAAGAAAGTACTACATTTTTATTGTAATGAATTATTAAAGATATGAAAACATGAATTTTGAAAACAAGATATTAATTATTTTATTCATGAAATGTAGTGCAGTAAAAAGTATGACATTATATATTATGCTTTAGAATGTAGTGAAGTAAAATTAAAAATGTTGAGTTTATTAAAATTAAAAATCATTTAATTAAAATTATAAATCATGAAAATAGCTCAATTTGGCATGTTTTACTGCATCATCATCACAAATAAAACACACAGTTACCCAAAATGCTCACAAAATCTTTTAATATTTGAATAAAGATTGTCGATTCTCAAAAAAATTCATTGTATTAACTCACATTTTTAATTTCAATGAACTCAAAATTAAGGCTTATTTTTTAAATAATTTTTTACAGTGTAGATGTGTTTACTTGTAATTGTTTGGTTTTGCTTTAACACTTTGCTTTATTTTTACATCAAAATAAATCGAGCAATTTTAAACTTTTTTATATAAGTTGTACAAGATTTTAAGTTGAAATGACTTCAACATCCAAGATGATTGTACTTAAAAACATTTTTTACAATCTTGTGGCTGTCAGAGCAGATTTTTTTGTCAGAAAAAAGCTGCTGCTCTCCGTATGAGCTTATTTTGTCCATCAGTTTGAAAGATCTGAAAAGCCATACACTGTTAAAAAAAAAAAAAAAGAGTCTGTAAAAATAGGGCACAATGTACTGTATAAATATGAAGGAATTTTCCGTGTTTGAAATATTTCTGCCATAATTTCCTGGCAGAAAATTACCAGTACATTTTCTGTTTTTATTTTTTACAGTGTAGATTTACCCACATATAGACCCGCCCCTCGAATAAATCAGGACAAAAGTGGTTTGAAAGTGGACAAAAGGCAATGTAAACGGGATTGTGTCTCCCTCGTCTACTTGTGATCTGATCGACCAAAACACATCTTAATACCAGGTGTAAACAGGGACTGAATTACTCTTTAAAAAATCTCCCTAAATGTTTCTCCTTCATCTCAGATTCCAGGTTTCCTGTTTGACGGTCAGACTGACAGGCTCATTGAGAGCTCATTACTGCTGCATGCTTCCACAAGACCTCTTCTGCTTCATCTTCTGACCTGACCCTGCCCTACATCCACCCAGCAGGAGCGAGCAGATGAAGGTGAAGGCCTAATGTCGCTTCAGGTTCAACTGGATTCAAGTTCAAACACCCAAGAGTCGAGATTCCAAACATCCCAATGCATGTTAGCAAATCCATTCTGCATTTACACTGTCAGACAACTCTGTATTTTCCCCTAGACATCAGTAAAGAAACACTTACGGAATATAAAAACAACAACAAATATTTCAAAACATCAGTTATCAGGTTCTCTCTCTCTCTCTCTCTCTCTCTCTCTCTCTCTCTCTCTCTCTCTCTCTCTCTCTCTCTCTCTCTCTCTCTCTCTCTCTCTAAACATGTTTAGACATTCATTAAAACTCTCCTTGGGCAAAAAGGCAGCAAAGCATATAAAAGGATTATGCGTCAATGGTAATTATGAGATTAAATGTGTTTTTGTTTGCACGTTGTTATTTGTTTCTAAGCGCTGCCGGCAAAGTTGAGTTCTTGAGAGCGGATCTTGGAAAGAAGAAATATAAAATATGACTAATAAAGACCATCACTTATGGCTTTCAGATCAAATCCAGGGATTAAATGCTTGATTTAACAGCACCACCTTAACCAAAAATCTGTTCACTGCCAAATTATAACAAAGTGTTAATATCCCAAATTAGCATTGCGATGTAGGTGTGTTTGTGCTACAGGATATGTGATTCATAAATCTACTGCTGCACTAGAGAAATGGCAGAGGCTTAAAGTTAACATGAAATCCAAACGGAAACTTGTTTATGTTCTTAATTCACTGTTCAAATAATTCATATATTTATGTATTGCCATTCTAGGCTCATGCTTATACTTTCAGGCCCAATTACAATGAGGACAAATAATAATTTAGAATTATTATTACTTCATTCTAACGCTAAAACTCTGTAAAAACAAATCATTTATGAACTAATAACATTTAAAATACTGTCATCTCCATATTTCATCATAAATCAATACAACTGGTCACCCTTTATGTATGTCTGTGGATTTTGCAAATATTTAACCAATGAAAAAGTATTAAAAACAGTGTGTGACCTCGTAACTTCATTGGCTAACTGGATCTTGAATGAACTGCTGCACGCAGTTTGGAGCGTCTCTTTTTATAACATGAGATTTGGGCAAAATGACAGAAAAATCACATTATGAAATCAATGTATTTCTACAAAACACATTGGCCATAATTACTGTCACTCCTAGAAGATGTCCCGAATCTGCCTGAAAGAGGACGTGTGTCTATAACGTCCTAATGCATGGCGAGGAGGAACGTTTGAGTGGACAAAGACTCTCAAGGTATCACAGATGGAGAATCACAGAGATTAGTTGAGTCTTGGGGCCTACATTTTTTTTTTTTACTCAAACAACCCCTATAACCACATGTTGTTTGGGAGGGTTTTTAGGAAAAACCTTCCTTGCTCATCCAGAAACAAACTACAGCATATTCACTGGTCAGACACGACTGGAAATTCAAAAGGGACTGGTTCTGTGGTCAGATGACATTTACATTTATGCATTTGGCAGATGCTTTTATCCAAACCGACTAACATTGCATTCAAGGTACACATTTTACATTTTTGTCAATCCTTGCTTTCCCTGGGAATCGAACCCATGACCTTGGCGTTGCTAGCGCCATGCTCTAGGAAAGCATCTACAAGCATCAGATGACACTACAAAAAGAGTTTTTTGGGAGCAAACTCAACAGATGTGAGATAAAAAAGGACCCCATGTCATGGTTAAAAATACAGCTGGATCTTAAATGTTGTGGTAAATATTAAATGTTGTATTTAATGTTGTGGTAAATATTTCCTGGTAAATACTAAAAAATTCACAAAAATCCAACCTTTCATTTAAGTACAATAAATGACAATGGGGGGTAAATCACATTATGAAATAAATGCTTTTCTCTAAAACACATTGGCCACAATTGTTGGTACCCCTAGAATTTTAAATGAGTAAAATATCTCTGAAGTATATTTACATTAATATTTACATTTTTTAGCACACCAAGGTGACAAGGAACATGAAATTGTCCAACTAGGATGTCTTGTTTCACAGGAGTATAAATATAAGGAGGCATACAAGCCAAATTCCCTTAATCATTTATCACAACGAGTGACACCAAAGAATATAGTTCTGATGTGCAGCAAAAGATTGTTGAGCTTCACAAGATAGAAAGAGGCTGTAGGAAAAATAGCTAAAGCATTGAAAATCCCCATTTCCACCATCAGGGCAATAATTAAGAAGCTCCATTTAACTAAAGATGTTACAAATCTGCCTAAAAGAGGACGTGTGTGTGTATATTGTCCTAATGCACGGCGAGGAGGAACGTTTGAGTGCATAAAGACTCTCCAAGGATCACAGATGGAGAATCGCAGAGATTAGTTGAGTCTTGGGGTCAGAAAGCCTAAAAAATTCAAACAGCCCCTACATCACCACATGTTGTTTGGGAGGGATTCAAGAAAAATCCTCCTCGCTCATCCAGAAACAAACTCCAGCACATTCAGTTGTCAGACACGACTGGAAAGTCAAACAGGACTGGGTTCTGTGGTCAGGTGAAACTATAAAATAGCTTTTTGGCAGCAAATCTAGCAGATGGGTTTGGTGCAAACAGGGATAAAAGTACCCCATGCCCACAGCTAAAAATACCACTGGATCGTTAATGTTGTGGGCCTATTTTTTTGCTGGAGGTCCTGGAAATCTTGTTCAGATACATTGTATCATGGATTTTAGCAAATACCAAAAGATAAAAAAAACCTGATGGATTCTGCTAGAAATCTTATAATGGGCCGTGGTTAGATCTCCCATCAGGACAACGATCCAAAACAAACATTAAAATCAACACACATGTCACTGAGCTCAAAATGAAGCTTCTGCCATGACCGTCCCAGTTTCCTGACCTGAACCCTATGGAAGATGTGTGGCTGAACTGAAGAGAAGAAGCTCCAGCATGGGTCTGTGAATCTGAAGGATCTGGAGAGGTTCAGTATGGAGGACTGGTCTCTGATCTCTATTCAGGTGTTCTCCAAACTCATCAGGCATTATAGAAGAAGACTCAGAGCTGTTATCTTGGGGAAAGGAGGTTGAAAAAAGTATTTAATAAAAGGGAACCAACAGTTGTGGCCAACATGTTTTGGAGAAAAGCATTAATTTCATAATGTGATTTACCCCCCATTTTCAATTATTTTACTTTAATGAAAGGGTTAGATTTTTGTGAATTTTTTACCAACAATTTTAACCACGACTGTATATATATACTTTTTTTTAACAAAGATGCATTAAATTCATCAAGGGTGACAGTAAATACATGTTTTTATTGTTGCAGTTTTTATTTTTATTTGTTCAAATAAATGCTGTTCTTTCAAACTTTCGATTCATGAAAGAATCCTGACAAAAACGATCACAGTTTCCAAAAATGTTTCCAACATTAGAAATCACAATCCAAAATGTTTCTTGAGCAGCCAATCAGTATATCAGAATGATTTCTGAAGGATCATGTGACACTGGAGTTATGATGGTGAAAATTCAGCTTTGATCACAGGAATAAATTACATTTTACATTATATTTAAAACAATTTTTTTACTGTATTTTTTATCAAATTAATCCAGGCTTTGTGAACACCTTTCACTGCAGTATAAGAAACGGCACATACCAAATGGAGCCCGGGTTTTGTGCTAATGATGATGAATGGACATATGGCACATGTGAGGAGTTCAGTCTCTCACAGCATTAGAGAAATCGCTCTAACAGGCTGCACGAGGTGTAACAGCTTCTCCTAACCAAGACGAATATGGTTAGTGCGTGTGTGATTATTGTATTTAGTGGCTACACTGAACACCACAGTCTAAATCTGAACAACATTTCCTCTCTCGTTGGCTGATTCTTGTCTTTCACACAGCCTTTTATCCTTCGGCCAAATGCTTTCTAATAGTAGCCATCTCACAACGTGTTTGAGATCAAGTGTGAAAATAAAAGAGGGAGGAAAGAAACACAGCTTTCTTATAACACAATCAATCTCTTGTTGAAGTTTAGAGTTTCTGTACGGGTTGCAGACCCTTCACTACACGTAAAAAGACTGCAATATGATTGTACACATTGTGTTAAAGTGCAATTATGCATTGCATTCTGAGTGTAATAGTTCGCCTGTCATATTTCTGGCCTATACGAGGCTGGTAATGGCACAAGATTCATTTCACACACAAAAAACTGCATTTGTGTATATTGTTTGGCACATCTCAAGAAATGAGTTTATACATCTGAGGAACGTCCGGAGGGAATTTATCCTTCTGTACACACTCGACACACACTGACTCATTCAGCCCGTGATTAATAGTCGTCGTGGGATCGCATCAGTTTAACCGCACACAGCTGAAGAAAATACAAGGACAGAAAGAAACTAAAGGACTAATGAAGGGATGTCAACCAAATTGCAATGACATTTTAATCCACCCTATACTCCACTGGATTTCACCATTCACAAAACATTGATTAGGCTCATAGTTCTAGGAATAGTAATAGAGCTCACCACAACAGGAACTGCTGGGTTTGAAACCACTTCAAAACCACACGACTAAATGAAGATGAAGAAGTGAACAGAGGGGAAAAAGAAAAAGAGCTTTTTTTTGCCAAAGTAAATATAAGAAAGTATGGAAGCTTGTTTCCACCACGGAATAGAAATGACAAAATAAATAAGTAATTCCGACTTTAGTTTAGGGTCCAATTCTCACTACAAAGTACAAAACTATGACTTTTGCCTCAATCACCTCCTAATGACTGCTAATAATAGATAGTAAGGTAGTTAATAAGTTTAGGTATTGGGTATAAGGGATGTGGAATATAGTTATGAGTATTAGGCATTAATACAGGCTTTATAAATTCTAATAGCAGCCATTATCCTAGTAATAAGCTATAATAATAATAAGCAATTACTTTACAGTGAAAATTGGACTGTTACTTGCGATTGCGAGAAATAATTCAGAATTGTGAGCAAAAAACAACATACAAAAAATATTATTTATTCATGGAAAAACAAGCTACTATAGAACGAGCACTGTCAATTCCACTCACTATTGAAAAAATTGATTTATTTGACATTGATAGCAATGTTGACTAGTTTGCTACATTTACCCTGGAAAATTAAAGGAGAAATAAAACAACAATGTGGAAAGTGATTTTCCATAAACTCAGATGACTATAGATCCTTTGGGGGAAAAAAGACAATAGAATTATTAGGGGTTCAATCGTGTTACGCTTTAATTGTTAGAATTTCCAAGGAAACAATCTCCAGAAACTTTAAAGTGATGGTACATGCACTCTAAAAAATTCTGAGTAAAAAACAACCCAATGTTAGGTCAAATATGGACTAACCCAGCAGTTGGGTTGTTTTAACCCAGTGATTGGGTTGTCTTGAGTAAAAATTTAACCCAACCGCAGGATTAAAACAACCCAATCGCTTGGTGAAAACAACCCAATTGCTGGGTTAGTCCATATTTGACCCAACATTGGGTTAAAACAACCCAGCATTTTTTAGAGTGTACCCACCCTGTCTACAACGTCCCCAATCGGCCTGATGGTGCTGGTCAAGAGGATGTGAAAAACCGCTCGTCGCAGGCTCAAGTGTTAATGGAATTAACACAGGATATCAATGGAATCAATGGGTCAAGATGAAAATAATAATAATAATTTGCACGTTGGATTTGATCGTCACGCAGGTGAAATGTAAGTAATTCGGGTTTTTCTAAAAAGAAAAAAAAAACCTTTTGTAAACTATGGCATGATCGACAATAAGTCATGAAAACATGTTTTTGTCACGGGAATAAAGGCAGAGGATTCAAAAGCAAGTGCAAACTCGTTTATTGGATAATGCAAGAAGTAAAGAGTGTCAGAGTCTGATGGGGTGATGACGAAGACAGCACTGGTAGCGCAGGAACCTAATGGACAATCCCGATCCCAGGTCCGTGCAACCGTGAGTGATGACCGCTGAAGAGTGACGAAGTCCCGTGTGTGACGATGTCCCGTGTGTGTGTGTGATGATCCCTCAGCAGAGGGTGAAGGCAAGATCCACCGTGAAGGCAGAGAAGGTCAGAGATCTGCCAGGGAACAATCCTCGAGGGGAGAGCAGAGCGATCCTCTGGAAAGCAAGCAGAGCGATCCTCCGTGACACAGAAGGGCTAAGTCCAAACTCAGGCAACGCCAACGATCCTGCTGGAGAGAGAGAGAGAATGCCTACGCAACCACACACACCAACACAGGGAAACGAAAACAACGATCTGACTAACACAAGACGCTAGACAATGGGTATAAGTAGACCCAGGAAACAAGTGGCAGCTGGTGCTGTAATCAGCGGGGAAATAATCAGCTGCCACGCCCATCACCACACACATACACCAACACTCACGTACCACATAACACAGTGCAGGGCGAACAGGTGAATTCATGAACCGTGACAGTACCCCTCCCCCTAAGAGCGCCTCCTGGCGCTCCCAGGAGGACCTACCTGTCGATTGAAATCATCGATAAGAGAGTGATCCAGAATGTCCCTAGCAGGAACCCAACTTCTCTCCTCCGGACCGTAACCTTCCCAGTCCACCAAATACTGAAATCCGCGTCCCCTCCGTCTCGAGTCCAGGATACGATTAACCGAATATGTTGGTTCCCCATCTACGAGACGCGGCGGTGGAGGAACCGGGACCGGCGGATTAATAGGTGAATGAAACACTGGTTTTAATTTGGAAACATGGAATACGGAATGGATCCTCCTGTACACTGGAGGGAGTTTGAGGCGGACTGCCACCGGATTAATGATCTTGGTGACAGTGAACGGGCCAATAAATTTGGGAGCTAACTTATTGCTAACGGCGCGGATCGGAATATTCTTGGTAGAAAGCCACACTTTTTGGCCTACGACGTAAACGGGTGGCTTCGACCGGTGGCGATCGGCCTTAGCCTTGGTGCGTGCTCCCACTTGGAGCAGAGTCTCGCGGGCTCTGGTCCATGTGCGGCGGCACCTCTGGATGAAGGCGTGAGCGGAGGGGACCGCGACTTCGGATTCCAGACTGGGAAAAATAGGTGGCTGGTACCCTATACTAGCTTCAAACGGAGTGAGGCCCGTGGATGACACTGGTAACGAATTGTGTGCGTACTCCACCATTGAGAGTTGTTGGCTCCAGGAGGAAGGATTCTTGGCAACCATACATCGTAACACTCTCTCAAGATCCTGATTGGCTCGCTCCGTCTGCCCATTGCTCTGGGGATGGAAACCCGAAGACAGACTAACCGTCGCCCCCAGCAATCTACAAAACTCACGCCAGAATTTGGACACAAATTGGGGCCCCCTGTCAGAGACCACATCTATCGGGAGGCCATGTAAGCGAAAGACATGGTCTATGACAGCCACCGCTGTCTCCTTGGCAGAAGGTAATTTGGCCAAGGGGATGAAATGAGTTGCCTTCGAGAACCGGTCCACGACGGTTAAAACCACCGTCTTACCCTGGGAGGGTGGGAGGGCGGTAACAAAATCTAGCGCTATGTGGGACCAGGGTCTCGAAGGAACAGACAGCGGTTGGAGTAACCCATCTGGAGGGCGATTGGAAGTCTTACCAGTGGCACAGACCGAACAAGCCAAAACAAAATCTCGGATGTCACGAGCCATAGTTGGCCACCAGAATCGTTGCTTGACCAAAAAACTGGTACGATTAGCTCCTGGATGGCATGCTACGTTAGAACAATGACCCCAACGGATAACGTCTGAACGTAGCCCCTCTGGCACAAATAAACGACTCGGTGGCCCACCGGGCGGAGGCGTTACCCCTTCTAAGGCCGCTTGGACCTTCGACTCGATCTCCCATGTGAGTGTGGAAACAATGATGTTCTCCGGTAAAATACACTCGGGAGTAGACGGGCGTTCGGAACGGTCAAAAACACGAGACAACGCGTCGGGCTTGATGTCTTTCGAACCCGGCCGGTATGAAAGCGAAAAATCGAAGCGACCGAAAAATAGAGCCCACCGAGCCTGCCTAGAGTTAAGCCTTTTAGCAGTTCTGATATATTCCAAATTCTTGTGATCGGTCCAGACTATAAAAGGCACCCCTGACCCTTCTAACCAGTGACGCCATTCTTCCAACGCGAACTTAACTGCCAACAACTCTCTGTTACCAATGTCATAATTGCGTTCGGCCGGCGATAGACGATGAGAAAGAAACGCGCATGGGTGCATCTTGTCATCCGAGGAAGAACGTTGGGATAGAACCGCTCCTATCCCCACCTCTGACGCGTCGACCTCTACCACGAACTGACGTGATGGATCAGGGGTAATCAGGATGGGAGCCGAAACGAAGCGGCTCTTCAGGTTGGAAAATGCCGCCTCGGCAGCATTAGACCACCTGAACGTAGTCTTGGGAGAGGTCAAGGCAGTCAGAGGTGCGGCTAGTTGGCTGAAATTGCGAATGAAACGCCGGTAGAAGTTGGCGAACCCCAGAAACCGCTGTAGGGCCTTACGGGAATCTGGACTTGGCCACTCTACCACAGCCTTAACCTTCTCGGGATCCATGCGTATTCCCTCGGATGAGATGATGTAACCTAGGAAAGGAACAGACTGTGCATGAAAATCGCATTTCTCCGCCTTGACAAAAAGCCCATTCACTAACAGCCTCTGGAGCACTCGTCTGACGTGCTGAACGTGTTCCTGGAGAGACGACGAAAATATCAGTATGTCGTCCAGGTAGACATAAATGAACTGATCTACCATGTCTCTCAGCACGTCATTGACGAGTGCTTGGAAAACGGCAGGGGAGTTGGACAGCCCGAAGGGCATGACCAAGTATTCAAAATGGCCCCTAGGGGTGTTAAACGCAGTCTTCCATTCATCCCCCTCTCTTATGCGAACCAAATGATAAGCATTACGTAAATCCAATTTCGTGAAAAAAGATGCTCCCTGCAACCTCTCGAAGGCTGAAGACATTAACGGCAAAGGATAGGTATTCTTTACCGTAATGTTGTTCAGCCCTCGGTAGTCAATACAAGGTCGCAGAGAACCATCCTTCTTACCAACGAAAAAGAACCCCGCCCCCGCTGGAGAAGAAGATTGACGAATGAACCCAGCTGCTAGTGAATCAGAAATGTATTTCTCTCATATGGCCTCCCTCTCAGGAATCGAGAGAGAGTATAACTTGCCTTTAGGCGGAGACGTACCTGGCAGTAAGTCTATAGCACAGTCGTAGGGACGGTGCGGAGGTAGAGAGGCAGCTCGGGACTTACTGAACACTTCCTTCAGATCGAGGTACTCAGCGGGCACGTTAGACAAATTCACCGGCTCCTCCTGTAAAACAACACTAGAAACAGACGAACAGGCAGAGACAAGACAAGAGGCATAACACTCCTTACTCCATGCCAGGATCGCGCTCCGACCCCAATCCACCTGCGGGCAGTGCTTCACCAGCCAGGGGTGACCCAACACCACCGGAATCTGAGGTGAGTCCATGGCAAACAGGGATATCTCCTCGGAGTGATTTCCGGATATGGTGAGGCGTAACGGTTCCGTGCGGTGGGTGATGCGGGGTAAGTCTTGACCGTTGAGTGCGTTGACATGGATCGGGTTGGTGAGAGGTGTGAGTGTTATCCCCAGCTGGTGAGCAAGCTTAGTGTCAATGAAGCTTCCCTCGGCCCCCGAGTCCAACAGTGCTTGACAGCGATGAGATCGGGTTGCCCATTGGAGTGTCACCGGGAGGAGAGTTGATGAGGAGGCATTCTTCCTGGAGATCCCGCCCGATAGTAGCCTCCTGCTTACTACCGGGCTCGATCTTTTACCGGGCAGTCCTTGAGAAAGTGACCGTCGCCACCACAGTACATGCACAGCCTCCGGGACCTCCGGCGTTCTCTCTCCTCCCGGGAGAGCCGGGCTCCACCCACCTGCATGGGTTCGTGATGGCAATCCGGACTGACCGTGTCACCGCCGATCGCCAGAGGATGTTCCTGCCGACTCTGGACTCTGGACCGTAGAACTCTTGACTCCGCACGATGAAGACGAGCATCCACTCGTAAGGCCAGGTCGATGAGTCCCTCTAGGGTCTTAGGCAGGTCCAGCGCGTAAATCTCCGCCTGGACACGGTCAGCCAACCCATGAAGGAACATGTCCCACTGCGCCTCCTCGTTCCAGTTGCATTCGGCAGCGAGTGTTCGGAATTCGATGGAGTAGTCCGAGACGGATCCGGCCCCCTGGCGAAGATCAGCCAGCACGCGAGCGGCCTCTCGTCCGCTCACCGCCCGGTCGAACACTCGCCGCATCTCCTCTTGAAGGTCTTGGAACGAGGAACAGCATGGTAATTGGTTCTCCCACGCCGCCGTACCCCACTGAGCCGCCCGTCCAGTGAGTAATGTCAGCACGAAGGCCACCTTAGACGCCTCAGACTCAAATGTGATAGGCTGCAGTGAGAAGAACAGTGAACACTTTGTCAGAAAGGGTCTGCAAAAATTAGGCTCACCGGAATAGGGCTCTGGAGTGGGTAGTCGTGGTTCGCGGGGTCTCTCCCCGGAGGATGGAGTGGGGGGAGCAGGCGGCGTGGGTGGCGCAGCGGGCACATGTGATTGTTGTAGTTGTTGGGTGAGCCCGGACACCTGCGCTACCAATGCTTGAATGGCCCGACCAGTCGCGGCCATCTGCTCCTCCTGTTGATCCATGCGGGTGACGCATCGAGACACGAATTCAGATAATCCTGGTGCACTCGCTGAATCCATATCTGGGTCAGATCGTTCTGTCACGGGAATAAAGGCAGAGGATTCAAAAGCAAGTGCAAACTCGTTTATTGGATAATGCAAGAAGTAAAGAGTGTCAGAGTCTGATGGGGTGATGACGAAGACAGCACTGGTAGCGCAGGAACCTAATGGACAATCCCGATCCCAGGTCCGTGCAACCGTGAGTGATGACCGCTGAAGAGTGACGAAGTCCCGTGTGTGACGATGTCCCGTGTGTGTGTGTGATGATCCCTCAGCAGAGGGTGAAGGCAAGATCCACCGTGAAGGCAGAGAAGGTCAGAGATCTGCCAGGGAACAATCCTCGAGGGGAGAGCAGAGCGATCCTCTGGAAAGCAAGCAGAGCGATCCTCCGTGACACAGAAGTCCAAACTCAGGCAACGCCAACGATCCTGCTGGAGAGAGAGAGAGAATGCCTACGCAACCACACACACCAACACAGGGAAACGAAAACAACGATCTGACAAACACAAGA
The DNA here is from genome assembly GCF_024679245.1 of Pseudorasbora parva. NCBI lineage: Eukaryota > Metazoa > Chordata > Actinopteri > Cypriniformes > Gobionidae > Pseudorasbora > Pseudorasbora parva. The sequence goes on along the minus strand of NC_090188.1, from coordinate 5,951,829 downwards.
CGCTAGACAATGGGTATAAGTAGACCCAGGAAACAAGTGGCAGCTGGTGCTGTAATCAGCGGGGAAATAATCAGCTGCCACGCCCATCACCACACACATACACCAACACTCACGTACCACATAACACAGTGCAGGGCGAACAGGTGAATTCATGAACCGTGACAGTTTTTACATTACTTCAACTCAACAAAATAAGTTAAGCCACTTTAAACATCATGCAGTTTAATGTAATTTCAGTTTAAATTACTTACACAGCCAAGTTGACTGTACTCAAAAATGTAAGCAATTTTTTTTTTTACTGTGTAGGTTTTTCGCCATATCAGAACTAAACTAGTTTCTCTGGAGTCTGATTATCAATAATACAATTTAAAAAATCAACTGATGTCTGTGACGGGACAAAACATTCGAAATGGCCGTGGCCACTTGTACTCAAGCAGCTTAATATGTGGCCACATGAAAAAGGATGCGGAGACTGGCAACTTTAAGACGCTATAAAATAAATTGCTCACAACTTCTATGGATTTTGAAACCTAAATACAATTGGCAGGTGTAAAAAGATTGTACATCTATAAACAAAGAATTTATACGGCATATTCAACATGACCAGCATTAAGCTACAGACAATTCCTTCAATCTCTGTTTAAATCCACACGAATAGCTTGCAAGAGTGAGATTATAAACACGAGGCTGTGAAAGCATCTAGCGAGTAGATGTGTTTACCTTTTCGTCACCTGTTAACAGCTGTCTTTTTATGACACACATTACTGATTTATTTTATGTTGTAAAAAATAAGTGGGAAAATATCTTGTGCTTTTGTTCACCACAGACCTTATTTTAGGCATTTACCCAAAAACCCACTGCTTTTGGGACGATGGAAATGGAAATGCAAAAACGCAAACTCGTTTGTTCAGACAAACAGGAAGTCCCGCACAAACTCACGCCATCGGTCGAGTCACACATTGATATTTTGAAAGCACAATCAAACAAAATGACAGTGTGTGAACAAAGTGTTTACACAGTTGAGGAAGTCAACCTATGAATGGCTTTTTATAGTTTTGGTTGCCCATTACGATAGAACGATTGTAGTAGAAAAAATGCACTTTCACTGTTACACGTTACATGTGTTTACATGAAGCATAATTACATGCTACTAAACTTAAACCAAACCCTTCCCATGCATATAGTAAGTACACACAGTTAATTATTATTGCTTGATTCTTAAATATATAATTACACAGTAATACTGACGCCTTAATAAAATAAAGTGTAGCCAAGTTTTATTAGAGAATATTAAAACAGTGTGATAGTTGACCCTGAACCTGCTCTGTGTGGCTTGCGTGTGTTTCATCTCTCTGCTCTGTGTCTTCATAGTTTATCTCTGTTTTCATAGTGAAATCTCAGGCGAGAAGATGCTGTGCAGGTTCACACTGTCCTGACGGCCTGCAGGAGAGAGATTTATCCACTTCCTGTTCCTCTCCACCATCAGGGCATGTTTAGTGTCACTTTTTAGCGTGATATATCTGACCCTGAGACAGCAGCGATCCTGGTTCTGTCAGTCATTGTGTATATAAAACAAATACAGTGGCACTAACAAGTAAAAAGTCACACTTAAATATGTCTGAATGTCATCGCACATCCATTTCTATTCAAATATATTTAAAATCTCTTGCTGCTTAATGTTCAATCTTGTTTAAATAAAAATAAATCCAAGAATAACGCTTGCCGGCCGTTTGTTCTATCAGTCACTCGGGGTTCAGTAGAGAGCGACACTAACTTTGAGTCATTAACTGGCATTCTGGTGCCTGTGACCTGCGCCAGTTTTTATATTTTTAAATGTTATGGAAAGGAAAATAAAAGAGGAATATGTGCGTTAGTGTGAGCGGTTCCAGGTTTGTGTCAGAACTTCCTGTAGGCCAAGTTTGGGTAATGTTTGGGCTGCGGATCATCACTGTGGCGATAGTGAGGCTCTGAGCAGGGGAGGTGACGGGTCACTTTGTCCAAAGGAAACAGCGAGATCTGTGTGTGTACGCGCGTGTGTGTGCGTGTGTGTGAGAGAGAGCAACAGGTCAGGGGCGATCATAAATTTAACACTCACTAGTGAGCTTAGAGACAGTCTCACTCGCGCTGACCTCGGTGATCTACTCCAGATCAAGAAAACTCAAGAGTCCTGCAGTGACAAATGCACAACCAACTAACCAGTTACATATGACATTTGTGCTCAGCATTTCTGGTGGTCTTGGCTTATGCTGCCTTCACATGCTTTTGGAAATTTCCTGCTTCTCACTTCCTAAGTCATAATTACAAGTTTTTTGCTTTCAAGTGCTTTGTCGCTGGAAATAATGGAGGATGCCAGGTACACGTCTGCCTATTTCTTGAGGAAATCTTCCAAAAGCCAAGAAGTAAGCATAGTCATAACAAAATAATTATTCATGACAAGTAGTGTTGTAGTCAAGACCACCTAACCCAAGACCGAGTCTAGACCAAGACCAATGTGTGTTGAGACCAAACCTGCAGAACCCCTCTCAGAAACTAAAGCCTCCGCGCCTCGATCGCCCCCCAGTGACCGGTCCCAGTATAGTCGCCCCTCTGTGTTTTCTAATGGACGCGAGGCAAACTAAACAATAAAATTACACCTCAAATATTTTCCCCCAAAGTTAGTTTATGTCATTGAAGGCAGTTATCATCACGATGATTTCATTTCAAGTGTTCGTTTTTTAAAATAAGTTTAGTTTTACTTTTTAGTTGTGATGTCATGATTGACAAATGAGATCGACGTCTTCTCTGAGTGAAGTTGTCACTGAGGCACTAACAGACTTTTTGCGGGATTTTTGGGAGCAGATTGGAGCTTTAGCTTTAATTTCTACATTTCCATAATTGTTTATTTCACACCAACATAATTAATTGTTCTGCATCTGCGAGAGTGTGGGCGGGCTTTTGATATCGCGGCTCTACTTCCTGCTCTACTTCCTGTATTTCCCGGTCCCAAGATGTCATCGCCGTGCAGGCCGCCTGAAAGCTTAAAATCTGGCAAACGGAAACAGATGATGTCGAGTCGTCCATATTTTTTTATGGTCTATGGTTGAGACCAAGGCAAGGCGAGACAGTCAAGTTATAACTTATGATAAATGTAAAAAAATTATAATTTTTTTCAAACCAATATCATGTTTGCTGCCATGCTCAAATTTGTGAAAATATTCTCTCTTGCTCTTGTGATATTGCTTAATTATATCACGTTATAAATCCATAACCCATACAAGAACTTTTTTGCAACAATATCTTGAATTTTCTTAAGCCTTAATTAATTTCTGAACCAGTTCAATAAATCAACCAAATTACAAACAAGTTATTGATTTTATCTGAGGCGGTAAGTTTTACATCCAATTTACATTAAAGGTGTTAATAAATAAATTAGTCAATGCATCTGCAATTTAGTAATATCCCAGCAGTTGTGCTCTGCAGCCTTGAAACAAAATCCTGAGTCAAGACCGAATACAAATGTGGTCGAGTACAACAACACTGACTCAGGTTTATTTGTTTGCATCCCTGCAAAAATTAAGCACTCCTTAACAGACGTCTTCATATCTGTGCTATTTTATTTAAAATTAATTGTAAATTGACTAACTATCTTGTCATTTAGTTCTGATTTCACCAGTTTTGTCCATTTGTTAATGTGTCAAAATGGTCAATGTGGCGATTCCCCTGATCTTCTGTATATCAAGCTCAACTTTGGGACCTTGGTATTATATACTGCATTCATCCTGATTGTAAAGGATGTAGAAAGCAATACAGATGTTGTGAAGGGGGAAAAATGAATAAAATGTTTTAAAGATTTTTAAAAATGTTTAAAGCCTGCCCAACTCAGAAACTCAGGTATCAAAATGATTTGACTTGAAAGTTATATTTATGATATTTGAACATAAACCATGCCTGTAACTGGTCCCGCACTGTTCAATGGTACAGATATTAATGATATTAAAGTGATCTGACTTGCACAGCCACCTAGGACTTCATAGCAACCACCCAGAAATCCCTAGCAATCACATAAAAACATGCTAAGAAACATTCAGTGGACTTTAGAAACCACATCGTAATGCTCTGGCAACCACTCAAATTGTCAAGTTTTGCAGAGTCCAACACCCGTCACATTTTCTTTGGGAAAGGAAAAATCCCATTTGCTTATTTAAGTTGTGTAGCCAAGATGTCCTCGCAAGGCTAGAAATACATTACAGATTGTGTAACTGGCTCCAACACACACACACACACACACACACACACACACACACACACACACACACACACACACACACACACACACACACACACACACACACACACACACACACACACACACACACACACACACGCATGTTGGTCTATGTGGTTTACAGGGACTCTCCATAGGCCTAATGGTTTTTATACTGTACAAACCGTATTTTCTATCCCCTTACACTGCCCCTGCCCCTAAACCTACCCATCACAGGAAACATTCTGCATTTTTACTTTCTCAAAAAAACATAATTTAGTATGTTTTTAAGGCCATTTGAATTATGAGGACATTTGATATGTCCTCATAAACCACATTTATAGTGTAATACCATTGTAATACCCATGTAGTTATACAAATTTGTGTCCTCATAAACCACATAAACAGGCTCACACACACACACACACACACACACACACACACACACAAGCAGGCTAGAGTAATTCAGGGGACTATCAAATTCACAGGTCATTTGAAAAAAATCACTCCCAATATGAGCCAAACTGAGATGCCAAATATCGCCCTCTCGCCAAAACAGATCAGGTACACAAGCACTTGATCTCTCCAGTGACCTTTTTCTAGTCCCTACATAAGCAAACACAGCTCAACAACCTATTTTAAATGTTTTTTCCCTATATTTTGAATAAATGGTCACCCTGACTGGAGCTACATATGAAACAAACTGCGGTGCACTGTGTATTCTGACACCTTTCAATCAGAACCAGCATTATTGTCATTTGAGCTCCAGTAGCTCATCTGTTTGACCGGACCACACGAGCCAGCCTTCACTCTCCACGTGCATCAATGAGCCTTGGCCGCCCATGACCCTGTGCCCGGTTCTCCACTGTTCCTTCCTTGGAGCTCTTTTGATAGATACTGACCACTGCAGACCGGGAACAGCCCACAAGAGCTGCAGTTTTGGAGATGCTCTGACCCAGTCGCCATCACAATTTAGCCCTTGTCAAACTCACTCAAATCCTTACGCTAGCCCAAAATGCCTGATGCCTAATATATCCGACCCACTAATAGGTGCCGTGATGAAGAGATAATCCGTGTGATTTAGTTAACCTGTCAGTGGTCATAACGTTATATCTGATCAGTGTATATAGTTAACTTTACATATATGGTTGCTACTTATATTAAAATATGAATAATTTACATAGCATAGTGTAGTTGTGTATTAGTATGTTATTCTAATCACGAGCGCTACTTTGTTGCTTTGTGGCTGGTTAAAACTACACCATTTACCGGAATGCAATACATTATTTTACTGTATGAAACAAACTGGAAATAATTACAGCCACAATCACCTAATTCAATACTCGATCAGACTGCCAACAGTTCCGGCATTGTACATACATAGCCTATAGGAACATAGATGCCCCTTGCAGGATTAAAAATGTGATGCCAGTGAATGTATTAAGGTGAAAACAATATAGCAAAATAAAATATAAATATGTTCATTGCTGAATAATGTTTTTTTTTTTTTTTTTATAAAATAGCAAGCAGTCCACACCAGACTGCAATACACTATTCCATTTTAAACACATCCACACATTTCTTTCTGGTATCTGTTTTCAAACTCTGGCATCACGAAGTTAATGAACAGGAGAGCAGAAGCCTTGTGACAAACCCTGCCTGATAACCAGAGAGATCCAAGCTGCTTTTATCTTCTGAGACCCTTTGGCATGTCCACAGAAATCCATGCGCTGTGTCGCAAAGCTGCCTAATCTTCTCAAAGCTATGCTTAACATTCCTCCTCATTTCTCGAGAATAGCAAAGAGGGGCTGTCTTTCTTTTTTGGTGGTGGTGGGGGTTGCTTAATGGAAAACATTTTCTTTTTTGCAGGGCTCTTATCCACATCCGCTTCTGTTCAGGGTTTTGCATGCCCAGGAAAACTCAAAGGACTCTGCTTTTGGGATGTGGTAGTGGTTGTGGGCCGCTTTTGGCACATTAAGCTGTTTTCTAATCGTCGGAGCAAACTTTAGAAAGCTAATGACCCAGCTAACCTCAACATACTCGATGTTGTGATCTTTGTGATCTTTAGCACAAACACACACATCTGGTTCACTATCTTTGTGGGGACTCTCCATAGACGTAATGTTTTTTTTACAGTATAAACTGTACATTCTATCCCCCTACACTGCCCCTAAACCTACACAACACACACACACACACACACACACACCCTGCCCCTGCCCCTGCCCATCACAGGAAACATACTCCATTATTACTTTGTCAAAAAAAAACTCATCCTGTACTCATCAAACTCACCCACATGAAATTAAATGACTTCCCTTTCTAATATGGAGTCGGCCCACCCTTTGCAGCTATAACAGCTTCAACTCTTCTGCGAAGGCTTTCCACAAGGTTTAGGAGTGTGTTTATGGGAATTTTTGACTATTCTTCTAGAAGCGTATTGATGTACAGTCAGGGACTGATGTTGGACGAGAAGGCCTGGCTCTCAGTCTCCGCTCTAATTCATCCCAAAGGTTTTCTATCGGGTTGAGGTCAAGACTCTGTGCAGGACAGTCAAGTTCCTCCACACCAAACTCACTCCTCCATGTCTTTATGAACCTTGCTTGTGCACTGGTGCGCAGTCATGTTAGAGCAGGAAGGGGGGATCCCCGAACTGTTCTCACAAAACTGGGACCATGAAATTGTCCAAAATGTCTTGGTATGCTAAAGCATTAAGAGTTCCTTTCACTGGAACTAAGAGGCCACGCCCAATCCCTGAACAACAATCCCACACCATAATCCCCCATCCACCAAACTTTACACTTGGCACAACACAGTCAGGCAAGTACCGTTCTCCTGGCAACCACCAAACCCATACTCGTCCATCTGATTGGCAGACAGAGAAGTGTGATTGTCACCCCAGAGAACGCATCTCCATTGCTCTAGAGTCCAATGATGGTGTGCTTTACAGCACTACATCTGACACTTTGCATTGTACTTGGTGATGTAAGGCTTGGATGCAGCTGCTCAGCCATGGAAACCCAAACCCAACTTTCTATATGCAATGTTCATGAGCTAATCTGAAGGCAACACAAAGTTTTTTAAGGTGTGTAGCTGGCGACTTCTGCACACGGTGCACCTCAGCATGTGCTGACCCCGTTCTGTGACTTTTACTGGCCTACCACTTCGAGTTGCTTTTGTTCTCAATTGCTTCCACTTCGTTAAAATACCTCTAACAGTTAACCGTGGAATATTTAGCAGAGAGGAAATTTCACAAATGGACTTATTGCACAGGTGGCAACCTATCACAGTACCACGCTTGAGTTCACTGAACTCCTGAGAGCGGCCCATTTTCTCACAAATTTTTGTAAAGTGTCTGCATGCCTAGTGCTTGAATTTATACACCTGTGGCCGTGGAAGTGATTGAACACCTGAATTCAATGATTTGGTGGGGTGTCCCAATACTTTTGCCAATATAGTGTGTGTGTGTGTATATATATATTTGGTGCAACAAACCATGACTAACATTATAAGTTGGCAGCAGGGAAAAATAACAATGCTAAAAAAAATAGAATTTAGTACTTTAATATGTCTTCAAACTTTTAAACATTTGTGTATTTCCAACATTTCTCTGCCACAGGGCATCAGGATGGATGTATGGCTGACTTTATAAAAAAGGTACACCATCTTCTAACAGCCCTTTGTTTACCTTTACTCGTCGGCATTTGTCATTTTCTTTGAATAAGTGGAACAGTAGGAGAACACTAAGGGACAGATGCCAGGAAAAGGAGTGAAAAAGGACAAATGGAAAGTCACCACGATCCTGCCAGTGCAGAACAGCGTCTGCCAGTGAGAAAGCTACCCAAAGGGCAAGACCAAAGCAAGCAGCGGTGGAAAATGCAATGAACTCTCCAGCTTTCTTTATCCTCTGACTCTGTGCAGACTGGCATGATGAGTCACAAAGGTCTGCACCCGTTCTCATCTCCATACAATTTCCATTCCTTCTCTATCCAACATTACCCAGTTCTTTGATTCAGTACGTTTTTGCTTTTATGATACTAGACCATGTTAGCTCTGGGAACATAAAACATTTTTTAAAATTAAATGTATTTCAGACTTCAATATGCACTTGGCTAAATAACCAGTCCAAGAGGCACAATATTGCATGGGCATCTATTGGAATGAGGCTCAGATATATGCAAAAATGTCCCTTCTTTTCCTTCATCTATTCCCACAGTAGAGATTGGTGCTATTGATCATTGTTTTAATTCCCAAAGATAAAATTTAAACTAATAAAGCGTCTCCCAAATTCAATATCCAAATAATGGTCAGAAATGCTGCTCCATTTGCCTAGAATCGGGTACAAGATACACTTACATCTTGGTATTTAGAAGATATACACATTCAAAACATACGGTCTCTCGCTTGATTTCAGTCATCAATGATTTTGATGACATCACTGCACTTCAGCTTCTCATCAGACTTTCTGTCCAATCGAATGCTCTCTAGAATCTGAAGCCCCGCCTCTACATTATCAATAGACGCTGAAACTGCCTCTGCTGAAATCGGTCGCTTGTTCACACATTTCTTCATAGTGAATGGCTCATAGTGCACTATATGGCGGATAGGGAATGATTCAGACAGTGTAAATATGCTTTCCACTGGGGCGAATGAAGTCTGGCCACCACATCACAGATCCAGAGACACCACAGCACAGAGCGGATCAAATGCAGAAAACGTATCGGACCTGTTTGAATTCTGCACAGAATGCTATATTTTAAAATTATATGGAGGAGATTAGGAGGGGAAACGGTTCGAGATTAGAGGAAACTATGGCTTTACACAGCTGTGATAAACAAAACGCTATTGGCTATTTTCAAAAAAAGGGGAGGGGCTGTTCCCGGCCTGTCTTCCGGTTTCAGTGGAAATGACATCAACACACTGAATAATGCTGTGTGTTTCGAGGCACTTCAGTGGGTCTTTAGGTTCTGATCAAACCCAGAACACACTAGCAACTACCCAAAACATCTTAGCATCCACCTAGCAACTAAAAACACTACAAACCCAAAACACCTTAGAAAATGTGTAGCAAGGCCCTGGAAACCACCCAGGACACTCTATAGCAAACACCAGTCACATGTTGTTCAACTTAGCACATGCCTTCTTTTGAGACACAAACACCGATCGCTGCTCGATAAGCCCCTTCTCATGCGTTCTCTCTTTTTGTTGAGGTATGTTTGCAGTTGTTGTGTACACAGGTCCTATGGTCTCTCACAGAGCTTTTGGCCCGAGTGAGAGGGTCCGTGATAAGGCAGGCATTAGCCAGCTGCGGGGCCCCGGGGAGCTCAAACATTACGCCACTGAGTAAACTCAACACGGGGCCTCTGGAGGCACTGCATTGTTGTTCAGGCCAGAGCCGAGCAGGGTTCATGTTTGCAGAAGAAAGAACGTAACTCATATGGCCCGGCTTATCGCAAGATCCGAGCCCTCCTCTGCCGTCTGTTCCTATGAGCCACAGACAGGACACAACTTTGTTTTTCAGATATTTACAGCAGCCCTAAAATAATAGGGTATTTAAGATGCACTTAAATTGCATTAAAAAAAAAATCTGTTATTTGCACTCAAATGCATTGATCAGCTGGATGAAAGATTGAATGTCTATAAACGCATATATGAGGATCTTGCCTTAGACATTACATTCATTCATCCAGTGTTTGTAATGGAAATACATGATGACCCCACAGGAAAAGAGTAAAGCTTTTGGAAATGGGACACAATATTAATGGCAAACAAATGCAGTGGGAAAAACGGTGTATGGCATGTTACCAATGGCCAATCTGCTCTTCAGCACCCTCTAGTAGTATTTATGAGCTATGTGATGTGCATTAGAGAAATTATTATAATTTTTTTCATAATTTCTTGTGCTGCTTAGTTGTTTTGAAGAGTTTTTATGGAGATGTTTTCCATATGGCATATACTGGCCACGTCTGTCAAGCTCTAAACAGGACAAAAATAACCACAAACGCACCATAAAATGCACCCATATGACTCATGTGCTATATTCAATAAGATTCAAAAGTTTCATTTGTATAGCGATTTACACAATACATATCGTTTCAAAGCAACTTTACCTTATTAAATATAATATAGAGTTGGGATAGTTATTAACAAACCGTAGTTAAATACATCAAAGCTATTTAATAGAGAATTAACTAAAAATATGTTATTGTATTATTATTATTATTAATATAATTTATTAATATTAAAATATGCCATTCATAATTATAAAATATAATAAAAAAATTATAATAAATTATATACAAGTGTGTGTGTCTATATCTATCTATCTATCTATCTATCTATCTATCTATCTATCTATCTATCTATCTATCTATCTATCTATCTATCTATCTATCTATCTATCTATATATATATATATATATATATATATATATATATATATCTTATATGTTTTTTAATTTATTTATATTCACATTTCTAATAATTATAAAAATATAAATATAATAATATCTGAAAAACCTTTATGTAACAGAAACAAAACATTATAGTGATAATTTAATTAAATTATTTAAATATCTGACTACAAAAAAGACGACAAACTTTTCTTTTCTTTTTTTGGTTCAGGAACTGGTGGACATTAATTTGGGTAACAAAAAAAACGATTCACTAAAATAAATCAGACTACTTCATGCTACCAGAGAGAGAACTCGTCATTAGGAGACATGAATCAGAATGGCCTTTACGGAAAGATAATCTTCATCAAACCACGTGCCAAAGTCTAAAACTCAGGGATGTAAACAATCCACAAACCTCTTGCGTATGAGAAATACTAATAGTGATGCTTGCCTTAGCAGAAGCCACTAATTAAAAACCTACGCAGAGATGCCTATTTATAGCCGTGCTGTGAATGGAAAAACACTTTAGGACCTGAATTCAATGAATGAGAGGAGCTGTGGGCTTTTACACAGGGGCCGCAGAGCTAAATGTTACAGTTTAATAGAGCCCCTCTGTGCCTGATGAGTTACAGTGGGAAGCGAGGACTGTAAACACACCTAAACAGCTGTCAGCCGCTTCCTGTCCTTAACCGAGCCCTCGCTGGCAGGACAGCCTATTGTACACATGGCACCGTTGCCAAGGCGATGTCAGCAAGCTCTGGGACCTGTCACAATAGGTTGTGTTCCATCTCCACGGCAACTGAGAGCCAATCAAGAGTAATGGGGTGGTGGGACGCAGAACGGATGGGCTTCCTCACCGCAGACCCCTGCGTGGATAATTAAAACAGGAGAGAAGCCAGAAAAACAGAACAAGGGCATTTGTTGAAAGCCGAGTGTTGGTTTCAGGGCACGTTTCCCGCTTTTTGAGGCATTGTGTTGTGCAAATGCTGTGCATGCAAATGTAAAGGTGCTTTTTACTCACTTAAAATGTAGAGGTTGACATCCAGTAGAAGTATTGCTCTTTATATATACACACCGATAAGGCATAACATTATGACGCCTTTCCTAATATTTTGTTGGTCCCCCTTTTGCTGCCAAAACAGCCCTGACCCGTCGAGGCATTGACTACACTAGACTCCTGAAGGTGTGCTGTGGTATCTGTCACCAAGGTGGTAGCAGCAGATCCTTTAAGTCCTGTAAGTTGCGAGGTGGGGCCTCCATTGATCGGACTTGTTTGTTCAGCACATCCCACAGATGCTCGATTGGATTGAGATCTGGGGAATCTGGAGGCCAAGTCAACACCTCAATCTCGTTGTTGTGCTCCTCAAGCCATGCCTGAACTATTTTTGCTTTGTGGCAGAAGCATTATCCTGCTGAAAAAGACCAGACCAGGATATCTTCTTCCATTGCTCTTTGGTCCAGATTTGATTCTCACATGCCCACTGTTTGGCGCTTTCGGCGGTGGTCTGCAGATATGCAGCCCCATACGCAAACAAACTGTGATGCACTGTGTATTCTGACACCTTTCTATCAGAACCAGTATTAACTTCTTCAGCAATTTGAACTAAAGTAGCTCATCTGTTTGATCGGATCACACGGGCCAGCCTTCGCTCCCCACGAGCATCAATGAGCCTTGGCCGCCCATGACCCTGTGGCCGGTTCTCCACTGTTCCTTCCTTGGAGCTCTTTTGATAGAGACTGACCACTGCGGACCGGGAACAGCCCACAAGAGCTGCAGTTTTGGAGATGCTCTGACCCAGTCGTCTAGCCATCACAATGTGGCCCTTGTCAAACTCACTCAAATCCTTACGCTTGCCCATTTTTCCTGCTTCTAACACAACAACTTTGAGGACAAAATGTTCACTTGCTGCCTAATGTATCCCACCCACTAACAGGAGCCGTGATGAAGAGATAGTCAGTGTTATTCACTTCACCTAGGTCATAAAGTTATGCCTGATCGGTGTATCTATATACACATTATGGGGCTGTTGAATGCTTGAATCTGATTGGTTGACAAACCTTATAAGGTGTGCAATACATTTCAGGGAAACGCACAGCTAAAGTATAGTTCCAGGCAGGTTTTGACCGCATTACAGTTCCATATTCCTCCACCAAATGATTTCAGTTATTTCAAAGGTCCTAAGGGCCTGCACAAAGAATGTGTGTGTGTGTGTGTGTGTGTGTGTGTGTGTGTGTGTGTGTGTGTGTGTGTGTGTGTGTGTGTTGTTTTTTTTAAAGTGATGTTGAGTCTGAGCTGCTTTGCTGAACCCTTAATTGAGGATGACCTTTAACCTCTGGATCTCACTTTCCTAAAGGCACACAGAGATTAGACATGACAGAGATGTCTGCTGAAATAGAGAGAGGAATATAAGAAATACCAGAATAAAAACAAAGAAATCTTAAAAAGGCACAGCAGCAAAAGCAACAACAAAAAAGTTTAATTAGGATTTAAAGAAAATGTAATGAATGTTTTGGCACAAAACAAATCTTGACTAACATTATAAATATACCTGAGAGGGAAATTAAAATGCTAAAAGTACACTGTGCGCGCTTTTGTAAGCCAATATTACAGTGTATATTGCAAGCCGTTAAATAAAATGTACTTCTAGAGAAGGATTGACTATTGAGTAACTCATATTGCTGCAATGATTTACAAATGACATTTACCATATAACTCTCTAATGAAAAAACAGAGCCTCTTAGCAACGTTTGGCCTCGCTGGACAGTGCTTTCAAATCTGCTGTAAAGTGATAAATCCAGAAAAGTTTGTTAATACTTCTGTCAGGACTCTGATCAACTGACACGGAGACGCCATTACGCCTGTCCGAGCACAGTAAAGAGAGCCATGGATCAGACGCATGACACGGCCATGCGATTATGTGTGAGGGACGACATCCAAGCCTTGTGTGGAACGTCTCTGAGCATTCAAGATGATGTCAAAATATATTCTGTCATATTCCCTCGCAGCGCTCATAACAAAATGCCCCCACAGGGTTGGGCCTGTTGGCTCCGGGACGTTTTGGCAGTTTGCAGCTAGCGATGTGCATCCTCACATTTCAAGATGAATTTCTGCTGTCAAAGTTTTTTCTGGCGAGCTGTCATCAGTTCAAACGAGGGCAAAATGGTGTCATTTCATACGGCTAATTTGACTGGACAGCCAATTCCGCTGCTGTCGTCAAACTATTTCTAAGTTTTCAAATCTGCCAAGAATGCTTGGAATTCAGGCCTTTCTACGTGCAAGCGAAGAATGACACTTTTTGCAGCATCGTGCAGAGATTAAATAAATAAACGCCTGTTCACACTAAAGACTATAACTATAACATTTTAGTAATCATTCTAATTACAGAAAAACAAATACAGCAAACATATTTGTTTAATCTGAACTTAACCTTAAAATAATAAAATGTACCACTTTAATATACAGTTCTATCTATCTATCTATCTATCTATCTATCTATCTATCTATCTATCTATCTATCTATCTATCTATCTATCTATCTATCTATCTATCTATCTATCTATCTATCTATCTATCTCTCTATCTGTCTGTCTGTCTGTCTATTTATCTATATATACACACAGATCAGGCATAACATTATGACCAGGTGACGTGAATAACGCTGACTATCTCTTCATCACGGCACTTGTTATTGGGTGGGATTTATTAGATAGCAAGTGAACATTTTGTCATCAAATTTGAAGTTGAAAAATGGGCAAGTGTAAGGATTTGAGCAAGTTTGACAAGGGCTAAATTGTGATGGCTAGACGACTGGGTCAGAGCATCTCCAAAACTGCAGCTCTTGTGGGCTGTTCCCGGTCTGCAGTGGTCAGTGTCTATCAAAAGTGCTCCAAGGAAGGAACAGTGGAGAACCGGCCACAGGGTCATGGGCGGCCAAGGCTCATTGATGCTCGTGGGGAGTGAAGGCTGGCCTGAGTGGATCAATCATTTAGACAAGCTACTGGAGCTCAAAATGCTCAAGAAGTTAATGCTGGTTCTGATAGAAAGGTGTCAGAATACACAGAGCATCTCAGTTTGTTGCGTATGGGGTGGCATAGACCAGTCAGGGTGCTCATGCTGACCCCTGTCCACTGCTGAAAGCTCCAACGTGAGCATCAGAACTGGCCCATTTGTTGTGTTTGTATTTTTTTCTAGATCATGAGGTTCAATTGCTAAATTAAATTAGAATAGCATCGAGTCGAGAAATGTCAAACCAGCTAAACTCTGTAATCAGTCATACTGCTTTTTTTACTGTTTGGGTTTGGTCATTTAACCATTGTATAGGTAAGAAAATGATCTAAAATATTGCATTTCTCTGAAAACTGCTGCATTTTCCATTGTTTAATCAGAGAGGAGAAAGTTTTTGAGCTCAAGAGAGTCTTTTATTTACTGACATGATATGAAACAATAATCTGTAATAAAAGTTTAGTGCTTTATTATTTTCGTCTTTAACCCTCAATCCCAAGTTTCTTCCTGGTTCTCTCACACCTGGTGGTGCTTCAGGAAGGCTTACAGGAGGATTACAGGTCTGTCAATCTCCTGATCGCTGGCCTGGAGCCACACTTAACCCAACCCTACACTCTCAACTCATTCTGGGACGCCGCTCACCCTGGGCAACCAAACACTAATGCATCTGTCCTGTAAACAACAGACCAGGTGTGCCAAAAAGAAAGGGGAAAAAACAGGGCAAAGTCAAAAACTGAATACAAGCCTATGAAAAATGGCACTAGATGGCGCAATCCTTAAAGGGTTAATTAACCTTGAAATGAAAATTCTGTCATTAATTATTCACCCTCATGTTACACATCGTGTTAGCTTCCTTCCAAGAGCCAATGAGGTTCATTTCAATCTGTGCATCATATAAAGCGATCGAGTCTCTTTAGGAAATTTGGACTAAATCGCTTAATTCATAAGATTTGGTTTTACAATCTGTTTATGAACTGTTTGACGCGCCAAATTGGCAGCTGCCTAGTTTTCAATAAAGGGACACAAATCTCTCAGATTTCATGAAAAGATCTTCATTTGTGTTCCGAAGATGAACGGGTTTGGAACGACATGAGGGTATTTAATGACAGAGTAATTAATGACAGATTTATTTTTGGGTGAACTGTCCTTTCAACGCAACCTGATGACATTTACATTATTTACTACATGGCACAAGCTGATTGGTTCCTGTCACATCTGCAGCCAATGAGATTGCTGCTCAACATTTAGATAATAGCATTTGCTATAACAGTTTGCAGAGCGCTCCAGAGTTCCTCAGAAACCCTTCACCTTCCCCAGCTTCACCTGTATAGATCTGCAATGGGGGATTTTATATATGCTGTTTGTGCAGCAGCAGTATGTCTTACATGCACATAAGTGTATCAGTGTTTGGCTAGGAAGCAAATGTATGCACAATGCTATTAACAACTTTTATTACACGGCTCTGTGAAATACGTTATTCTGATTGGTCAATTGTGCATTCCAGCAGTATGTTATTCCCAGATAACAACAGCCAAATTTGAATAATACACCGATCATCTGGGTACTACGAGTTATCTTGACCGGTACTACTTCTATGCTTAACGCTGTCGTTGACTGTCTGGCGCCCTCTCGTGGCTGTAATACACTTAACCGCCTTGGGTTACAATTAAACATAGATATTTTTCTTACACAAACGCAGCGACTCGAATCAGAAGGCCTCTATAACCCATTGGAGCCGTGTGGAGCACGTTATTTGACGGATAGCTGCATTTTTTATGGACTTTAAAAACAGCTAACTACTGCTTGGATTAACGCCAGGACTTTTTAAATATAATGCTGATTGTATTTGTCTGAAAGAAGAATGTCATATACACCTATGATGACTTGAGGGTGAGTAAATCATGTGCTTAGTTTCATTTTTGAACTATTCATTTCAGCATTCGTTTTCAACATATAGCTAGCCTATTGTAAAAACAAATCTTCAGCAATAGAGAAAGGCTTAAAGCAGTTTGGAACGTTTTTTTTTCATGGCAGAAGCTTTGCGTAAGAGCTAATAAAATGTAATCTTAAGACGATATTTCTAATTATAAGAAAGGTATATGTCTAATTAAGACAAGTAGCCGTGTAATAAGCGGGATAATGTACACCCAGCCGGTTGTTATCGCAGAATAAACCCCTTCAGAGTAATGCAAGACCTGTCCGCTTCGCGTCGGGGTCCCACGGGGTCCACTCTGTCAGGGTTTATTCTGCGATAACAACCGGCTGGGTGTACATCATCCCTTACTTGTTATGTTATGTAATATGGAGTTGTTTATTATGTTGGTTAGTTCTACAATATGCAGAGGAAAGACATACAATACATTTCAAAAGGCTGGATTTGGTAAGATTTTCTTTTAAAGAGTCTTATGTTCACCAAGTTTGGATTAATTTGATGAAAAACAAAACAAAACAGTAAAACTGTGAAATTGTGAATTAAAGCTGATTTTTTAGCATCCTTACTCTATTCAGTGTCACATTCATATATACTAATTTCCAGCTTAAGAAACATTACTGATTATTATCTGTGTATTATTAAAAAGAAATTAAATCACTTTTTTTCATCTGAATGAATGTGTGTTGCTCTATTTGTTCTCACGAATGCTACAGCAGCAAACTGAATGCTTTATATGGATGTTATAGCGCACATGTGGCAAAAAGCATTGCATGCAATCACACCAATGTTTTGGCCATGTTTACATCTCAACCGAATCTAAAACAAGCATAAATAAAACAGACAGCCTCCATTAAGATTGAGAGAGTTAGAGCTTTAGATAAACAAGCATCTCTCACTTCACAGATGATATCTCCCATAATGCACGATGAACTTGTATTTTGACAGCTCCATGCCGAGTTATCTGGTTAATAAGAGTGCATTGACAGAAATCTGGTGGCTGGGGTGTTTCACATTCCTCTATCTTCACAAGGCCCTATGGGTTTATGATGGAACTGACTGTGAGATTAACTAAATCAAGAAAAATAACATCAATATCTTATTGAGATTAAGATTTTTTCCAATGCCCCTCTGAAATCCAAAAGGCTTTAAGTAATGTTGAAAATCTAATTTATCTAGATTTGTATTTCATAAGATCTGCTGCATGTACTGCGGTTATAAAGTGGAGTGTTTCGTCAAACTGATTTTAAAACGGGCCTGTAAGGACTTTATTTTATGAGACTTGGAGCCGATGTCAACACTGGATACTAAATCAATAATTCATTGTGCTTATTAAGCAATCCATACCTTTTAATGGAAATTTTATAAACAGTATTTTTATTTTGGCATTAGTATTTTGGTGACATAATTCTGCCCTAAATTCACTTCATTAACTGAGCCACTGTTACGTTTGGATGTTGATGTTTAATATGTTTATATACACACATATATATATATATATATATATATATATATATATATATATATATATATAATGTTTTTTTCACATTTTAAATTATTACAGCATCTCTCGCGTATATACATACATACATACATACATACATATATATATATATATATATATATATATATATATATATATATACATACATACATACATACATACATGCATACATACTATATATATATATATATATATATATATATATATATATATATATATATATATATATATATCAAAACATATTAAACAAAAAGTGTAAGTGAAAAATTTGTCCATTTTGACCCAAATTTCAGTGTGTATATGTATTAATTGAGCCACTGTTACGTTGGGATGTTTAATACACACAATATTAACCCAATGGTTGGGTTTTTCCATATTTTACCACGTTTTTAAAACAACCAGAGTGTACTATCTATTTTATTGGCACTGGTCATTAAAAACCACCAGTTCAATTGTTTTCCCCAGTCCTGTAAGTGTGCGTTCTTTGACAAGACAGTTCCTCATCAGAAAGCATGACACAATCTCTCTTAAACAGTCTTTCTGAGAATATCTGACTGCACAAATATTGTTCTGCGTATACAGTAAAAGAAAATATACAAAAAGTCCATGACATGGACCAAGCAAGCACGAAGCCAGTCCAAGAGTCATTTCCTACAATCCATCCTCTGATTTACAGTAAATATTTATACATCTTTATGCACTCAGCAAAACCATTGAAGCAATCTCAGCAAACCTACAATGAAGACTGTTTGTGTATTTATGAGCACCATGTGGCTGTTTTCAGTACATTTAAGCCATTTGTGGGTCATTGCTGCACTTATGCATTTTTGGTTATAAACAGAAGGTTGTGTGTGAGTTTTCCTGATGGTTTTGCTGGGATGATGTATGGAACTAAACAAACCCAGACTCTTAAACATTCAGCCTCCAACTTTGTTTGTCATTCTGGCTACGTGGACGCATGGCGTGATTCTTTACAGCAGTGCCACATATACGGCACAGCTGCCTCTCACAGTCTGCTCAGATTTCAAATGCTTCTCCTAAAATGGCTAAAAATACACACCAAAAAATGCACCAAAATTCTGTATTTCAAATATACATGTTCCATACCTTATTAGTGAAGCCTGACTGCATTATGAATGTGCCGTCACAATTTTACACCACCGGTCAAAAGTTTGGAATAATTATGAGGTTCTTTTTTTTTTTACTCTCTTTTGCTCACCAAGGCTGCATATATGTAATCAAAAAATACAGTAAAAACAGCAATATTGTAACACATTACAAGTTTAAAAATATATTTCTATTTGAATATATTTTAAAAAGTAAAACAAGAGTTCAGGGTCACATGATCCTTCAGAAAGAAGTCTAAACTTTTAACTAAACTTTAATAATGGTTCTTATTATTAGCAATGTTGTTTTGTGGAATTAAAAAAATGTATATAAATGTTTTGTTTTTGATCAATTGAATGTATCTTTGGAGAATAAAAGTATGTATGTATGTATGTACACTGTAAAAAAAAACTTTTGCAGGACAATCGTCTTGGATTTTTAAGTTATTTCAACTTAAATTATGTTAAACTGACTTTAAAAAATGAGTTACATCTTGTATAACTAATAAAAACAAGTTTAACGTTTCTTAACTTATCTTGATGAGTTAAAACAATGTAAAAACCTATGTTGTCATAACTTATTGAACATATAATTTTTTACAGTGTATGTATGTACATCCCAAACTTTTGAATAGTAGTGTATCACAGTTTCGCAGCACAACTGTTTTCAACATAGACAATAATAAAAATTTCTTGAGCAGTAATTCATCATATTAGAATGATTTCTGAAGGATCATGTGACACTAGCTGTGTTTTTATTAAAGATTTAAGACTTTTGCAATATTTTCTATATAAAAAACGATTGCTAAATGACAGCGTTTCTATTAAGCAATGTAATGCAACTAAAACTTTTTTTTTCCTCTCGCGATGAGTAAGGTTTCATGATATCCCAGCCACTGCACTAGCCATTACTTTTAATCAGAGACGTAGATGTGTTATCCAAGCATTAATGGTAAGGACGGCCCCTTACCCATGAGAGCATCACAGGTGTGTGTGTGTTTCTCCCTCAGATCTGCTTCAAGATCTTCATGATAATGTGGCATTTCTGTTTCGAATCCAGTATTCCTGTAATTCTATTGTCTATTATGAGTTTAATAAAGGTCTCGTATTCTGCCCAAACATACCACGTCATCTGTAAAGAATGATCATACTTTTACATACACCAGGTGACCTGTACGTGCGGAAAAACTGTTTCCATTGCAGTTTTGTGCAAATTTCCTTTTTTTAAATTGCCTGAAAAACCACCTCACACATTTTTTTTTTTTTTTTTTTTGATATACGGGCGTTTTTGCGAAATTGACGCGTTTCCATTGGGCGAATTGTCAATACAATCTCAATTTGCACTATTTGAAAGTTAATGGAAATGCGGCTACTGAAATCTTGAGTAATGATGCTAAGAATTCAGCTTTGATCACATAAATGATATTTTAAAATGTATTACAATAGAGGGTATAATACAGGGTAATAATCTGTCCCAGTATTACTGATCATATCAACGCAGAACCAGAGACTTTCTTCAAAATCCTAATTATTCCAAACTTTTGACTGGTAGTGTAAAGCTGACAAGAAGTTTCCACATACACTGAAATCAGTTTCTTCTTGCTGTCACAACATGCATCTGCTTGCCAAGTAGATCCTCTGCTGTATTTCTGTGATTTAGCAGAAGCTTTATTAACAGAACCTGAAGAACATTGCCTAAATCCTGCCGTTCTCTCTCCCAAACCCTCTCAACCCGCTTCTGGGAACAATGGAACATTGTAGCCCAAGATTGAAGCCTTGTGTTGGTTCTTGTTCCTACAGTGTCTTTTCTTCGCTATATTCTCCTTCCCCAGCTCATATTTTCTTAGCGTGCTGTTTTATTTGTATGAAATCTGTAGCGGGCAGGCTTATGCAGGTGGGAGGCCTGGTAATTCAGCGAGCGAGAGTGTGTATGCCTATGTGTGTGACCTGCGGGCTACCCCTGCACAGTAGGCCCTTTGTGTACGGCGGAGGTTTATAACACCTCCACACACACACCCTCGCCCGCCTCCCTCTCTTTTTACAGTATCTCCTTTCGGTCGTGGCTGCAGCACACGGCCCAACATCACCCTTAAACACAGACTTCATAATGCTGCCAGCTCTTTATGCTGCATTGAGTCCAGTCAGATTTTCCACTGAGATGAAAATGTCTCTGATGCATGTAAGCCAGCTGATAATTGGCATGCCTTGTTACTGATTAATTCTTCTTTTGTGTCATTTATGGTGTGTTAAGAATGTCTAAGTAAGCGATGAGTGTGAGGTCAGATGTTATATGAATAGGTCTATATCAATTTTTTCCAGAGGCCCTCCAGTATTTCCTGTATCTAATCAGCTACACGGTCTTTGCCAAATACAGTGACTGGTATCAGGTTTGTTTTTCCCACTGCGCTGGAAGTTTGCCTTTAGCTTGTCTTTTCCAACTTCCTGCTGACATTTGACCTTTCACACCTTCTTTACCTTGAACTATCAGTCCTCATAACCCAGGTATAAAGACCTCTGGTGCTGCACACCACCACTATGGCCCAGATTCGTTTTGTTCGATCAGACCCGTCTACACCTGGTGTTTTAATCTGTCTCTTTTGTCCACTTTCAACCACTTTTGTCCTGATTTTTGCGACTCTATGGGCAGGTAAATGTATGATTTTTTTCAGCTCTTTTGATCTAATGGATAAAATAAGCTCACATGGAGATGACGGAAAAACATACGTAGAGCAGTTCTCTGACAGCCGCAAGACCAGCCGAATGCTGTGAGTGTTAAAATAGAAACATTGAGAATATTGGTAAGTTTTTCATTTTAAAACCAAACTTGGGTCTTCAGCAAACAAAGTTTAAATTCCATCTGGCTAGTGAGCTTCCTATTATGTTCACGGTAGGCGGAGAGTACACGGTTCAAACACTCAACCTTTAACACTACACAAAAGCAATCCGGTCGACTGCGTTTTCGACTACCTCTGGAAGTGGTTGAAAGTGGACAAACTCAAAAAGACTCCATTTACACCTGTATTTAGCATCGCCCACTTGTGTTCCAGTCGAACAAAACATGTCTTAAGAACAGGTTTAACAAGAGCCTATGACAGGACAGGTATCCTTATACATAAAGGGATAGTTCACCCAAAAATGAAAATCCTGTCATTAATTACTCACCCTCATGTCGTTCCAAACCCGTAAGACCTTCGTTCATCTTGAGGAATTGAGAGGTTTCTGAAGCATCCGTTCAGGTGAGCTCCACGAGGCAGGCATGCGATGTTGACGCAGGAGCTAGCCAATGGCGCTGGACCTTTATTTACAACGTAAACTGCGTAGGAGACTGACACAGACAAGAAGAAATTGTTAAATATAGTCGTTATTTTTGTTTGTATTTACAAAAAAAAAAGTATTCTCATCGCTTCATAACATTAAGGTTAAACCCATAGACAGTAAAAGAAATGGACAGAGTGTTCCCATAGACTTCAACAGCGGAAAATGAGGTCAATTAGAGGCACTTACTTCCTGAGCGAACTGCGCAGGCTCAGACTAAGCTTGACGACGTAGATGTGACGTGAGCCTCCTGTCTGACAGCTGTAGGTCTTCTAGTAGTTGTGGAAAGTGAAATCTAAATCACTTTGTTTAAATATTTTCTCCCGTTGCTTTTGGCTCACTATCGGCTTCTCCCCATTCTTCTCCCTTGACTTTATCGGACTTTATGTCTCCACGTCCCCCCAACTGCCTCATAGACAGTAAAAGATTGTTTCTGAGCGTCTCCTCAGGTCTATACGGTAATTTCTCTACTGTGTGACAGAGTCGCGTTGGTTATGACACAATCGTTAGCCTATTTTTACAAAAACAGCTTCTACGGGGCGATAGTGTAAGATACAAGGTAACGGAGCCTTTTAGGCAGTCGTGTTTCTTTATAAATAAACAATGGACAAATGGAGTCTTTAAACGCCTCAGATGTAAAGTTATTCACTGTCAAAGTGACTCAAAAATGAATGGGAGTCAATGGGATGCTAACAGCAGGTGATGGCTTGGTTAGCAATGGCAGCCCCTATGGGTGGAACGCTTTCCGAGTGCTAGATTACCCGCTTGGTTAAACCACTGGAGTCACACACACTATTTTTAATAATGTCTTTACTGCCTTTCTGGGACTTGAAAGTGTGCGTTGCGTAGCTGTCTATGGAGGGTTCAGAGAGCTCCAAAATTCATCCAAAATATCTTCATTTGTGTTCTGAAGATGAACAAAAGTCTTACAGGTTTGGAAAGATGGTAATTAATAACAGAATAGTTTCGTTTTGGGTGAACTCTCATTTTAACAAAAAATATGATTATAACTATTAAGGGTTTTAGACAAGTGACAGACCAATATTAGTCGGGTCAAATAATGGCTGATATTTGTTCTGCCCCGCTCTGTCAATATATATTTAATCTATTATTATTATAATTAATAAATAATGTCAAATACATTATTAGAATTTATGTGTATATTATTATTAATGTAACAAATAATAATAATTTGATATATATATATATATATATATATATATATATATATATATATATATATATATATATATATATATATATAGTGTATTGTATTGTATTGTGTAATGTAGTATTTACAAATAGCTAAAATTGATTACAATAAATTCTGTTCCAGTGTACACACACACACACACACACACACACACACACACGCACACACACACAAACATATGTGTGTGTGTGTGTGTGTGTGTGTGTGTGTGTGTGTGTGTGTGTGTTATTTGCAAATACTACATTTTTATGAAAGTATGCACAAATTCACTCTTAATTGTATGCCTAATATAATAATATAATCACTCTCAATAATATGCCAAAAAAAAAAAAACTTTACAACTTTTTGTCATCATAACAACAAGCAGAGCAGCAGCAAGAATATCAAACACTGGGCCATATCTGATTATCGGAGACTTGTTCTCCTAAGTCCAGTGCTATATGCTTGGCTAACGTACGCTTCTCCCCCCCCCCCCCCCCCAAACCCCCGAGCAAAAGCCGTGAAGTCCTCTCTTCCCACAAACCACATCTTCCCTGGATGAGTAAAAGCACACAGTGAACAAGATGATCCATCAGTTAGAAAACAGAGACGGTCAGTCTGGTGGATATTGCCAAGCTACTTGTGGTTTTGCCTCCAGCAGAAGAGAAACAGAATCTCCTGTTGAGGCACCCACAAATAACAGCATAATCAATGTGTACAGACTATTTGGGCTTGATAAACCAACCACAGCCCGAAAAGAGTCAAATATCGCAGATATTTCGCAGCACAAGACGTAAAATAACACGTTTGTGGTTTAGCCGTGATGTGAAATGCTTGCTCAGGTCCACTTTCACTGACTCCAGTGTAATATCTGTATATGCAAACCCGACCGGATCGCCTTCAAGGCCACAGAACAGAACCACAGATCGCTTCTGTACCACTGCCGCTATTATTAACCCAAATCCAGCCCCAAAACTTCAGACTTCACCACCTCCGGCCCCTTTGTTTATTTCTTCAAGTTTCCACTGAACCGTCATACCACGTTAGCATGCAACGTTTTCAATTTTGAGCCTTATGAAGTTTGAGGCAGGACTTTGTAAGAATACCGGAGGAATGTAAAGCAAAGGGGGGGTTTGTAAAGAAAGAGAAAATAAGATTTATAGCGCTCTCCCTTAAAGTCAATATGAGTTTCGGGTTTCATCAACGGGGCTGCCCAGATTTATGTTTAATAAGTTTCAGGTGGTGAGGACGGAGGGGGGGGGGGAGTTTTGACTATTTTAGCCCAGCGCTGTCAGAACCCACAGCAATGCTTCAATTTGCACGGCAGCGGCGCGTCTGGAACAACAGAGCTACCTTTGTCCTGCAGGCGGAGATGGCGGCATGGGGCTGTGGAGCACGTGAATCACAAACACACACGCCTGCCGTGAGCTCAACCTCGGCTGACAGCAGAAAGATGGAGGGCCACATCAATAGCTTATAATCAAAGACAGCAAGAAGTCTGGAGTAAACTGAGAACTTATACAAGAGATTGACAAGCACCTATTAAATTAAACATGTTTGGTCATATTTCAGTCTAAAATAAAAAGGGAACAGTTTTTGCATGGTGACTTTCATGAAAATTAAACAACCACAGTCCCAGATGCCAATTGCCTAATATCATATAGAAAAAAAATGTGTGTGTGTGTGTGTGCCTTTTTTTCGTTCAGTGCTCACCCATTCTTTTGTCTTAACTTTCTCTCTCTCTTTGTTTTGAAACTCTGCCTTGTTTAACTTTCACCTTTTCTATTCATGCTTTTGTGTCTCTCCACACCCTCTGACAGACGGGCCTGCCCCTGCTCAGGTAGTGAGAGAACAATAACCCCTCTGTGTGCGGGACGGCAGACCGGACCCCCTCAGGCTCGAGGGAGGAGAGAATGAGGCGGGCCGGGGCAGGACAGAACGTGTCGGAGTCTACACTAAACATATGGGGAGAAATATCTCACTGCTACTTCCTGTTAAAGTTGACAGCTAATCATTGCTGGAGAACCTACACTGTTGTTTACTACTTTATACTGTTAGAAACAGACAGACAGACAGACACACACACACACACACACACAGACACACACACATACAGATAAACATACAGACCGACAGACAGACAGACACACACACACACACACACACACACACACACACACACACACACACACACACACACACACACACACACACACACACACATACAGATAAACATACAGACCGACAGACAGACAGACAGACAGACACACACACACACACACACACACACACACACAGACAGACAGACAGACAGACAGACACACACACACACACACACACAGACAAACATACAGATAAACACACACAAACAGACAGACCGACAGACAGACAGACAGACAGACAGACAAACAGACAGACACACACACACACACACACAAACAGACAGACAGACAGTAAAACAGACAAATACACACATGCAGGCAGACAGACAGACACACACACACACACAAACAAACACACACAGACACGCAGACAAACTTACAGACAGACAGACACACACACACACACAAACACACGCACACAGACAAACATACAGACAGACAACATGCAGGCAGACAGACAGACACACACACACACACACAAACACACGCACACAGACAAACATACAGACAGACAACATGCAGGCAGACAGACAGACACACACACACACACACACACAAACACACACCCACACACACACACACACGCAGACAAACAGACACAGACAGACATAAATACATGCAGGCAGACAGACAGACAGACAGACAGACACACACATAAAGACAGACAGACAGACATACAGACAGACATGCAGACAGACAGACAGACTGATAGAGAGAGAGATGGATAGATAGACAGATTTAATTGTACACTAAAGCTAATATAACCACAAAACAAACTCATTTATTAACTATAAAAAAAAAACTCACATAGGGACAAAACACACACATACAACCAACATGGTCATCATGACTAAAATGGTTTTGACAGTCTCTTCTGGAATGATACTGCATGGAAACACAAACACATGAATATGAATGAAACTCAATAAGCATCAGTGTTTCTCCCCTGCAGGCATTTCCTTTCACTCTATTGTCTCTGTGCAGCCTATACTTGCAGTTTACTAAGACAAGCATCGCTCTTACTATTGTTCATACTTTTGTTAGCGATTCTAGTAAAGTATTCAACTTCAGCATCATTTGTGCTACAGTCACGAACCACTTGGGCCAGTGAGCGACCACACTGCAACACACTAGCATCATGGTATAGGTTTTGCAGAGGAAAAAATGCCACTCACATTTTCTGCAGAAAATGTCAAAAACAAATGTCTCTTCTGGACTGTGCTCCTTGCGTAACTTGGAACTTCAGGTTGTTCTAGAAGTCACAGTCAGCTCTGCAGGCACTGAGATCATTTGGACAAAACGTTCGGTATGAATCATTATGAGATTTAAGACTGAAAAGGGCAAAATGATGAGGTACTGCAAAAAAAATATAGAATAATTCCTGCAAATTTTTGCCCTTTAGAACTTTAGAGTCTCACATTTCTTCCAATATTTGACAACCATGTACTGCCTGGTAAAATGTTTCTGGCAAGAAAACTGGTGAAATCCTGAAGAGGATCGGTAACATGCTCTAACTGCTCCTGCAGAAGATCAAACACCACGTGAAATGAGACATAATAGCTAGAAATGAAAAATGTTTTAGACACATAATGGACCATAATGTTCTTCTGTAGGTCATTAAACTTCAGAGGAGAAGAAATGAAAGAATGTGAAATGTGCTTTTGCAGCTTTTGCAGCACATGCAGCTTTTCCAGATATCTTTTCTTCTTAAGAAAGCAGTATTTTTTATTTACCATAATGAGGATCTGAAACATGCTAATGTTTATTAAAGCACTTTAACACTGCATTGATTGGTTTACAACTATATGAAGGGATAAAGGCACACCAGAAGAAAAATTTGCTTTTCACTACTCCCATAGAGTATGATTACACACACACACACACACACACACACACACACACACACGATCAAATCATTAAAAATCATTAAAGGCACAATATGTAATTTTCACCACAAGAGGTCACCTATTCAGAACAAGGCACAGCTTGAGGACAGTTGTTGTCTTCACATCTACAGCCAGTGGAAAGGATCTGATGAGACAGAAATCGAATGTTTTAGAGATTTATTAACATCATGATGCAGGGTGTGGCTGAACGAGGCACTGGAGCGATTGTTAATGAGAGACGAGTGCGACACGCTGCTTGAGAGCAGTGGAGCTTTTCTTTTATTCTGCCGGAGGCGAGCATTTCCACTTCTTTCGCTCATGCGTACTTGGAGTAAAGCAGCGCTGTTTATTATATTTGATAGATTTGAGTGTGTTGAAAGTTATGTTTAATGCTACTTGAGTTCGTTTGGCGACTACTATGAGACACTTGTTGCACACTGCAGTAAGCTAGATCGATATTAGGCACGGTAAAATATGGTAAATCATGAATAAGAGATTTAAACAATAAGTTGAGCTATAACAATGACTAGTTTTCTGTTTCTTTGGTGTTTCCATGGTTTATAAAATCAAACCAAAATAAAACTGGAATCAAAGGTAACGCGGGGATGCTGTCATTGATAGGTCAAGCACGGACACGGTCGGTGTTCTGGATACAATTGCTGATTTCTCTGGATTCAAACATTCTTGGAAACATGTGGGATAATGAAAGTACACAAGTCAACAAAATATATAACATTGTTCTAGTGGTTTTTGGTTATTTTAAACCAAAAATCTTACATATTGTGCCTTTATCAAGACCTTTGTCTGAAAATATAGACAATCATTTTATTGATTCTCATTTGATACTTAAATCTACTACATAAAAAAAACAACCTAAAATTAATATTAGATCAAATTAGAGCAGAATCAACGTTGTATGTGATCGTGTCAAGAAGTAGCCAAATTTTCACATGCATCATAAAAAGTGGTTCTTCAGAAAAGTGCTGAGCTGGAATTTTGCGGAAACATGATGGATATGGTCACAGGACCAAAGATATATACCAAAATCAGTTATACTTTATTTAGATATAGTCCACTTTAGACACTCTACAAACTATAAGTAACTTTGCAACTACATGAAGAACGTCTAAAGTGGACTACAGAGATAAAGTGTTACCCTAAAACAGTCAATGGCACATTATATCTATTATTCTTGCAGTTGCAAAGGAGCCTTAAAGACTGTCATGTGCAACTTTCCCATAAACAACGGCAGAAACGTTCAGGAACATGCACACACACTGTGGGGAATGTAACTCCATCAATGTCAGTCACGACACAAAACAATCATTTCAAAAACCTACTTAAATTACTATTGTATGTCTTTTCAGTGATATTTCGAAGAGAAATTGGATGTTTTTTGTCTCTGTGAATGCTGCAGGATGTGATACTGTTTTCCGTGAGGCTTGTTGATTTGTTTTGTGGGAGTATTGTGTGAGGCGTGTAAAATCATCCGTTTCTTTCAGTGAGCGCACGCTTCGGCTCCCCATCTCACCGCGAGACACAAAAGAGCATTTCTCCCAGGGGCTTCTCAGGTGTATCGCTTTCCTCAGGTGAGCCTGGCTCAATCTGAAGCTGTGAAAAACACACAATATGTCCTATGAAACGCCACTCCATTCTTCCCATAATTCAATCCTGCGATTATAGAAGCTTCTTATTTTCTGCCTGAAGACTGAGCTTCATTCAATCAGATGATTGCGAGATGGACTGTACATTTCCATCAAATCTATTGCAGTGTTTTAGATCTGAATATATCTTTTTTTGTTTGCTTGTTGGTAGATATGAATGTAATCTGTGCTATAAAAATTTTAATTGCAGAGATTTTGGAAAAATTAAACTTCCAATATTAACAAGGCTTTATATACTTGTAGTTCAGTTCGGTTGGTTGGTTTAGTCCAAACCAAAAAAAGCATTTAGTCCTGGTCTGCTTGGGATTCACATTGGCATTTTTAACACCGAACCTAAAGGCATATACATTCATAACCTCATTGGTCTGCTTTCATTACGTAAATTTAGAGACAGAACTTACTAAACAACCAAACCAATGCTGTGTGCTGGGCTACATGTGCTCGTTGTGTGTGTGTAGCTATATGATGATATTTTGGCCAGCTGAGAATTCACAATAATTGTGGCCACCGTGTTTTGGAGAAAAGCATTTATTTCATAATGTGATTAACCAACACAATCTCATGGTCATGCGTATAAATAGTACGAGTTTACAATCTCGTGGAATGTATACGCCAAAATGAGTTTTGGCGTGCGTATGGTACGCGGTTTTTCGCGTGCATATGAGACGCACTTTATGGCGTGCATATGACACGCTCTTGGGTAGGTTTAGGGTGGTGGGGTGGGGGGTTCGTATGTATAATACGCCATAAAGTGCGTCTCATATTCACGTGAAAAACCGCGTACCATACGCACGCCAAAACTCATTTTGGCGTATACTTTCCACGAGATTGCAAACTCGTAGTATTTATACGCACCCCCTATTTTCAAATCTTTTACTTCAATGAAAGGTTACATTTTTGTGAATTTTTTGAATAAAATATCAAAAGGATAAACAATGCAGATTTATTTTTTATATATTGTGTATATATATATATATATATATATACACACACACACACACACACACACACACACACGTATATACACACACCCCGCAAGTTACAACATTTTAAATTATACACCATTTTTTTAGTGTTCGAAATACGGTGTGCAGATTCCGTGAGTGCCGGTCGTAATTAAGAGACATAAATATAGCACACACAGTGATATGATCTCAGGACTGACATACTATTCCTTTCCAAACAATAGCAGAAAAGATTCTCGCCCCGCGAGTCAAGCAGGGACTCCCTCTCCACTCGCTCATTCCCACGTGCTGGTAGGACACACCGCCAGACAGCCAGGCCAGATTGTAACCTGAACTCAGTACTGCAACCTCGCACCATGGTTTACACTTTCACACAGTGAATGGTGTCATATATTGCTGTAAACCAGGTGAACAGTTACACCTGCAATCAAAATCCAGGTATCGCTGTCTAATCACGGTGAAACCCCTGCCACGTGTTCACAAGCCTTTTCAGAAAATCAGAACAAGTCACAGTACACGCTGACCCTATTCATACCTGGGATTAGCATCCATCTCAGGTGTCTGATCACAAGAGGTCATGCAAGATAACCATTTTCAAGATTGCCAGTCTCAAATGCAACATTGCATGCATTTGGCAGATACTTTTATCCAGATTGACTTGCATTGCATTTAAGTTCAACTGATGCACTCCCTGGGAATCAAACCCATGACCTTGCTATTGTTAGTGCTGTGCTTCATGCTGATGTTACACATGCCAAATATGTCACGTGATCTTTTTTGTCTCTAAACAATTTGCTCTGAAATGGATTATAATGGTGTGTTTTTCATTTCAAATAGATTTAAAATGTTTACACTATTTTTGCAGAGACACTATACATTTTTTTTCTTATATTAAAGGGATAGATTTACTCAAACTCCAGTCATTCTAGGTGTATATGATATTCTTCTTTCAGAAAAATAAAATGTATTTAAAGTTATATTATACATTTTAAAAAGTCCTGGCTCTTCCGAGCTTTACTTTATAATGGCAGTGACTTGTTGGTTAATTTTTGTCCTTAGAAGTGCATCTATCCATCATATAACCAGAGGTGTCAAAAGTACTGGCATTCATTACTCAAGTGGAAGTATAGATACTAGGGTTTAAAAATACTTTTGTAGAAGTTGAAGTATCAACTCAAGCTTTTTACTTAAGTAAAAGTGTAAAAGTACTGGTTTTCAAAACTACTTAAAGTATAAAAGTAAAAGTAATGTAAGGAAAAAAATGCCATTAAAGACAAAAGCTTTGGCCACACCACAGGGGCCTATAGTGCACTACCCCACCTCCTCAAAAAAACATTTTTCTAAAGGCCATAATGACTATAATGTTATATTCAAATGTTAATGCTGAAAAATTTGGGATGCACTGGCTACCTGTTTCAGCCACATATATACCCATTGAAAATTAATGCATTTTAGTACAATGGACATATGTGTACTGCTGAGCATGTTTCCTGAAGCGGAAGATATGATGGCTAGTTGCCTATAAGTTATGAATATCCTTTATCGGAATGTAAATGTAGGCTACATGTGTGATCAGTGTTGCCAGATTGAGTCGACGCTTTAGAGCCCTACGGGCCCTGACTTTTACACCCCTAACCTCATACCCACTGTCGGCCGCTGACTGCTTGGTTGTCACTTTAAAAAAAATTAACAAACAAACAAATTATCCAAACATTTTTCTAAATTAACTTTATTAAAGAAACTAAACGAAATATAACTATTGGACATTACAAACAAAGCTGAACTATTTTAATGACTGCAGAAGTGTGTCATAAGAAGGATTGTGCAGGGCTCAAAGCAGTGGCGCCTCCAGAAATTTTTCATAGGGGTGGCCAGATGGGGCCGCTTAAAATCTTGGGGTGGCACACCAAAACTAGAAACCATAATTTCAGAATTTTATTCTACTGGTGTAGTAAACCGGCCTGTAGCACGTCACGACACATAATTCCGCGTCGTCTTTTACTAAAAAATATTTTTTGACTTATTTACTTACCAGTAGTCTACGTCTTCTAACGTTAACTTCTTTTGAAATTGTTGACTGACGGGCATGAGCTGACCTGTTGCTGTCTGAGCGCACAAAGACTTATTAATAAGTCTATTAATTTATGAGGCTCTTCAGTTCAAATTATCCAGTACCAAAATAATAATACTCTTTATTTTCCAAGTTCATAAATGATTTTCAAAATGGATTTGGGAAAAAAAAAACATACACACAAAATGACTTATTTTAAATATAAAATATATAAAAGTCTTGGGCATGTCAAAGATTAGTAACAACTTTAGCTTTGATGCATTGTTAGTTTTTGTGCAGCATCAGATTTTTCCTCCCTCATTTATTGTTCGTGGCTGTTTTTGCCCCATTGACTTCCATTATAGCCTCATTTTTTGATTGGAAAGCAATGACACCACATAATCATGCATTTTTGATTGTTGGTGGTTTTCCCAGTTGGGAAGAGGTAAAATGTGTAATTTTTACAGTTGATAACCAGGTGGCACCATTAACCCTTTAGATAGGCCTGTGCTGAAGAAAAAGAAGAAGCTTAGTTTCTGGCATTTGTATAGAATAACTGCATATAAATGAGGGATTAAAAAAAAATGTAAATCTGATGCTGCATACAAACTAACAATGCATCAGAGCCACTGTTGTTACTAATCTTTGACATGTCCAAGACTGTGATAAAAGGTCAAAAAATATCCAGTCCACAATAATTTTTTATTTTGAAAATAAGTTATTTTGTGTGTATGTTTTTTTTTTTTCAAATCAGTTTTGAATCCGTTTTTGAAAATAATTTATGAACTTAGGCAGTTAAAGAGTGATAAGAGTGACAATGAAACAATGACAGCAGCTCAACAATAAACATGGAATCAAGTATGTAAACTTGCAACAGAACACATTTTAAATGATTTTACTTTTGATTATTTTATTTATTTCTGAAGAACTCTTTAGAAGACTGTATTGGTGTACTTTAAAGGAATAGTTCACCCAAAAATGAAATTTCTGTCATCATTTACTCTCCCTCATGATGTTCCAAAGCTGTATGAGTTTCTTTGGTCTGTTGAACATAAAATAATATATTTTGAAGAACGTTTGTAACCAAATATTTGCTTTGGGGGCAACATTGACTTCCATGGTAGGAATGTCTCTTGTATTCTACATAAAGAAAAGCATACAGGTTTGGAACAACTTGAGGGTGAGGAAATTATGACAGATTTTTTGTGGGTGCACTGTCTCTTTAAGCAGTCATTCTGAACCAGTAACCACTTTACTGACAAATCTGAAATTCAAAAATGTTTAATCCTCTTTATTAATTTACTATTATGACTATATTATTATGTAATTATTTGTCTCATTTTAATCTAAATATTTTTTAAATATCAAACTGCTAAATGATAAATTTATAACATTAATAGGCTATAATCTATTAAATTAACCTTTCTAATGTCTAGAAAAAATAAGTCTGCCAAGCTCTGATAAAGTATGGAATATTATATTATATTATCCATTAAAAAAACAATAGGCCTACCTTTAGTTCACGGACGTGTCTGTCATCGCATGCTTTAAGTCAGACAGTCTGAGACACTGAAATGCTTCTCTGCAAAGGGTGCAGTTTGTCTTAGGTTCATCTTAAGTTACTGGACAGCCCTATATCAGGAAATCCTCTTGCGTTCAAACTGTGGACGCGAGCTCGACATGTTTTTAAAAAACCGCGCAGGTTTCCAGCGCATGTTCTCGAGACTCCGTCGCTATGGCAGCAAAGCGCCGCTAAAATGCAATCTTGTGCATCGCGTCCCATATTGGTTTGATACGGGACGCGTCATTTTGCTTATTTTAAAAATTGATTGGACTAGTACCTAGCGTCCCCCCCAAACCTACGCCATGGCCAGTGGGGTGGCCAGGGGTTCGCCAGGGGTGGCCGTGGCGCCACTGGCTCAAAGGTCACCAAAACTGGCAAAATAATGTGATGATATTTTATTGAAGAAGCCACTTTAAGTGCAAACAGTGCCCAATATAAGATATCGGAAAAAGCACATAATTAACAGGCATTTCACATTAAAACACACCACTGCCAAAATGCGTAATTCATTGATATACTGTACAATAATCCGCCGACAAAAAAATAACAACAATGCATTTAGCTTTGCTCTGACAAAACTACAGTACCCTTGTGAAGTTCATAGAACACGCACTTATCCCAGTCAAAACTGGTTCATCATTGATTCAAACCTCTTTCGGCAGCTGTTGGGGTTGCTAGTTCCAGATGTCCTGAGTGTGTATTATGATGGACAGGATCATGATTATAGTCTTCGAGTCACAGGTGTAATCCACGTTTGAGAGTTGGTTCACTCTACCACTCCTTACTGTACAAACGGCTTGTGTATATATATATATACTGTATGTATGCCACTTTAGCATAGCAATCACTTGAATATACATCTACAACGAGTTATCGCGCTAAAAACCTGGCTGTCATGAATGAGCGCGTCTGCTGCTGATCGCTGATTGACTGAAAGTGCGTGCTCGTGCGCTGGAACCCGCCCAATCTGGCAACACCGTGTGTGATTTGTGCTTTGAGTCATGTGCAGGCGCGATGTAACCAATAGGGTGTTGGAATGGTATATGTTTACACTTCTCATCCAACCACAATCAAATTCACCATCCGGATGACGCGATTTATCTGCATAGTTTTTTTTTTTTAAACAAGATGAAATGAAAGAGGAGTAACGAGGCTATTTTTAAAAAGTAAGGAGTAGAAAGTACAGATAATTGCTTGAAAATGTAAGGAGTAGAAGTAAAAAGTAGGCAGAAAAATAATTACTCCAGTAAAGTATAGATACCAAAAATTTCTACTTAAGTAAGGTAACGAAGTATTTGTACTTCGTTACTTGACACCTCTGCATATAACTGCTTCACACGGCTCCGGGGGGTTAATAAAGGCCTTCTGAAGAGAAGTTAATGTGTTTGTGTAAGAAAAAAAATCCATATTTAAAACTTTATACACTGTGAGAAAAAAGGTACATTGCTGTCACTGGGGCGGTACAAAACCAAAAAGGTTCACATGTACCTTTTAAAGTACTAATTTGCACTCTTAAAGTACTGATACGCATCTTTAAAGATACTAATATGTACCATTTAGGGGTGTTAAGATGTACCTTTACACTTTTGTACCTTAGTGACAGTGACAGCCTTTTTTTCTGAGAGTGTAGACTAAAATGACTAGGCGGATTGCCATATGTTGTTTCTATGATATGAGAAAGATGTGGGAAACTCAGATAATTCTCACTCTCCATGATTCCACATTTCACACATTTGACATGCCTTGAGATTTACCAGGACATATAAAAGGTCAGCCAAGTTATCCAACCTTCTTCCGTTCCCAGTGAGATATGGAGACTAAGGTCTCTTCCCGACAAAAGCCAGCAGTGAAAACCTGCGATTTTGTGAGCCATTCATTGCCATGAATATATCAACAATATTCTGCTTGTACTTGTGCAGAGTTACTGATGTAACATCCTCAGGTTGAAAGTTTATCCAAAAGTAATGACTTCAACAAACAAACAAAAACACAAAAGTTGGGCTTTTACTTGTGTTAGGGTGCATGTTTCTATGAAGAAAATGCTTTTAAATCAAATTGCTTGGGTTGTCATTGATTTTAAATCATTGTAAACTCATTGGCTCATGAAAAGTGAAAGTGTGATCATGGAGAAAGCTTGCAGACAAGAAAACAGTGTGGATTCTAATTCATTAGTACTTATAAAGCACACAATAATGCCTTATTCTGCATGACCATATTCTACATCCCATAATCCCACCCAATAACCAAA
Source organism: Pseudorasbora parva (assembly GCF_024679245.1). Classification (NCBI taxonomy): domain Eukaryota; kingdom Metazoa; phylum Chordata; class Actinopteri; order Cypriniformes; family Gobionidae; genus Pseudorasbora; species Pseudorasbora parva. The sequence goes on along the minus strand of NC_090188.1, from coordinate 5,915,602 downwards.
CGTAAAAAACTACCATACGAACTATTAATAAACAGACATAAGGAGTTTATTGAGGCAAAAAATTTGGTTAATAGTGAGAATTGGACCCTAATCTAAACCTGTGACCGTATTTGTTTTTGCTTAGAGTAAGGTGTAAAAGTCCAGTTTTGACTCATTTAAACTGGAAATTAACATAAAAGACTTTAAAACAAAGAGAGGATTATACCATAAAATGAAGAAAACATATAATACTAAAACTTATAACGAACATATAATGCACTAATTATCACACTGACCATGTGAAATGAAGAATATTATTTAGCATTATTAACAGGTTTATTTAAAGGCAAAAAGACAAACTAAATACTAACACATTATTATTCAAGTCCAGTTCATAACACAAATGCATTATAAAAGAATGCATGATCTTGGATATTATAACAAGTACAGTTAGAACCATCCTTCTCTGAACTAGTATGAATGGAGCTCCTTCACTACGCATAAACGTGTGTCTGCATGCCTGGAGAAAAGAATAGTTTGACTAGAAGAATTACTAACACTATGGGTGCGTTCACACTTGTAGTTCGGCTAGTTTGGTTCGCTTGATCCGGACCAAAAAACAAAAACAAAACATAGTCCTGGTCCGCTTAGCGTTTAAAATGGCATTTTTAACAGCGAACCTAAAGTTACCGAACCAAAGGCATAGGGATACGGTCACAACCTGATTGGTCGGCTTATATTACGTAGGAGCTCGCTTACCGAACATTCAAAACAATGCTGTGTGCGGATTACACGCCATCATTTTATGCGTGTACATATGGCATTATTTTTACCAGCTGAGAACTCATGAAGAGCTCATGAAATGTTCAAAACATTCAAAACAGCACTAGGATTTCCTCCTGTGCAGAAAAGAGACGGACGTCTCTTATGCAAAAGAAACGGCCGTTCTGCCGTCTGTACCTGCTAATAATGGGCAGGTCCTTTGATGAGAAGAACCAAGTATGCTTTTTGTGTGTTTTTTCTAGCATTTTCGAAACATGCTCGTCTGACCAAATATTGATTAGGCTCTTCCTCGTTGCACCACGTTTGCCCTCTAACGTTAAAGTTATTCATTTTGGATACACCGATCTTTCCGCGTCGTCAAATCAGCTGACTATGCGTCGCATCTTGTGACATTACGTCCGGTTTTTGGTCCGTTTACATGTCTTTGGTCCGTGTTGCGTTCATATATCAATCGAACCGCACCAGAGTTCGTTTGGAAGCGGACCAAGACCCATCTTTTTAGGGTGCGTTCACACTTGTCATGTTTGGTTCGATTAAAACGAACCCTGGTGCGATTGCTCGGTTAGTGCGGTTCATTTGAACATATGTGAACGCTGCCATCCGAACCCTGGTGCGCACCAAACAAGCGGACCGAGACCGCTAAAAAGATGAGTCTCGATCCGCATCCTACGTAATATAAGCCGACCAATCAGGTTGTGACCGTCTCCCTATGCCTTTGGTTTGGTAACTTTAGGTTCGCTGTTAAAAATGCCAGTTTAAACGCTAAGCGGACCAGGACTATGTTTTGTTTTTGTTTTTTGGTCCGGACCAAATGAACCAAACTAGCTGAACTACAAGTGTGAACGCACCCTTAGCGGTCTCGGGCTGCTTGTATGGTGCGCACCAGGGTTCGGATGGCAGCGTTCACATATGTTCAAATGAACCGCACTAAACGAGCAATCGCACCAGGGTTCGTTTTAATCGAACCAAACATGACAAGTGTGAACGCACTCTAAATCAAATTATCTTTTCTTATTTCCATGGCTTTACAATCTCAGTAGTACATTATTGACATTATTGATTCTGGAGGAACATAAACAGTTGCATTAAGATATCAATCTAAAAGAAAATTTCGGTATACAAAACCATAAGTGACGGCAACAATATTAAAACAAAACTTTTCTGTATAGCTATTTTGAAACATTGAAAAAACATGAATTGACTGCGTAGAAATCTAATAGCAGCACAGGAATAATTTGCTTAAAAAGCTGCATGATTTGAGGAATTATTGTGTGTCGCAAAAATGGATATATGCTGAAGTTTAATAGTTAAGGTTATGGATTTAATTGATGGTTACCTTAAAAAACAACATTATTACATAATGAAGAAGTGCAATCGAACTTTTGAATGTACTTTATATGTCACAAATTCCTTAAGCATTGTCAAAATGCATACTCATACTTTTACTTAGTAATGATTAAAACATACTATATGTGGAAAAATTGGGGATATAAAGGAATGTAAATATTAGGCTTTCCATCCATGAAGAGACATTTTGGAAATTACTGGAAATAAAAAAAGATATGGATGCATTTTTATCTTAATGAGTGCAATCTTAATTAAATTACTTATAATTGTTGTAAATTGGAAAACCTAGGGAATCCTGGATTAAAGAGCATTGAATAAAAAATATATATTTATACATTTCAAAAGGGTATCTTGGGTCTTAAACATTGACAGCCGCTCCAGTCCAATTACATCTAATTATTTGGTTAACATGTGGATAAAGTAGTTTAAATGAGGCTTTAAAACACAGGTGGGGACAGATGGGACGGACTGGGGATGGATGTGCTGTCATTTGTCAGGGGGTGGAAACTTTAGCCCTGTCGCCCACAGGGGGGAGACTTATCAACGCGCGCTGAAAAATGGACATGAGTGCCGTCGGCTGGGCGAGACTGGCGGAAACTCAATACACCCATGCCCTTCATTCGTCAAGTTCCTCCCCTTGCCTTCCTGATGTCTCTATTCCACTGATTTTTGCTTACTATAGTTTGCAATTTAATAACGGTGTGTGTGCGTGCTCCAAAACAGACCTCGTGCCACATGAGCGGGTATATGTGCTGTGTGTGTTTGCTCATGTTATATCCTCTGCTCTCCGGGTCGCATGGCTGTCATCACATAGTCATATAGTCGGAGTCTGTAAGTCACTGAATTACCTCAAGGGTATGGAGGTCTCGTACTCTCCCTAACCTGGGCTACGTTTCTCAAAACCCTTGAGCCAAGTTGATCATAGAGACGTTGGTGCCAATGGATCTACTTAGGCTGATGATGCTCTTGAAAAAAGCAGAGTAATGCTCAGCGTCCAATTCTCACTACTAACTTTTGCCCTAATAAACTCCTAATATGTGCTTTATAAGTGGTAATAAACAGACAGTTTCCTATGCGTGCTAATGAACAGCTAGTTCATAGTGAGAATTGGACCCTAAACTAAAGGTGACTTGACATATCATGGACCCAAAAGTAATTTGCACTCAAGTCTCACAGCTGCATTACATTAGATAGAAAATATCAAACCAAGTGTCCTTTAAAAGAAATACAGTACAAGTAGACTTTTCAAACTAGCCTTTCACAAAAAGCACTTGGTTAGGTTTTAAATGATAAAGAATAAATTTATGGTTCTGTGGATACTCTACCTGTGTGAACTTGAGGGGAACTAACCTCATACACTCACTAAAAATCACCAAAAGACCAGAAAAAAATTAATAATAATAATAATAATCTAGTTTGTACAAGATCCTCTAAAATGTTAAATATTTTAAGAATCGTTTTACCTTCAATTCACTCATCTGCTCATTTAACACTTTATTATAGTTTTTTATTCCCCTTTATGAATTATTGCAACATTGTCTGGGGTGCTACTTTTCCCACTTATCTCGCAAAAATTTCAAAAATTCAGAAAAAGTTATTGCGTATGATCTCCAACTCTTCTAAATATGCTCCTTCTGCACCTCTATTTCTTAGATTCAAGATTCTTCCAATTGAGAAAGTCAGTGTTTATTTATCATGCATATTTATTCATAAGTTCCTTTATAAGAGAGAAGACCTTCCACCAACATTACAACACTTTTTTACTTTCATTTCAGATACTCATATCCATCAAACAAGGCATAGAGAAATAAATCTTGTTTTACCGTTCTCTAGAACTTCAGGTCATAAAACTGACCTCAGTTTTAGGGGTCCTCAATTATGGAGTAAATTAAGTTTGTCCCTAAGATCTATGTCATCTTTACTCGTCTTTAAAAAACAGTTGAAAGATCTTTTAATTTTACTATTACAGTCTTTTGTCTTAGTTTCCTGCAGTATATTTCATATGCTGCTCTTCTCCTTTGATCCTCCTTTACCATTACCCTTCAACATCTGTAACCTTAAGTTAAAAGGATAATCAGGCTTCTGAAAATGTGTTTTTCACCCTTTTTTATTTTTTATTCAATATATTTGTCTGCGTGTCTTTTCTTGTGTTTTTTGTTTTTTCATGTAAGTGGAGTGGAACTCTGTATAAACCCAATTGGGCTTCGTTCCACCCCTTGTACTGTATCCATGTGATATTCGTGCAGAAATAAATAAATAAATAAAAATAAATAATAATAATAATAAATTAAATTAAAAATCAATAAATAAAGAAAGAAAAATTATAAATACAATAAAGCTTAAGAAACTTAAGAAAATATCGAAAGAAATATAATCTTAAGCGTTTTGAACTGCGAGAGGCTTTACACTTCCTTCATAAGTTGAATACGGAAGGCAGGCTGCTGGCGGAAGCTAGATATGTTACTTTATAACATGTTAAATATGGATATTTTTCTTACACAAACCCATCGGTTCACTTCAGAAGGCCTTTATTTACTAGCCTGGTCCTATCAGACTCTCGTACATTTCACTTGTACAGAGAGTCTAAAACTATTGGATCTGTCCAGACTAGAGCCATTGGATCTGCCATAACTAATCGCTAACATTTGGTCATGACGCATGTTATCTTAACATCATTGTTCTCAACCACTCCCTCTGTTTGCTGATTTAGCAATTTTTGCAATTGTGCAATTTCGCAAATTTTGCAATTTCGCAAATTTGACCAGAGAAAACCAGAGAATATACCGCAATCCCAGACGGAATTCTGAAGGAAAATGAAAATTAAGTGAAAGTACGTATAGGAGGGTGGAGCCAGGCTATTTATTAACCCCCGGAGCCGTATTTATTACTTTTATAATAGATGGATGCACTTTTTTAGGCTTCAAATTTTGGGCTGCCATTCACTGCCATTATAAAGCTTGGATTAGCCAAAACATTTTTTATATATCTCTGATTGTATTTGTCTGAAACAATAATGTCATATACACCTAGGATCGAGTCGAATTATTCTCAGAAGTGCTATTCCACCATACAATCTAGTTTTCCTTTTTAATCCGCTTTTATTTTATGTCATCATACTTGATCATTCAACTATTCGTGTAACTGTATTTAAATAGGGAAAAAGTGGAGGTGTTTGGTCGCTTCTAACTTGATCTCTGTTTGGTACTATAGTGAATGAACTGGGCTTAGTGGGCTAAGATAAATCCTATCAGATCGTCACCGCGCGTCAGAGAGATTAAGAGCACACACTGAGATAAGAGAGGTGTGTATCAACTCGTTTTAGTTAAGGGAATAACACAGTTTAATATGAAAAAGCGGTGAAGTATCCCTTTAAGTGTGACTAATGTGTCCAGATTCAATTACACATACAGTGATACATTTTAGCTGAAATATGTTTCCTTGAATCATACATTTTGTTAAGAAGAGTAACTATAAAAACTCTGCACCAGAATATCACAAAGACTTGACGTCAGTCTGAAAGCAACCAGAAAGGCCTAACAACAACAACATAACCTACAGTACAACACCCTTGAATAATGCCAATTTTTACAGTAAAATATCAGACAATAATCTAGTGGGTTGTCTGTGCCGTATTGCATAAATGAAAGGTTACTGGCATTTCTCATCTTGGCCTTTCATACACACTCCTAGAAATAAAAGTTCTGTGTTGGCATCAATGATCCCACAAAATGCTTTCATGGTTCTATAGTGCAAAAAAGGGTTCTTTAGATTGTTAAAATATTCTTCACATGTATGATTCTTCTCAATGAAAGGTTATTTGGGTAACCTAAATGGTTCTAAATGGCATCGCTGTGAAAACCCCCTTCTGGAAGTGCATAACAGTGGTGACAGTAGTGTCAAAATTAGCATTTATTTTCCATAATATGGAAGGTTATTGGGTGTAATATGACCCGTCAGGTGGTTTCCCCACTCATAATTTTCAGATATGGTACATATTGTTGCAAAGCACATCAGTGTAGATCTTTAAATGCGTAGACCTGTTTTAACATAATGATTTGCTGTTTAATTCAAATACTGTAATGGCTTTTGTTTTAGCTTAGCAGGAACAATGAACATCTTACAAAGTTTCAAACTGGGACCAGGAATGTTCTGACATGTTTGTACAACCCAACCGGAGGAAAGCCCCGACATTCAGACTGAATAAATGTGTGATTGGTTGACAGGATGTGTTATCATAGATGAAGCCTTGTAAATTTCCTTTACGCTCTTGAATTTCACACTTATTTAAGGCAAGTGATGTGTGCACAGACAGCTTTGAAGCTGTTTGTAGATGAACACGTAATGCTTTGCAGTATGAGATCTATTGTAGAGAAAAGCTCTAACTCCAGAATGGTTGAGACCTTCCGTATATTGGCTGCTTTTCAACATTGTTAACAGCAGGAAACAGAAGTTTCATCTCATCTAGAAAACAAACTGTATGTCTTCTGAACAAAATGTGTCCCAACACTTAAAAATAACGGTTTTATTGGCATCAATGGTTCCATGAAGAACCTTCAACATCCATGTTCAAGCAGTCACACTACTTCTGTCATAAAGACAAAAGGATTTGCAATGGTCACTTTGTCACCTCCAGTAGAAACAGCTTCAACTGTCTCATGCGGTGTAGACACGTGTTAGATGGAAAAAATGGTTATTTTAGGGTGAGTTCACATTTGTAGTTCGATTCGCTTGTTTCGATTGGTCCTGAGTAAAAAAAAAAAACGGGTTTCCTATATGACCCCGAATGATCCCATTGGTTCAAACTGCTTTTAACAGGTACTCGGCTGATTACCATTTCTACAAAATCACGTTATAATAAATGCTGTTTCAACTACGTTATAATAACCATTTATGTCTGTTTTAGTTAGCTTAAATACTAGCATAGCATGCCGATAAGCGATTAGACTGATACCTTTTATACACACATTTGCACTTACCCTACATATATTCTCAAATCACCTTTAATGTAATTATGTGCTATATTAAGTGTTAAATATATCAGTTATAAATAAACAAATGAATGACTATTATTCACTTAATAGGCTATTATTATAATTATTTATTAATTAGCAGTTAAATTAAGTGTAAGAAATTACGTTCAATTGGTTTTAGGGGAGACCCGATTTCGAGGGAGGACCTGATTTGTCATGACACCAAAAAAAAAAAAAAAATTTAGTCCAGGTCTGCTTATCTTTCACATTGGCATTTTAACGATAAACCTAAAGATACCGAACCTAAAGGCATACCGCTACTTTTATGGCGTATATTTCGAGACAGAACTTAAAATCCAAATGCTTGTTGTATGTGTGTAGCTGCATTTGCTGGAACTTCTCACTGAAAGGTTCTTTAGGGAACCAAAAATGCTTCTCTAGTCTCTATAGACGACTCGGGTTCCTCCCTCAATGCAAGTCTCTTGGATTTTCAGCCCGATTTTATCACCTCCAGAAGGTGAGGGCTCATGCTATGTTGCTCTTCCGCTGTTAATTTTCATTCAAGCCTGGGCACAGATTTGTCGTCCTGCAGCACTTTTCCTATTTTACGGCCCTCTGTCATGGCACGTCTTTTGGCACAGGAAAAAAGCAATCACAGAGAGGTAAAACACTTCAGGGAAGATTCAGATATCTTAAATAACTCCTTTACAAGTAACCGTTATTCAAAACAAGCACTTGTGGCACACACTGCTTCAGATATCAGAGTTTCCTGAAGGTGAAAAGACATTTATTGATTTAACTGAAGCTGAAAGATATTTGCTCTGCGCCTCACACATTTTCCTGTTTCAAAAGGCGGGTCGTCTATAAATGACATGCGACCAAAAATACTAAAACTACATACAAAACAGACTGGAGAGGACTGATGTTTGTGAACATTTGAAGTTTTTGGTCATTTGGAAAAATAATTTAAACTATACAACAAAACAAAAATATAGATTTGCAAAAAAAAAGTGCAAATGTCTGAAGAGACACGTGTGTGTGTGTGTGTGTGTGTGTGTGTGTGTGTGTGTGTGTGTGTGTGTGTGTGTGTGTGTGTGTGTGTTACATGTATTTATGCAGTAATCTTTGTGAAAAGAATGGCTAAAAAATAACTTTGAACTCTCTGGTGCTCTGGTTCTGTAATTTTTAACCAAAAAGTTATTAATAATATAAAAGTATTTTTTAATTTTTCATTTCATCGGATTGATTTACAACTTTGTAAAGGTTTTGGCACTTGCTATGTGAACACAAAAAAGGTTAAATGTTCCTGAAAAAAAAGTCACACATACTCCTCGCGGTCAAAAATTAGCACATTGGAAATGAGTGTGAGATGAATTTCATCTAGTGGAAACATTTGGTACTGCGTACAAATAAAATTTAGCTGAAAGCTAATTTTTGGAGATACCAACCTTAAATTTGGAACACAACTTGAATAGATTTATGGCTTTAGACGTTTTTATAATTATTATTTTTTTGTTGTTGAAAAATGTGTTTTTGAAAATACATTTCACCAAGAAAATGTTATAGCCTATACACTGTAAAAAAATATATATATATTTTTTGTTGGTTTAACTTAAAAAAGTAAGTAACCTGGTTGCCTTAAAATTTTGAGTTTATTGAAATTAAAAATTTGAGTTGATCCCATGAAGGTTGTTTAATAAATAGAACCTCAAAATATTATTGTATCTGAACCACATAAAAAATGTAATAAATCATGAAAATAGCACTTTTTGGCATGTTTCACTGCGTCATCAGAAATAAAACACACACAATTACCCAATATGCTTACAAAATCTTTTAATAATATTTTAATAAAGGTTGTCGAATCTCAAAACATGTTCATTGTATTAACTCAAAATTTTAATTTTAATGAACTCAAAATTTTAAGGCAACCAGGTTACTTTTTTTCTAAAAAAAAATTTACAGTGTAGTATTTTTGTGCAATTTTCATAATAAACATAACATTTTGTGAAGTTCACTTTTTAAAAAACGTTTCTCAGCAATCATTTTCCAAGAGTCGTCTTTGAAAAGAGATTGACATTAAGTCTCTGCTCTAAAGCATTCAAGATTTACAACAGTTAATTGTAAATTTAATTTGCTCAAAAAGTGAATAAATGGAATATAACTACAGCATAAATATAATGTATTATTATAAATGTCTCTTTTTTTAAATTATTGAATTATTAATTTAATTGGGGGGAATGGGGCCATGTGAACAGTACCAGAGGGTTAAATAAAACAATGTTTCCAATTTGGTATGTTTTTACAGCCAAAAAAACAACAACATTTGAATTAGACAGATGATGTGTTACAGTATTTCTTTTTTTTAGGCACAGTTTGAAGTGAAAATCAGACAATAACACTAAATAATTAAATAGTTTATTAGTGCAAATGCAATTTATACTGTACATAGAAATTCATTTAATTAAAATAGAATTAATTTGATGTGTCAGAGGTCAGTTATATATCTGTCTTATTCATATTTTACATTGCATACTTCAGTAATAGTAGGCTAGTTTGTCATTCTAAACAGAGCCTATAAGAGAAAGCTCAACTTTCTTCTAATGGCCCAAATATTATGTATAAGCAATAATGAACTGAACTGTTAAAACAATATTAATTTTCACTCAGCACACACACACAGGTCTGGTATTATAATTGGCTGCTGTGCAATCTTAACAGTATGAATTTTGATGAACTTTCTCCTGAGTGCAGGTAATTGAGAGGAGTCGTATGCCACCTCAACCCGACCCAAGCTAATATTTCACTGTAATAGATCTCTGTGCGCGTGCACTTTATCAGTTTGTATTAATTGCTAACCCAGTTTTCACAACATGGTTTGAAATATTTGATGTATTATTTTCTTTTGCCACATGCGGCAGCTCTTACTGCAACAGACTTTCCAGAAGTTACAAAAACACGTCAAACTGATTTTACAAAAAAAGGTCAGTCGTAAGTTTTAGATCTATTGCAAATTCCTTTTGTATACATCAGTCAAGTTCAATACATCATGTGTTTAATGCATTCACATGCTTATACAATAGGATAATTCAAGAAGACAATAGCAAACAGACTAGCCAAACATTTTGCAATTCAGTTTTCATTTATCACTGTTGTGCAAAGACTTTTGGCTGTGCGGTCCTCTGCAGGGGTCAAGCATCTGAAAGACGCTCTTGAATTCATCTCTCACCCCATCATCTGTACTGACCTGAACTCTCTCTCACGCTCTGTGAGGGGTCCGCTTTTATCATCTCAAAAATACATTGAAGTATGAGGTATGTTTTTCATAATCTTATGAGAACTGATCAAATAAATGTAAAAGTCATCCATGAAAAATGTAACTTGCATTACTTCCTTTGGGGAAGGGCTGTATATGCAATGAATTTGAACTAAATGCTTATAAAATACATATATTCATACTCAAAGACCTATCTACTACTGATCAAAACTTTGGAGAGAGTAAGATGTTTTACTTTTTATTGAGTAAATGAATACTTTTGTTCAGATATTTATAATGTTTACAAAAAATTCTATTTCAAATAGAAAATAATTTCTATTCATAAAAGATTACTGGAAAAGAATCCTGATTTCCACAAAAATCACCAGCATAACCGTTTTCAACACGGATGATAATAAGAAATTGAGCACCAATATATTATAAGTCAGACATAACAATATGACCTAATATGACCATTGTGTTGATCTCCCTTTTGCTGCCAAAACAGCCCTGACCCATCGAGGCATTGACTCCACTAGACCCCTGAAGGTGTGCTGTGGTATCTGGCACCAAGATGTTAGCAGCAGATCCTTTAAGTCCTGTAAGTTACGAGGTGGGGCCTCCATGGATCGGACTTGTTTGTTCAGCACATCCCACAGATGCTCGATTGGATTGAGATCTGGGAGATTTGGAGGCCAAGTCAACACCTCAAACTCTTCCTGAACTAATTTTGCTCTGTGTCAGGAGCATTATCCTGCTGGAAGAGCCGAAGCCACCAGAGATTACTGTTTCCATGAAAGGCTGAACATGATCTGCAACAATGCTTAGGTAGGTGGTACGTGTCAAAGTAACATCCACATGGATGGCAGTTTTTCATCAGAACATTGCCTTAAGAATCACACTGCCTTCTTCCTGAGGCCATGTGTTCCCCAGGTAAGCCACACACACACACACATACCCGCCATCCACGTGATGTAAAGTAAACGTGATTCCTCAGACAGGGCCACCTTCTTCCATTGCTCCGTGGTCCAGTTCTGATGCTCACGTGATGCTTTCTGCGGTGGACAGGGGTCAGCATGCATGTATTTATAAGTAGCAGGCTTGACTATTGTAAGTCCCTGACTCTGGTCTACCAAAGAATACAATTAATCCAAAATACTGCTGCTCAAGAACTGACAAGAAGAGAGAGAGATCACATTAATGTTAAAGTCACTGGTTACCTGTTAGTTTTCATTATTATTATTATTTGCACGGATTTGCTCCAGACTATCTTTCAAACATGCTTGCAGTGTATGAACCCTTCTTTTCTTCAAACTGTATCTCATAGTAGAACAAAACATTTTGGTGATGCTCCTTTTAGTTGTTATGCTCCTCGAATGACAAGAAAAAAAGCACTTTGAACTGCAGTAACTTGTTTGGAAAAGTGCCATATAAATAAAATTAGCTTGCTTCCGTCTGTCACTTCCATCTATTTATATTTGAGTATAGTTCTATATTTACATACATTGATTGTTTGAGAAATGCAACAATAAAAATCAGGCAAGAAGGCAAACAAATATGTGTTTCCTTTCAGTGTTGAACAATACAGAGAAACATTATCTACAGCCAAGGCTCTAAATATATTTTTTATAAAGAATTAAATTATTTACTTTCAAATTTACAACAGTGACTGACAAGTCAACCATCTGCTACCAAACCATACCCAAAATCTTCTCTCATCAGATCATTGTTTATGAATAACTATTAAGATTATGGATACGTTTGACCTTCTCTCGGCTCCTATAACAGGCCTCTGACCTCGTCATCCACTCAACTCCTCTTCTGAGAAACAGAAGGAGGTGGAAAAACATCAGTTTAACCCCATTAATCGTTGTACTTCACCTTTATCATCTGACCAGCTCATCCTTTGTTTTAGCGTTTTTTTCTAAAGCCAACAGACTTGTACTGAAGGAGGGTCCCTTCAGTATAAGTGAATATCTCAGAGACTTAAATGTCTGACATAAGGTCTTTAAGGGTGGATAAGATCTGTTATGGAAGACCTAAACTGTTTTTTGTATGGATTTATCATGTCATGTTTTATTTCACTCCCCCATCATTGTTTAGTCAAATTACTCATTTATCTCTGCATGCATCCTGCATTCCCCTTTGGTTTATCCCTTATGATGAGGGTCAAACATGAGAGTAGTCCAATGTACTTGTTACAAATGGCTAATAAAATTAAAGTCCTTGCCAAACCTATTACATGAACACACACATTCAACACTCACAGACACACATACGCCGTATGATGGAGGGTGATGACGGGCTAACAACCTCCAAATAAAACAGAAACATTCCAGAAAAAAACTCTAATCGCAAACATAAATAAAACTGAATCAATCAAAAGTAATCCCTCCAGACCGAAGCGATGGGTGGTACCAGCCTGTGCCCAGGTGTTAGCATTTTAGTAGCTGACAGAAAATAAATTAAACTGCAGCTTGTGTGATCTCACACAATGAGGTAATGGATAATGTGCGAATGGGAACAGAAATTCAATTAAAGTGAAATGAAACAAGTAAATATGTAGAAATGTGAACTCTTCATTTTCCAAAAATAAGATTGTCCCTTTTATGATGTATATGCTTTAAATGCACATTTCAAAACCAGATATTCTGAAGATTTTTATCATCATACAGTATTTAACATCCTTATTTGGTAATGATCCATAAAGTTGCATATCAAACTTCCTGTCTACAGTCTGCAGGGTCTTGCGTGTGCCGGCATGGCTTGGGATTAGACTTGAAATTATAACATGTCCTTCTATACGACATGTTAGTTTAATGACACTGTTGGCGTCTGAAATAAGCCTGTGTTTGCTATGGCATCAGTTTAACTTAATGGAGGAATTATGAAGTAAATGGCTTAAAATAAAACATTACCCACAGTGCAGAAATCAGCATGTTCCAGCAGGAAACGCTTCTCTCACTTCAAGCGCTTGCCCTTACAATGATGGTTAACAAAAAAAGAAACATTTCTCCTTCCAAATAGGATCTACTTCCATAGCATTAGGAAACTGCACCATTGCTTTTGTAGCAATTTTTTTTTTTTTTTTTTTTTTTTGCAATTTGGTGCAAATTGCATGTGCAGTTTACTTCCACACTTCCTGCAGTTATTCCAGCTAAAAGCGTTTGTAAGGTTCACGGAGCGCTGGATCTGATAGGAAAATGTAAGGGTCTCTCAACGCAATGCTATTTCCTGTAATCAAGCTGGCCGTTACAGCACTGCTTTAAAAGAAATCAGAGTCCATTTTAGACTAAATTTAAGCATGCATCTACACTGACAAACTTACACATTTAAAATCTAAAACAATAGTACATTAGTTCAAATATCTCTTTGATTATAAATATGCAGCCAAATAGGAGAACTGGTTTAATATGTTTAGAAACAAACTAGCTTTTGCCATTAGAAAAGAAAAGTGCATTTGCCCTTGACTTGGATTGGACTGCCGTCAGGACATTTTCTGTGCAGTTGTTTTGAGCTTGTTTTAAGGTGTTCTGAGGGTTTCTAGGGTGTTGCCAGGCTCTTTAATATTCTGGTATCTGGCTTGGATCATTCCATCAATGTAAGTATATGGTCATTTTTTTCACCTTGTTTCGTATGGAAGTTTGAATAAAAAAATAAAAAAGGTAATTGCGACTTTTTCCCCCTCACAATTAGTACTTGACTATGAAGTCAGAATTGCAAGATATAAAGTCACAGTTGTGAGCAATAAAAAAAGTGTCTTTTTTTCCTCCGAATTGGACATTAAAGGAATAGTGTGACTTTTAGTGTCATCTAGCGGCTAGGTTGTGAATTGGACCCCCCCACCGCTCGCCCCTTCCTTTTGAAGCACAGAGAAGCTACGGAGGCCGACACAGGACAAACATGTCGTCGTCTGAGACAGCAGAGTTACTAGAGCTCTGTAGAGAAGTTTGTCCTTTTAGGGCTCCTGTAGAAACATGGCGGTGCAAAATGGCGACTTCTAAGCAAGGGGGTAATCTAGCACTCGGAAAGTGTTTCACCCATAGGGCCATAGCGGCCATTGCTAACCAAGCCATCACCTGCTGACTCCCATTCATTTTTGAGTCTTTGACAGTGAATAACTTTACATCTGAGGCGTTTAAAGACTCCATTTGTCCATTGTTTATTTATAAAGAAACACAACAATGCATAAAAGGCTCCGTTACCTTGTATCTTACACTATCGCCCCGTAGAAGCTGTTTTTGTAAAAAATAGGCTAACGATTGTGTCATAACCAACGCGACTCTGTCACACAGTAGAGAAATTACCGTATAGACAGGAGGAGACGCTCAGAAACAATCTTTTACTGTCTATGAGGCAGTCGGGGGGACGTGGCGACATAAAGTCCGATAAAGTCAAGGGAGAAGAATAAGGAGAAGCCGATAGTGAACCAAAAGCAACGGGAGAAAATATTTAAACAATGTGATTCAGATTGAATAAACTGTCAGACAGGTTGCTTACGTCACATCTACGTCGTCAAGCTCAGTCTGAGCCTGCGCAGTTTGCTCAGCCATCAGGAAGTGAGTGCCTCTGATTGGCCTCATTTTTACGCCGTTGAAGTCAATGGGATAGCTCTGTCAATTTCTTTTACTGTCTATGCTTCTAAGGTAGTATAAAAGTTTTTTACACTCCATCGAAAAAATAGTTATGTATATTATATTTTATTTCTGTCAGTAGATCCACAAAAATATATAACACTAAACCTTTAAATCTCCCAATTGTGAGAGTTTCTATATGGAGAAAAAAGTAACAATTGTTTTTTTTTTTTAACAATTACATTGTTTTATTCTGTGGTGGAAACAAGCTACCATATTTTTTTGCATGTTTTGGCTGTGGTGATGTTACATTTTTAGCAAAATCTCTATAAAAGTTAGACTCTTAACAAGCTGTCATATAAGCTAATGTTCCTCATGTTCTTTATAAACTTACTTCAAATTATCATGATGTCAGTAATTTTATTTTTATTTTTAAAAAGACTTTTTTAAAGTAAAAATGTTACAAAATGTTTATTTCAAATAAATGCTGTCCTTTTAAACTTTCTATTCATCAAAGAATTCTGAAAAATGTATACATTTTTTAAAAAAAAAGCTGCACAACTGTTTTCAACATTGATAATAATAAGAAATGTTTGATAATAATTGATAATAATTCAATCTACATTACAATTTAGAGTGATCTGTTTTCAGATGTGGTATGTTATCATAAGGATCATGTGACACTAAAGAGTAATGAGTCTGGAAATTCAGCTTTGCATCACAGAAATCAATTACATTTTAAATATGTTCAAACAGGAAACAGGGATTTTAATTTGTAATAATATTTTACTGTATGTTTGATTAAATAAATGGAACCTTGCTGAGCAGGAGGGACTTATATCCAAAAACATTCAGAAATTGTTAAACAGTATATTACTTTTGTCTGTCCATAGATGGTGTGTCTTGCAGAAAATAAATTCATTTGAATCTCATCTCTCTTGCTGCATGGCTGCACTTAATCACGAGCAAACTCTATCTTCAGAGAGCAGGGGTTATCCATTTAAATTGAGTTAACCAGATAAATATTGTCCTTGCCCAAAGACCCTCCTCATCGCAGCTCTCCATTCATGTTGGTGGTCAGTTTAAAAAGCCTGATTGTAGCAGGCGTCCCCGGATGACACTGGGCTCCATTGTGCCTGACTACACCCTGGAAATCAGGTCTGCCAAAGCACCCTCTATGTCTCTATCTGATGGCACGGAACGCTGATCAAGCCTTCACTGCCGAACTCGCGTCTCTTTTTCTTGGCTTGGTGAAGCTTTATTTGGTCATTCGATAACTGAACCTGATAGCACTAGGGTCTAGGGGTCAAGAAGCTTATTGACATACGACCACAACAGCTAGACCAGGTGCTCTGAAAAAAAAAAAGTGTTTTGAAAGCATCACTGTTTTTTCCATTCATTTTTATGTAAGGTTTGGGATATAGCATATAAAACACTAGATGGAAATGTCAAGATGCACATAAATTCTAAAAATGTGCATAAAATTTGTTATGCGTTCAATCATTTTTTTGATCTGATAAGACGACATAGGCATGTTGGAAACACATTTACCGAATTAATCCTTCGATGCGCAGCAAAAAAAACTCAGGTGACTTTGCCTCAGATGATGTGATTGGATAACCGGACTAACCAGCATGTCAAATGTTGGTTTGGTCGTTCTGAAATGCCTGAGCCAAAGTCTGTCATCAGAATGATTAGGTATAATAACCTCCCAGAACTGTCTTATACGACTGAATTCCCAATCAATAGGACCATCTAAATTCTCAACTTTGGATGGAAACATAGCTATTGTTACTCCAAACATGTATACTGTTAAAGCTATCAAATCAAGAGCATCGGAATTGAAATCAAATCGAATTCTGAGATTTGGGCCTGCATCAATATTAAGCCCTCCTTTCCACCCAAACCCAAGCCTTAAAAGTTAAAGCACCCCATAATGCCATTTTAAAGGCTCCTAATTTAGTTTTGGAGTCTCCTACAACAGGTCAGAAAACATTTTCTCATCATATACATTGCATATCACCACATTTTTCAATGATTCACAAACGACTCGTTGGATAAAATCCCTCATTTCCACAAGCTACTCTGCTCTGATTGGCCAGACAGTCCAGTCTATCGTGATTGGTCTACCGCGTACACTCATTACCATGACTGAACTTCAGCTCCGGAGGCTCCTAAAGTTTAGAGATTGTACACACTAAAGACAGAAATTATAAAGTTGATTTTACCATATCAATCGGACCGAAAGACCGAATCGATGATGAAACATTGAAATAAGTTATTCTTGAGAAGGACGTTTCTCAGTGACACGGCACTCATTTTAAGGTACATTATGAGATGTTGCAACTGTAATTCCTCATCATCAGCATTAACAAGCGTACATCCATCAGCAAACCCTTGTGTGCATTTCTGATTTATTGCTGTGCACATGCGGGAACTATCAATAACAGAGCATATATATTATCAGAGCACTAACGTGAATGACTGAACGTTTGCAAAACCAATCCTTTATCGTTCCTCAAAGTAGTAAGAACAACAGACAATATACGTCAATAATTTTTCATAATTACAGGTTGTGATTCTGAGGAGCAAGCTGGTCCAAAAAAATGGTGTACTGACCCATCTCTCAAAAACAAGCATTATCTAAATGTCTTTTCCAGTGACATGAACCGTAACACAGTGAGATTTGAATTATAAATGACTCGTATAAACGGCTCTGAGTCAATTCTTTCTTTTGGGAGACAGTCACTTTATTTACCGTGTACTTTCCACTTACAACTTTGCAGAATGTTTACAATCACAAACAGCAATATTACACATGGCATGAAATAGCCTAGAAACCTAGACGCACCCTAGCGGCAGCAAATTTAATCTGCCCGCGAGTGTCGTCTAGCAACTCTCAATACCCTTCTGAGCTGTATTCCCCTAACTCTTGCTGGACCAATCACATCGTGTATAGAGTCGGTGGGCGGGGCCATAATGACGATGGCCGAGTTGCGTTTGCGTGCTTCTAGTAAACACAGAAACTGGCGAACGGCGGTCTTTTGAATCAGCTTTGACCGCGACTCTGGAAGACTTGGAGTTAAGCTTTTCTCTAAAAAAAGAACAAAGAACGGCACTGAAGTCATTCTTAAAAAGGGAAGATGTGGGATACGGTGAATGTTTAATCTATCAACAAGCTCTGCTTCACCTTCGTTGCTCTGGTTGGTGTAGCGCTATCCTATCGTGTGCAGAGGGAGTTTGAAAGAAAACCGTTTATCCGCCCCTCAGATTGAGCTGTCAATGGTGAGTTTCCAGACCAAACATCTCGATGTGGGTCTGGCTTGTCAGGCTAGGCATGAAAGCGAATATTCGAAAAAACATAATTGGGGCACAACTTTACACAACACTTCCATAAAATGACTTAAAATCTAGGACACTCCAAAAACAAAAAAACAGCACCATACTGTAAAAAAGCATCATAAAAAGTTAATATGGCTTATGCATTGTATTCCAAGTTTTGACACAAAAGGATAAATGATAGTTTTTTTGTCTTATTTGGAAGGCTTTCATTTTATGGAAAAGCGCTGTATAAAAACATTTCAGAATTTTGAATAAACAACAGCATATGGGTTTTATAAAACATAAGGGTGAGTAAATAAATGGCACTTTTTCTTCAGTGAACTATTAAAGCTTTCAAAACAGCAAAGAACCAAAGAATCTCCAACACAGGCATCTTGAAAAGTCATTCTAATGTCGGTTCTCCAAGTTTTTCTGTTTCATTGCACAAATATATATTTCAACACTCCCTATTTCAATGAACTATGGCGATTATGTTAGCTTTATTGGCTAAATGTGACATCTTGCAGATGTGCGGCGTACTGGCGCGCCTCACAATCACAGTTATGAGGTGATACCAGAGACCGATTGAGATGGCGCTCGAGGGAGGATGGCGCCAAACCAAACAAAGTGGTAAATACACACAACAATGTCATCGCAGAGATAAATAAGATGAGACTAAACATTTGTGATTTGTTCTTCGAGATCTCGTTTGCAAAATCAGCAATGTTTACTGTTGGCAGAGCGTCTGTTGGTGTTGCTCATTCTTGAAATCGTCACCAGCGTGATTTATTTTTCCTCTCCATGACCATAAACATTTACTCAAAGCCATTAAACAAATCGAAATTCCATTAGCGGGATAAACAGAAATATCTTTGCATTCTCTTAAGCAGGCGCATGAGAAATTAAACAAAAGCAATTCAACAATGGGTTCAACCAAACGGCACCATATGCTCAGCGTTCTCGGATGACATTCAAATGTCAGGGATTCGTCTGCAGATGACAGCGGTGTTGTTTTTACCAAATTCGCCCACATGCAACCTTCACCAAACAACTAGCAGCGGACAGGGCTGGACTGGGGCTCAAATTCAGCCCTGGCAAACCCAGCCCATCTGGCCCATGAGTTCCCCGTGAATGTGTTTGCTGGGGTCAGGGCCTTAAATTGGAGTAAACAAATAAAACTAAGACAGGGACAAATTATGGATATTATCGAATTTACTGCAAATGCAGATGACAAACTTTATATTGTACTTTTGTCTCACAGATATGCACTGGACAGTAAAGCACTGGTTTTGAGCTAGGATGCAGTAGATTTCACTGCAATTACATTATTGAATCATTTACTCAACCTCATGCAATTCCAAACTTAAATGACTTTCTCTCTTCCATGAAGCACAAAAGAAGATACTTTTTGAAGAATATTGGCACAAAACAAATTGTAATGAACAAAAAAAAAACAGACACAAACGATTTTTTTATGTTACACAGAAATAAATTCATTCAGGTTAGGATTGACATTAGGGTGAATAAAGGGTCACATTTTTAGGTTGAACTACCCCTTTAAAAACAATAATAGCTCTTTTTCAAGAGTTAACACCTAATTTATGTAAGCCACTGATATCGATATTTCATTAGATTAACATTTAGTTAAATTTCATTAGATCTATTAAAAAGTTAATAAAACATTTAAAGAGAAAAAAGCTTTGTCCTTCATGCTTTGGATCCAAGCTGTTTTGTTGAATTATAATGACATTTGAGTTTAACTCTAGGCCAGTTTCATTTAGACTAACTGTAAGTGTAAGATAGTAGTCACAGGTAAAACCATGCTCTTCGTTATCATGGGTATATGGTTTCTAAAATATATAAACTATTGAAATTGTAATTTAAAAAATATTTAAACATGTAGAAAATGCGAAAACAGCCAAATACAGAAAAATAATAGAATTTTTTTTAATAAATAGCTTCCAATACCCTTTATTTATTTACTGTTATGCCGCCTTCTCGTGCTATCAGATGTTTGATAATCCCCACTTCTGAAGTCATAATTACAAGCTCATTGCATTCAAATTTTGAAATGAGAGGGTGTTCATGTGTAATTTTTACCGAGGAAACTCGTATTTGCGATAATTCTGAGAGCACGTGAAGGCAGCATTAGTAGCTGCAAGGTAAACCATGGCTGTGCTAAAGTGAATCTAAAGTGAATAAAACAAAATCTTATTGGAAACTAATTTTTGGAGATATCCACTTTAAATTTGGAACACAACTAGTTTATATTTATGGCAGGTTAAGCTTCATTTTCAGGTCTATGCTCAAAAAGGGATTAACAGGTAATAAATGGGTCATAAGTCAGTACCATTAAATCCCCCCCCCCCCCCAATTTTTTTTTTTATCAAACTAAAGTACAGTACATTCATTTCACTATAAAAAAAAATGCAGTCATTTTTGACCGCCATGTATAAGGGTTTAACCGAGCCCTAATGGAAAGAATGAACATTTAAAAGACAGCTAGTATGACAATACTCAAATGGATTTTGTTTATTGTACATCTGAGTCAAATTTGTGGTATTTCCTCTGTAGCATAAATGGTGTACGACGACTTATCCTTTTGCTAATAGTAGTTTCCTTATTGCAAACACTACATCATTATCTAGAATGCCTTCGAAAAAGGGAAATGGCCTAATGGATCATGAAATTATTCTCAGAAAAGTAGAGGTGGCTAACAGCCTGTAATGCCGAGTTTAGGACAGAAATAGAGTGGCGGTATTAGTAGCGAACGGCCCATTACTGGTTCCGGAGCTTGTGGCACCATCCTGTCTGTAAGGAACGGGCTCAAGAGGCCACAGAGATACCATCACAGCAGGGCCAGTGAAACACTACCTCCCCCGGATAATCACCCCTGAATTCCAGTGCACGGGAGCCTGGGATTATGAAGGCGGAATGATATGGAGAGATATTCTACACACTGTAAAAAAACAGAGAGAGCTGAAGTAATGGGGCGTGAGGGGTAGTAAGTCATGTTTGGCTGCACATGACTAGTAAGTTTATCACTGTGCTTACGCATATGGCGACTAAAAATCTGATTTGATTTTGCAGGACACATGATGTCCGAAGTCAAGTGGAAACACATGCATCAGAACACAGTTTAGTCATAGATGCCTTATTAGCGGCAGTCTCTAGAGCTCAACGGTCACGTTACGGAAGTAAAAACTCCATTCGTTTTCTCTATAGAGAAACTGATTTTGAACTATAACTATAGCATTTGCATTATTTCAACTTACTTTTACAACAGAATTTTTGGAGAAAAACTACATTACCCATGATGCAGTACAGAAAATTCCACCAATCAGAGTCAAAACAAGCAACACAAAGATCTTGTTAGCTCCACCCACTCCCATGAAGCTCTGCATAACCGAGTTGATCTCTGCACTCTCAAAATATGTGAATGTTTATGAATGCATATTTTGCAATAAACTTAAAATATGTAATAAATATATAAATCAAATGTGCCTTGCCGAATTGCCTTGTTTTAGAATGTTTCCTGGGGTACATTTATAATGTTAGTATGATTTATATATCAAAAAATGTCATAATTTAGAAATAAAAGGCATTTATTATACTCTAATTTTAGCCTCTGTTTGTGGTGATTCAACATATTATTGCTATAAATATTAAAAAGTAAAATCGGAAAAAGTAACCAGCCATATCACCCTGTAGCCCAAGACTGGTTTCCCACTGAAGCTAAAGCAGGCTGAGCCTGGTCAGTACCTGGATGGGAGACCAACTGGGAAAACCAGGAGCTGCTGGTAGAGGTGT
This sequence comes from Pseudorasbora parva, assembly GCF_024679245.1. Classification (NCBI taxonomy): domain Eukaryota; kingdom Metazoa; phylum Chordata; class Actinopteri; order Cypriniformes; family Gobionidae; genus Pseudorasbora; species Pseudorasbora parva. Next base: position 5,893,562 of record NC_090188.1, on the reverse strand, counting down.
TAGTGAGGCCAGCAGGGGGCGCTCACCCTGTGGTCTGTGTGGGTCCTAACGCCCCAGTATAGTGATGGGGACACTATACTGACAAAGAGCACCGTCCTTCGGATGAGACGTTAAACCGAGGTCCTGACTCTCTGTGGCCGTTAAAAATCCCAGGATGTCTTTCGGAAAAAGAGTAGGGGTGTAACCTCGGCATCCTGGCCAAATTTGCCCATTGGCCTCTGTCCATCATGGCCTCCTAATAATCCCCATATCCTGATTGGCTTCATCACTAGGTCTCCTCTCCACTAATCAGCTGGTGTTCGGTGAGCGTTCTGGCGCAATATGGCTGCCGTCGCATCATCCAGGTGGATGCTGCACATTGGTGGTGGCTGAGGAGATTCCCCCCTTCAGTGTAAAGCGCTTTGAGTGCCTTGAAAAGTGCTATATAAATCAAACACATCATTATTATTATAAAAAGTAAACATCTACATTTTGCAGGTTGATATAAAACATAATTCTGCTGAATGCATAAAATGACTCGATTTGGAGTGGCCGTTTAAACGGTTCCAGGTATTTAAAAAGGGCTTTAAATGACACCACAGTGAAACAAGGCGAGTCTGTGGTCAAACCAACGGCACTGTTACCAACTCTGAACTTTATGAACTCAACGGAAACTATTCAACAGGCAACGAGTGCAATGGCCAAATTAACACCACTGTGTACAAACACGAAGACAAGAGAGCATAATTAACCGCAAAAATCACATTGTGAAAGTCGCATTTATAACATGCGTGCTTATTTATAGTTTATATTAGAAATGAATGCAAGTTCCAAACTAGTGATTGAAAGCGTGTGTGTAATGTGATTGTATTGAGTCCAGAGATCTGTGTTTGCGTTCATTAGTGTGAATGTGTGTGTGTGTTTTATTTCTCTGTTTGTGTTGGCCATTTGGAGGCAGAGAAAAATAACAGCTCTCTTAAAGCAAACACATATTTCACACTTCCTACCACGGAGAGGGAGGGAGACCAAACATCCTTTGCCATAAATTGCATACACACATACACACTCCTAATTTACTTTAATATAGATTGTTTTACTGATGTTTGTACCTACACTTTTCTTTATACGAGAAATTAAAACCAAATCAAAGAAACATCTGTACTTCTAAATGGAGGGTTGTCTGGAGTCAGTACATTTTAAAGAAATTATTCATTTAGCAAGGATTCATTAACTTGATCCAAAAGGACAGTTAGGACATTTATAAAGTCACAAAACAATATTGCACATAATTGCTGTTCTTTTGAACTTTCTATTAAAGAATCCTGAAAAAATGTATTGCCGTTTCCACAAAAATATGAAGCAGCACATCTGATTTCAGCACTGATATTAATCATAAATGTTTCTTGAGCACTAAATCCTCATATCAGAATGGTTTCTGAAGGATCATGTGACACTGAAGACTGGAGTAATGATGCTGAAAATTCAGCTTTGATCACAGGAATACATTATATTTGAGAATATATTAGAATAGAAAACAGTTATTTGAAAGTAATAATGTTTCTCAATATTACTGTCTTTACAGTATTTGGCCCCACTTTATATTAGGTGGCCTTAAGTACTATGTATACTTACCTCAAAAAATAAGAACAATGTACTTACTGTATTTAAATTGTGTTGCAAAACACCTTTGCTGATATTGAGGAAGGATACGGGTAGGGTTAGGGACAGGAGTGGTGATATGGGTCAGTTTAAGGGTAGGGTTAGGTGTAATGGAAGTGCCAACTGTGTAATTACAAATGTAACTACAGAAATTAATTACAGACGTAATTACATGCAGGTATTTAAAAAAACGTACAATGTAAAAACATGTATGTACAACCCAAATCAGAAAAAGTTGGGACAGTATGGAATGTGCAAATAAAATAAAAAAGAAGTGATTTTAAAATTACTTTGACTTGTATTTCATTGCAGACAATATGAACACAAAATATTTCATGTTTTGTCTGGTCAACTTCATGTCATTTGTAAATATGCATCCTTTCCTGTCATTCCCACCTGCAACACATTTCAAAAAAAGTTGGGACAGTAAAGCATTTACCACTTTGTAATGTTGCCATTCCTTTTCACAACACTTAAAAGACGTTTAGGGACTGAAGACACCGCATGAAATATGCATGGACGTCCCTGGAAAAGATATCTTCTTGAAGGCAGCATATTATGCTCCAAAATCTCTATGTACTTTCAGCATTAATGGTGCCTTCACAGAAGTGCAAGTTGCCTTTGCCAAGGGCACTGACACAACCCCATACCATGACAGACCCTTGCTTTTGGACTTGTTGCTGGTAACAGTCTGGATGATCCTTTTCTTCTTTGGTCCGGAGCACACGGCGTCCATTCCTCCCAAAAAATACTGATTCATCTTACCACAGTACACATTTCCACTGTGTGATGGTCCATCCCAGATGCCTCGGAGCCCAGAGAAGTCGATGGCGCTTCTGGTCACTGTTAACATAAGGCTTCCTTTTGGCACAGTACAGTTTTAACTGGCATTTGTGGATGTAACTACGTATTGTGGTACTTGACAAAGGTTTGCCAAAGTAGCCCATGTGGTGACATCGCTTCTAGATGAATGACGATTCTTGATGCAGTGCCGCCTGAGGGATCGGAGATCACGGTTGTTCAGCTTAGGCTTGTGGCCTTGTCCTTTACGCACTGAAATTCCTCCAGATTCCTTGAATCTTGTAATTATGTTATGCACTGTTGAATGTGAAATATCCAAATCTCTTCCTAGCTTTCTTTGAGGAACATTGTTTTTAAACATTTCAATAATTTTCTCACGTATTTGTTGGCAAACTGGCGATCCTCGGCCCATCTTTGCTCCTAAAGGATTAGATCTTTCTTGGATGCTGCTTTTGTACCAAATCATAATTTCAATCACCTGTTGACATCACCTGTTTCAAATCACATCATTATTTAGCCCTTTTACCTCATTACTAGCCCTAAATTGCTCCTGTCCCAACTTTTTTTGAAATGTGTTGCAGGTCTGAATGACAGGAAAGGATGCATATTTACAAATGACATGAAGTTGACCAGACAAAACATGAAATATTTTGTGTTCATATTGTCTGCAATGAAATACAAGTCAAAGTAAATTTAGAAATATCTACTTTCTTTTTTATTTGCGTTTTCCAAACTGTCCCATTTTTTTCTGATTTGGGGTTGTACACAATAAGTGCATTGTATCAAATTATTAAATAAAATGTTAGTACATAAGGCCACCTAATATAAAATGGGGTCACAGTATTTTTGATTACATAAATGCAGCCTTCTTTCAAAATCATAAAAAAAATCTCACTGACCTCAAACTTCAGTAGTATACATCAAGAATCTAAATATGAATGCATGTGTACAACATTCAAAATGTTCATGTCCGATTTATATATTTTATGTAAAAAAGCCAATGCATTTATTAATACACACGTACACTTCCACACCTCTCAACACGTGGCATCTAGAAGTACTGTATATCAGTGCCAGCTGTAATTACAGTAATCTGCAAAATCCCCACTTCCAGGTCCAGATTTGGTTTCAGAAAATCTATCAATACACAGCGTGCTAACCCTCTTAGCAAAGCCACCCAGATAATAACATCTATCAAACATCATTCACCCCTTACAATTTCATATTTACCCAGTCTATGATTTATGGTAGTCATTATAGGGATTAAATATGTGCTACATGTGTTCACATGACGCCTGTCCCACACTTCACAAAGGTCCTTCTGTCTCACTGTCTGACTGACTGACGCTATGTATGTGTGTGTGTGTGTGTGTGTGTGTGTGTGTGTTTAGATGGCCCAATGAGTTTTCTGAACAGCACACGCTCCTGCTCTAAATGGTTCAATTACTACAAAAAGCGGAGGCCAACAGTAAAGCGCTATGTCTGTGCCCATTGTGGTTGTCGTTCATTTATGAGCGTGTTTATTTGTATGTGCACACTCATGCGTGATCAGTCACAGTCTGTGTGGTCTTTGAGGTCGTGATTTGGCCCTCGTTGGCCCAAAATGGAAGGACACACTTTAACAGCATTACAGCGGGCAGGTCTCAAGGGTCTGTGCGGTTCATGCCCAGTTTCATGCCAACCCACATGACCCACACCACAGATGCACAGTGCCAGCATTCACCCAGACCACAGCCCTCAAAAATGACTTCTCCTTATGGACATCTACTCTCTATTTGAATTCACACCATTTAGTTCTCAGACTAGTGTTAGTGTATTGTTACCACACCAAAAAAGCAATAGTATGGTAAAAGTGATGGTATCAGATATGTATATGCGATATATATCCTCGATCCGCACTTCTGCCGAGCCCGCGCTGGAGTAAGACCGTGAGAGTTTAGGGTGCCATTTGGGACAGGGCCTTGTTTGAATTCTCCGCTTTTAGGCCCTTTCCCAAATGGCACCCTAAACCCTCACGGTCTTCCACTGAGTCCGCACTTTCACAATGTAATGGCACTTTGACTGCCGGGAGGAAGTCCGCTGCGTAACCGGCACCAGCGCAGGCTCGGCAGAAGTGCGCATCGAGGGCGCATATCGACCTCAAAGGGAGGCGCTCGTGAGCACCCTTCTGAGACCTAGAATGACAAATGGGACACCAGGCGGTCTCATGGACTTAACGGACACACACGCAACAGCAATTGTGAGTCCACAAGACCGAAAGAGCACATGAAGAGTGCCATTTGGGACAGGGCCTTATGATATCTCAGCTGTGCCCTCACTATAGTGCAACAGTGAAAAGGGACCCCTCTCGAACAATCGTGCTACGCTGCGTTCCAAAAGTTGTTTAAGCGACGTACACCGGTAGTGCGGTATAATAAAAATTAATATCATAACAATAAACACTGATATTCGGTATGAACCGGTATCCCGTTGATAAGGCTGACGTCGCGCAGCAGCACTTCCGGGTCCAACCGCTTTCTCTTATGCCACAAGAAAAACTACAAGCGATGCTAATATACACACACAATGTGGTGTAATACTACAAAAAAAGTTATAATCATAACCTTTTCTCAATACCAAAATTCCAGATGGCCAGACAGTGATTCATCTTTTATAAATCGTTAAAATATTAATGTCTGTAACGCTGTGACCATAGAGAATGTTGTGTAGACTGTAAGTATTTAAAATGTTTAACTTTTTTAAATGTTGAATATGAAAAAATAGCGCTCATAAACGGGCGTCAATGGCATTCTCAAGTGAAACGAGTTGAGGCTTGGACCCAGAAACGGCGTTCCTTACGTCACGATGACTTAACAAGCGGATACCGCCCGGCACTACTGTGCATGATTCAAAAATGTTTGCGTTCATATTCTATAGCCAAAAACGTAACTAGTGTCCTTTTCATCCGACTTTTTCATCCACCTGACATAGAAATACTTTTCACAATCCAGTCTAAGCCCATTCGATTAAATCAAGTCTCGTCCGATACATTGTCTCATTTAATATCCAGTTTCACTCTGAAATGTGCCACATTACAGAACGGGTTGTGTTGCTCTTTCTTGTTGGATAATTATCATGGCACTTAACTAAAGCAATACTCGTGTTTAGTGAGATGACCGGAGGTGCTGATACATGGAGAGTGGAGAGTCATTGTGAAACACATGTCCAGTCTTTTGGGTCTCTGGCGCCTGTTCATCCACAGGACGTCCCCTGCCCTGCCACTGTGATAAAGAGCCTTTCCTCTGACCTGTGCACTGACATGCTCTCTTCCCAACACGCCGCTTAGCCGCTTAAATTTACGACACCCTTCAAACCGAGAGACCAACACAATCTCAGCACTCAGCGGGTGGAGAGCATGAATGCGAGTTCATTCATAAAAACTTCCTGACACAAAACACTCTTACTTACCCAAAGGTACACAACCTCTCCTCTACACTAAATCCATCACACCGATATCTTTACTACAAATCTGTTTACATACTCAACATATTATTTATACATACAATTGAAGATGTCAAGTGTGTTTAGTGGCTTATATAACAACAGCTTCCAACACAGATCATCCAATTCGATTCTAGAACCATTCATCTAAACATTATGGAACAGTCTATTGTTGAAGTCCCTTTAATATAAGACAACCCAGATAGCAGACAAACAGTGAATCAGCATTGAATCAATGTTAATGCATCAACTAAAATATCATTGAATCAATGTTGAGATGTCAATGTTGAGAATGTTGATTTTTCATCAGGTTTGCACCCTGAAATAATGTTATTTCAACGATGAAAAATAGATCAAGATGGGCTTAAAATCAATAGTTTTCCAACTAAAATTAAACCACTTATTTAAGTGAATCAATGTTGAATCAATGTTAATGCATCAATCAAAATATCATTGAATCAATATTGAAATATAACATTGATTTTTCATCAGGTTTGCACCGTGAAATAATGTTATTTCAACAATGAAAAATAGATCAACCTTGCTTTATGTACAGCAGGATTCTATGCCAGTTAATTTGTCTCTTTATTTTATTAATTTTAATCAGAGACCATGTGTGGCTGCAGTCGATATGATTTTGCATCATAAAGTCACTCAAAGTAAACAACATCCTTCAGTTTAGATGCAAATGTATTTATTTATGCCCCCACAGTTACAACAGGAAATCTCACATTGACTTAAAACAAATAAAACTTGACAATAAATACAGAAATGACACAGTACTACTGAAAGAAAGAAGGTAGAAGAAAGAATAGAACACTCCAAACTCAGGGGGTTCCACCATGAGCAATGTCCCCAAGCCTTTCAGGTTGTAATGGAGCCAGTTTTGCACCGTCCCAGCAAAGATAAACTCTGATGCCTCCTTTTTATCAGCATTCACAGCATCTAAAACAACAAGAAGTTAGTAAATATTTGGAAATGTGATTAATTATACATTACAAATATAGCCTACTACAAAATGAAGTGAAACTTGAAATTTTATCAAAATCTTGATATCCCAGTTAAAACGGTAACATTAAATTCAGGACTATTTAATGCATTTTAGTAAAGACTTTAAAGGACCTACAGACACACAATGAATGAAAATGCAAAGTGACTGTATCCGGTGTTTTATCTAATAATATTATTGTATTTAATAGTAAATAAATAAAGTGTGAAAATGAAACAAGTCAATGAATGACCAAATAGCGGAGCTGTATAGGCTACATGGTGGTTTGGAAGAGATTTTTTTTCCATTTACAACACGAACTGGAGGCACAACTGTTTACTAAATTTCTGTTGTTTGATATAGCTGCCTACAGAACTTAAAGATCTCACTCTTTTCTTTTTTCTTGCTGCATTAAAGATTAAACTGTAATGATGTAATTGTGATCTGCTCTCGTGATGATATCGTACAGCTGAAGCTGAACTGATTGTATTTCCCCTCACCGCGCTAACAGGTCAATCAGTTCTAGTTCTGCTTCAGCTGTGAGAAACTCTCACGAGTGGCGAACACAATTACTGACAAGCCAGAAATTCATCTAACCTTCCGATCGCCTCTCGTTTATACACTGGACGAATATAGGATGATTCAAAATGATTCATCTGTGTGTGCAACGAGTAAGATACGTTTGTGAATCCGCGCCGCGCATTCATTGACTTGTGAGTCGATCCTATATGGCCTCAAAATCCAAATGAATCAAATAGGATCTACTCACAAGTCAATGACTGCATGAGTTGCACGAGTCAGAATTCGGACGCAATTCACAGTGTATATGCCAATCTTAAGAAAGAAAAAAATGAATACAAATATGATATGGTTTGGTGAAAAACAAACTGAAACTCAATGTATTAAGATTATCCTGGCCGTTGGTTGTGTAACTTATGAGGGCGCTCATGTGACTATTATTAACATTGCAGTTCACTCTAACTCGCTGAGGAGAAGCACAAAAGTGTTGAAACATAAAGATGAATAAAAACACTAAATTAAAATTGAGATGAATTTTATAATTATCTTTTTGTAGGCCACTTACCTCTAAAAAAACATGGTCATTGTCCTGTGTTCCTTTTTCGCGATTGAAGTATGTTCAGCTGCGCTTGCTTTGGTTGATTGGTGGATGTCTTGAAGGTGCATTACCGCCACCTGCTGGATTGGATTGTGGCGCATTCGATAGGGACACATATTCTAAATTCTTTATTAACTCTGTATTCTTTAGATAAATAATGAAATACATGTACATTCTACATGATTTAAATAATAATAATAGGCTACATTTTTATTTATTTAAAACTGATAGACTAAATTTATGGTAGAAGTTCTTTGTTTTTTTATTTATTTATTTTTTACATTTTTTATTATAATAACATGAAACACAGAATGACAACATTACATGCCAGTAAGCAGGAAAATAATATACCTTTTAAAAATATTCATAGTTTTTACAGCTTTCTTATTGGAAGAGTCAGAAATCAAACACGCATACAATTTTAACTCTTCCAGAAAAATTTAAAGAAAGGCTTACAATTACAAAATTTACATTTATGTATTCTTTGTGAATCCACATACTCGTTGGTGTACTCATCGTATCCTTTGAGGATAATAAATGTGCTAACATTCACACAAATGTAGCCAATTGATTTGGACTTGCCTTAACATGTTGAATAATGGGACAGATAGATTGACCGTAAGCCTCACTGGTGGAGAATTAAGATGACCAAACATCAGCATTGATTCAATGTTTGTCTTTTCAACACTGAAAAGCATGGAATTATCAACATTGATCCAATATTATTTAGCAGTGAATTTTCAACATTGGCCCAGTATGGTGTTAGCATTGAATTTTCAACATTGATCCAATATTACTTAGCATTGAAGTTTCAACCTCAACCAAAATGATGATTCTGATGGAATTTCAACATTGAATCAATGTCACCATGCTATCTGGGAAGTCATTTAACCCGGCCGCCATCATTGAAATGCCTCTGGCTAAGTTAACAATTAAATTACACATTTGAAATCACCAATGAAATGACAACTGTCTCACAAATTTGGTTTCTAAAAGCTGAAATCGTGACCAAAAAAAAACATTTTTCAGCCTGGACAAAGCTAATGCGCATGTGCAGTCCTAAACATGTGGCTCAGAACACTGCCTGTTTCTATAGCAACCGGAGCTTCTAATGGCAGCTGCAGTCATAGATATGTATACGTAGATACCTCATTCGAACGCTCCAGGCACGTTGAGGAGCCGCCATTTTAGAACGGTCAACACACGTCAACACTTCAGATGCTGTCAATCATCACTCGCTTAAAAAAAAAAAAAAAAAGAACACTGCGCCTGCGCAGCCTCTGTGAAACTTTTCAAAGCCCGGCGCAATTTAACTTCCCGAAGAAACCTTTCTCAGGTGAGACGTTTGTGTTAGTTTAACAATTATAATGGTTGGATCTACACAATAACACGTAACATTTGTTAGTAACAGGCTTCTTGGTTCTTGAATTTCAATTCCCAGTATTTAAGAACTGTATGTGAAAAGAAACATTGACCCTTTGAAAGTGTTTAAATCAAACTAAATGTAAGAGTATTTAAAGAAGAGAAACCGACATATTTCTGCTGTTCTATAGGCTAAGCATCCCCTTCTGTCAGCGAGTCTGTTTGCCGCGATGCTCGCGCTGAGTTAAAGCCACGGTGTATAGTTCTTGATCAACTTGACCTTATTAACATGAAAGATAACCGACTTCACCATAAAATCATGTAGTGCAGTGTTCCGTGTGTTTCACAATCACCTCATAACATCCAGTGCTGTGAAATAAATAATAAAATACACGAAAACACATCACTGCCACTACCAGAAGATTTTGCCCAAATCTTCTTTGACCGTTCTAAAATGGCGGACCACTAACGTATAGCGGCCCATAGAAACAGTCGCTAATGAGGTATCTACGCATACATCTGTGGCTGCAGTGATACGATGACTATACTAGTCGACCATTGGCTCTTTCATTTAGAAGACGGGGCTTATTTGCCATATTGGGCGTTGCACTTTCTCCTAATCATAAGTAACCGGAGTGCTCTGTCTTCCTATATAAAGGCTATAGTTCTAAGAGATAGGAATACACATCAAAATATGTATATACAAAATATTCAAGCCAATATTAAATAAATTACACACAAATCACATAGACTATTTACATAGTATTTTTTATATACAGTCACTGTAAGTTTTCAATAGCAATGTTTTATATTATGGACATTTTAGGATATCAAGTTAAAAACGTTGGATGAAAATGGCAAGATGTGCAGACATTTTAAAAACATGCATAAAAAAAGTATGCACTCAGTGAGGCAGATACATTTTTATTTGATAAGATGACATGCACATAAACTAAGAGGAAAACATTTACCGAATAAATCCCTTGATGCACAACAAAAAAACTTTAAAAAAAAAAAAAAGACTTTGCCTCAACTGAGGATGTGATTGGACTAACCGGCGGACCAATCATCTTGCAGCATCTCAAATGTTGGTTTGTTCGTTCAGAAATGCCCAAGCTAAAGTCTGTCATCAGAATGATTTGGTTTAATTGCCTCCAGAAGCGTCGTCTCACACGACTGTGTTTGACAAACACCAGCATCCGAACACAAGACAACATGACAGGGTTTAGAGTTGATCTGTGTTCTCTGAGATGCACGTCATTTATGATGGAAGGGGAAGAAGAGCCACAGTTTCTTCCTCGATTGCGGCAACTTCCATTTTTATTACAGATATTGTGCATCATTTTACGAGGAAGTGACAATTTTGTTCTCTTAAACACATGGGATGGAAATGCTGCTTTATTCACAAATGTTTTATGCTAATCTGGAAATCTAGATGCACCCTAGCGGAAGCAAATCTAATCTGCCGCGAGTGTCGTCTAGCAACTCTCAATACACTTCTGAGCTGTAATCGCCAAACTCTGGTCGGGCCAATCACATCGTGTATAGAGTCGGTGGGCGGGGCTTAACAAAATGACGGCCGAGTTGCGCTTGCGTGCTTCTAGTAAACACAGAAACTGGCGAACGGCAGTCTTTCGAATCAGCTTTGACCGCGACTCTGGAAGACTTGGAGTTAAGCTTTTCTCTGAGAAAAGATCAAAGAATGGCACTGAAGTCATTCTTAAGAAGGGAAGATGTGTTCTGAGTTTTGTCGACCGGATACGCCATAAGTTTAATCTTTCAACTAGCTCTGGTTGGTTGTAGCGCTATCCAATTGCGTGCACGCCATGCAGAGGGAGTGTGAAAGACAACCGTTTATCCCGCCCCTCGGATTGAGCTGTCAATGGTGAGTTTCCAGACCAAACATCTTGATGTGGGTCTGGCTTGTCAGGCTAGTTTTATGCCATATTCCAAGTTAAATTCACAACTTTGGATAAAAACAGCTAATGAATAGGATAAAAAAACATCATGAGGGTGAGTAAATGAAGATTAAATCATTTTAAATTTAAAGAAATAACATTTTTCTTTCATGTGGCTCAAACATCTCTGTTCTCCAACAGCAGATCAACTCTAATAAGAGCCATGTGGAACAAACTAAGGCAAATGCCCAGTCGAGAGATTGACGCTCTCTGTAGTGCTGGCCTGCATTTTGCTGCTTATCTTTAGACAGGAAACGCTGTAGTCAGAGGACTGACATCACTCAGGCTGGAGTGTGTGCATATAACACTAACACCAGCACACACACACACACACACTAACCACAGTTATCACTAACCAGAAGCCTCCTGTCTGGAGTCTCTCTGGCCCAGCAGGGTCGAGCTTTACAGGATTTACTCAACAGATATTAAATCATGGGGAATTATTCCAAGCCCAGTTGTAAATCTGATCAAATGTTCAGCACAATAAAAGAAAATAAATCCATGACTTCTATTTAACCCACTTCTCGCTGAGGTCAGCCATGACTTGTGCATGTATTATCACTTTAAAAATGATCTTATTCCATCAACAGCTATACTTATTACTTAATGAACTGCTATTCTGAAGAAATCATTCAGTACTGGTTCGTCTGGACCAGGGAATCTCAACTCGTGTCATTTCTGACAGCAGACAAAATAAAACAATGCCAGAACTCTATACAAGTAATTCATCTATATCAATATTCTCTAGTTATGTCTCTAAACTGTATTCAACACAACTTGATTATTTACACAATGGCAAGAAAATAACTAAATGTTTTTTTTTTAAGTTATTCTTTGCTCGTTTTATCAATGTAAAGGTTTTGAGTGCAAAAAAACAACTAACACCACAATACATCAAAGCCATTCATCTAATCTATTTCTTATACTTGCTGATCTTCTTGCTGTTGAAGTCCCTCCAATATGATGTCACTTCCTGTATGATTATGTCATCAAGGAAAATGTTTTTGTTATTTAAAGGGATTTGACAAAAAACTAACACGTTGAAAGGGATGAACAATTAAGACAATGTTCTTTAGAATTTTTTTTTTTTTTTTTTTTTTATTATTTGAGAAAGCAAAACATTAAGAAACATCTGGAATATGTATTAGGTGTTCCATCAGTTTTTAATTTCTCTATTCAAATTTGTACTGGAGTACTCTTGAAATTGTATGTTTAAAGTCACTTCTATTTTTCCAATTATTAGTGGTTTGGAAAAGTAAATTATATCATTTCAATATTGTAAGATTAATATTTTATACTGTATATTAAGAGGACTTATTATATTTAAAATCAGTAGAATGAGAAATTGAGACTTTTATGGTGTTCTATTGATTAATTGATCATATTCTCTTTTTTGTATTTTCTAATTATCTTGACCTTCCTTTATTTATTTATTTAGTTTTGCTTAAAGGTCCCCTTGGCATGAAATTTTCATTTTTATGAGGTTCCTCAACATTAATATGAGTTCCCCTAGCCTGAATATTGTCCCCAAGTGGCTAGAATTTTTGATCGGTGTTAACTGAGTTATGGCTGTCTTTCTCTGCCTTTGAGAAAATGAGAGCCCAGACGAGCTGATCTTGAATTCTCCTGTTATGACGTCCTCAGGAACGGTTTCCTCCTCTTCCTCTGCTTCGCCCGCCCAGAGAATTAGTAGAGAATGGAGTCAGTTTATCAGTCGCGATGTTAGCAGCACAGGCTTTACCATATGGATTCAACAGCACCGCCACAAACAGTGAGTAACAGTGTTCATTAATGCCTGATCTGGGATCAGTGAGTTCTGATGTGTAGATAATCATTCAAGTTCACAGACTTACTTTCTAAATCGTTTAATATTGTCAGTCCCGCTGCTGGCCAACCCATGCATCAGTGAATCAAGCCAGTGACTAAAACCATCAACTTCACGTCATTTCTGTTAGCAGCATGAAACAAATCTGTTATTTAAATGATTAAACTACAGAAAGCGATCAACGAACACTCTTTATAATGTTCAGATCTGTCCATCACACGTATATCTGCAGTGCACACTTGTCCAAACTGCCGTTATTATGAATGATGCTGTTAACAGAAGCTCTTACTGTATTCATGTCGATGTCATGTTTGTTGTTAGCTGTGGTGAAAGCATTTTGTGAGAGAAATAATGTCGCAAAGTTCACTCGTGTTTATTCAGAGCTCTCAGATACAAACAAAATAAACTCACGCTATCAACAACTCGGTACAATTCCTCAGCAATCTTTCCCCAGCTCTCACCCTGCGTCCCAATTCGCCTACTTATACTACGTCCTAAAAGTATGAACTCTTTTTGTGAAAAAAAGGTATATATACTTTTGAGTGTGTAGCAGAAAAGTATGCACGCTTCGGGACATACTACTTCGCCATCTTTAACAGACTCTGTCGCTTAGTTACGTGCATCCCATCACCGTTTATCACATCTCCACATTAATTTAATCTCCTAACATTTTGGAGAGAAATGTAGCCGCTCGTTGATCTGCCATGTGTGTGTCTTTAACGCAAAGACTCTCCGCGTGTTTGCAGTTTAAATATAATGATGCATTTAAAAGTTAATGGCCAAACGTGTCATTACAAAAGTTCACAATGCTACTGCAGGTGAAATATAATGTGGACAACATTGAATAAATAAATTTTTTTAGGTTAAATATTGATAGTTGGTCACTCAAACCCCTTTATCTAAACTTCTCTACTTAACGTTGAACTCGAACATCCGTCATGTTTGTAGTTTTTTTAACGCTTTTTATCCGCGTTTGTAGTTCTAATCAAATCCTCGTCCAACTCGCAATGGGTTGTGGGCAATCAGCCATTAGCGTGCCTATCGATCCATACTTCGAATTCTGACCGGAAATAGTAAACCATCCGGGAATCTTTGGAATACTCTTTTCAACATACTACGATTTGGGACATACCAATTCAATTTTCGAATACTATTTAGGATGGATAGTATGCGAATTGGGACACAGGGTCAGTCTCTGGACTAGCAGTGCTGCAGCTGCTGCTCGCGCTAGATTAAACCACGCCCCCTCCGCACGTAATCTCATTTCAAATGCAAAGATGTCAGCCAATCACAACAGTGGGTGTTTTCATTGACGTCTCACAGCAGACACGCCTCTTGAAACAGAGCATTCCAGCCAGAGGGCTAATATCAGTATAGAAAAAATGCCTTTAATTTCTAAATTATGACATTTTTTACATGTAAAAACCATACTAACAATATAAGTACGCCCCAGGAAACATTATAAAACAATACAAAATCCATGCCATGGGACCTTTAAGTGTTTTTTTCTTTAATTGCTAATGTGACCTCTTACACCACAGACTGAACTAAATGAAGCATTTCTTGGTCATTGGTTGAACTAAATTGGTATAATCTAACTATCTAAATTGATCAGCTGATTGGTTGAATAGGGACATTACATCCCTTTCTATCATAGTTATCTGGCGTTATTAAGATTAATTTGTTCTGACACAGTTTAATTCTTGTTCTTTGTCATATTTTATTACCATTTTCTAAATTATAGCAAATAAACTGTGATACTGTGAGAAATGTTGAAGGTGTCTGCATTTGGTCTCTGCAACAACCATAATATATACAGTCAAACCAAGTATTTTATTATCTCACGAACCCCTGCAGTTCCATTAAGAACCTCTAGGTTCACACCTAGTTCAGACCCTTGACCTAGAACTTTGAAAGGAAAGTAGAGCTATAATAGAGAGAGAGAGAGAGAGAGAGAGAGAGAGAGAGAGAGAGAGAGAGAGAGAGAGAGAGAGAGAGAGAGAGAGAGAGAGAGAGAGAGAGAGAGAGAGAGAGAGAGAGAGAGAGAGAGAGAGAGAGAGAGAGAGAGAGAGCCAGCTGCCACATGTCTGCTATTAGCTAAGTGCTGGTGTTTATGGTCTGCACTGTGTTGCTCTTAAGTGGAGATTATGTCACTAACCAGCTCGAGATGGGGAAGCACTTCACACCGGGATAAACAGCAACCAGGCAATGAAAGGCCGTCCACTGCTGTGACCCTCAGCCGCGAGAGGAGCATGCACAAACCGGACCTTTCCCATATGGAAACGACGGACTCCTGAAGTTATAAAGTTAGTGTTATTAGTGAAAGAGACAGCTTTATTATATTGCTGAATTAAGAAAAGGACCAGGTGGTGTCAAATTGACTAATCATTGCATGATTAATGGCATCTAACATAAAGTTTGTGTTTATATAACATGTGTAAATACATGGTATATTATTATATTTATATATGCTGTTTATATTACATGTGCGTATACACATATATACGCATACATATTACTCCAGTCTTCAGTGTCACATGATCCTTCAGAAATCATTCCAGTATGATGATTTGACCCTCGAGAAACATGTCTGCAGCACAAATGGTTACACACTGATTTCTGTCTCTGCTTTGTTCCCTCTCTCTGCCTTGAGAAAGTTGCATCTTGGGTAATCACTCGACAGGCACAGCAAACAGCCCATTCCAGGCCGTTCTAAGAGGCTTTTTTTGTGTTTTTGCGTGACTGAGGTTCATATAAAAAGAGTTTGTCTCATAATTTGCTTGGTTTGGATGCCGTCCATCAGCGAGGGGTTTTTATTTGGTGCGACGGACTGAACCCTCACTCACAAACCCCATTCATTATGGTTCACATTTTTTCTCATCTCATACTAAACGTACCATGAATCATCTGTCGTCATAATCACAGAACACAGGCTATTGATCTATATAAACACAGACGCACACACACTTGCATCCTCAGGGGCTTGATTTCTATCACATTCACTAACTCAGACCACTGACAAAATGAACGCTGAAGCCGTAGACAATTGAAATTGCTCTGCGGAAAAGTCTAATTTCTCTTCGCGGCAGAATTCCATTTGCTAACCATTAAATATAAGCCAGATTGAGATCATCTTCCAAACCAACGTCGGCCTGTCCTCCACTGAGGTTCAAACCTCACAGTCATTGAGATTGAATGGATTTCGAGCTGCTGCGTTTCAGGCTCATCAAAGGAAACGGGAGGAAAAAGTGTCTTATGATTCTAAGTCAACACTTCTCACAAACCATTTTACTTCCATTACCTGACGCATTTCTGAATGAAACAGGATATTGTAAGTGGAACAATGAATTTAGTGCAAAAAGAGCATGTATTAAGAAAATAAATATGGTGGATTTTGATGTCTTGTTGACTTTAACAGTTGCAATCATCCAAGTGAAACAAGGAACGCTGATGTTGTTGACAGACACAGCAAATGTGTCATTAACATCATAAATCACTTTTGATGAGGTTCATTCGGCCAACACAAACTCCTCAATTCACGGGCCAAAGTCCACAAGTGCTACGGCAGGTCTCTGTGTTCTTAAAGTCGGCATGAAACGGAGGTTGAGATAGTCTTTTTGTCCCTATCGTGACGTATATCCAAGTGAAATGGCTTCTCGATAACAAGAAAAAAAGGACGGAGAATTGATTGGATGGTTGTGGTTTTCTATTGGTCAATCTCATGTGAGTGACAGGCCTGCGCTCACGGCAGTAAAAGCTATATATATATATAAATAAATAAAGTATATTTTTAAATTTTTGGTGACTTTAACCTTCATTTTAACCTTTTGTTACCCCAAAGTGTTCATGTTCAAAGGGACCTTCTTTACATATAAGTGCACTTAAAGGGTTACTTCAGCGATTAACATATGGCTTTGTATCAGTAGAAACCTTGGAGTATATTCAAATGATCGTGCTCCCCCTGAGACGAGAGATTTATGCATTTTATTTCTGGAAAAATTCCTCTCATGACGCAAATTGACGATATTTGCGTCACGAGAGGAATGTTTGCCCAGAGGCTAAAGACTACAGCCAGCAGAGGGAGCCATTTCCGCATGTTTTCAACTCGTGCATGGGGAATGGAGATCACACTTACAGCACAGCTCAGCTACAGGCATTAATTTAAACAGATGCTAAGCAATGTAAGTGTTTTAACTTCTCAAATTAATTTCTATGAAAGTTAAGCTTCCAAAGGCATGAACTGAAAACTAGTTGTGAATGTATGCCGCGAATGTGGTCGCGATTACCTCAGCTCTCATCACGAGAGCTCGTCAACTCATTTATGACATTAACCCTCTGGTGCTCCTCGTTTAGGGGTTACATTGGTTGTCTTCCCGGTCATAAGTGACCGGACACCTAAAAATTAAACTTCCACCCCAGTAAAACCTATGCAATTTATTTTTCTTCAATAATATTTTTTCTTTTTAATTTTGTATTTTGAGATGATTTGATCGTATTTTTTAATATTTTTGCAATAATTATTGTCTATTTTTGCCATTTAAAATTATAAAATATATATTTTTTAAACATTTTATTAAAAATATTTTTAAATGCAGTATTTTAGGTTAAAGCAGCACTAGGTAACTTTTCAACCTTCATAATATATTTTTTAAGACTCTTGTGATGATAAATCGACTTACAATAGGTTGAATGACACGTCTGCCATAGCCTGATGGGGTCTGTATCGTTTTTATTCGTACTTTTAAACTTCGGGTTTCGGGTAGTAACCCGAGAACAAAAAGAACTACAAAATTCGACTGCTTTACGGCATATACGTCACTTCCACCAACACCCACACTTCCTTACATTCAGACGTGCGATCCCAACTTTGTTCGTCGGATAATATAGTCATGTCCGAAGCAGCAGAGACAAATAAGAAAGAAGAGGTTTTGTTGGAGGAAAGCAATAAGAGGAAACGAAAAAGTGATGTGATTAAAGGCAGGACGAGAATCAACATGTGACCAGCGTTTGCTCGTCGGCGTGAGCTGAAGCAGGCGTGCCCGACCGATGCTGTCCTGCTTGTTATGGTGATTACCTCCCACTCAAACATTGAACTGAAGTATCATATAGATTCTGTAAAACGGTAACCAATAGACTACTATAATGACGCTGGCTTGTAAACGTGAGCATCGTGATTATTTAGCGTTTGAAAAAAATAAAACCCATGAAATTATATTCATATGACATGCTGAAACATATGCCACTGACTGTAACGTTACCTGGGATGAAGACATTTCACACACGACGCCAGAAGAACTCTGAACTCCTCCTGCAGTGTTCAGGGGAACTGTTAGTGCTGCACCGACCCGCGGGACGCTTTTATGAAGTTATTTGGCCCGCACCGCAACACTGTATATATTTTTACAACCCGCCGCGCACCCGCGACCATTAAATAGACATACGGGGTCCGCAGGTTATGAGACGACCCGCGCATCACTAGTTCAGGGCTATCAGGGTTGTCATGTCAACAAATGCACGCGCGATGGCATCCCCTGTTGTAGGATGACAGCTCTTACGACAGTAGTTGAGGACATTATTTTTTCCAAACTGTAGGGGGACCCCAAGAGCAAAAGTAGCCAAGTGCGGCTTTAAAATAGAGACTAGGGCTGTGTCCCAATTCAGGGGCTGCATCCTCCTAAGGCCGCATTTGAAGGCCGATTGCGTCACCGCAGAGCGACGAGGCTGTCCCAATTCGAAGGAGCCTTCTAATGCGGCCTGCCGTCGGTGTTGCCAAGGCCGCGGTTTTCACGCCGAATTGGGCTACTTTTATGTTGTTGTTGCGGGTAAAAAAATATTTCCACGGGTTGATTTTCAACCCTGTAAGTATGATTTCGGCGCTCCACCATCCCCAAACGCACAAATTCAGGGGAGAATTTGGCCGCTCAATGGAGAAAATTGCATTGGCAGTTTTGGGTTAGTTTTGTTGCAGAGACCTGGCAACCCTATCTCCCCGGAACGAGAAGGATTTAACTGATTCTTCGCAGCCTAGCCCATCCCACTAGCCTGCCATCCCACGGCAGAGGAATACAAATATAAATGTAAGTATTGTGTTTTAATTTACTCAAATAACCAACGAAACGTGTTAAAAACCTGGGGTCTTTATTTCTTAACGTGAACTTGACGCCTGCGTTACCACTGCGGCTTTATCCTTAGGTGATCTGATGTAATATTTTGTTTTGTTTTATGGAGCAGTTAGCAGACAGCTTTATTAAAATAAGGGCAGCAAATTAGTATTTATTTACCCGGCCGAAAAACTCGGCCAGTGTGGATTGACACTGATCACTCTGTCGGGGTTTATTCTGCGATAACAACAGGCTGGGTGTACATTATCCCTTACTTATAGCCCCCCTTATCCAGTTGATAACAATTGTCTATCATAAAAGCTGTGTCTACAAATGTTTTAACCAAATTTGAGTATCTAGAAATATGATTTCTGGAGTATTTTGTATACATGTATAATACATGTATACAAAATGTATAGCTGCATCATATATTTAAAATTCCACCCCTGCCTTGCAGGTATACAAAAAAAAATTGGGACAACTAAAAAAAAATACATGTATGCAAGTTAATAGACACATCTTTGCTGACATGTATTGCTTTTGTGTTTGTTGTTTTTAACAGGAATGTTTATTTTCTCTGCATTAGGATTGCAAGTGTCCTGGGACAGGTGAGGGAGTGGAAAACTTGGCCATGGTTTGTCCTCATGGATGAGGTGTTGGGACAGGCATTCATGGCCTCCAGCCCTGAGGACCATGGGCGTCGCTAGGCCCATTTCAGAGGGACTTCAGCTTTTATTTGTAAATAAAAAGTTATTTCTCTGTATTGTTTATTTTTGTAATGCACATTTTTTTTTAATGAAACCAATAAATTGTTTACATATTTGTCATGCAAGTTTTGTAAATGAAATCAATTATTCTGTTGGCTACATTTATTTTTGTCATGTCAATTAATTTGTAAATGAAACAATAAATTGTTCTAAAAACAAATATTTACAGTACTTGTTTACAAGTATTTACAAGATAAGTTACGTTTAAGATGGGAAAAACTAAATAAAATGTTAAATGAACTGTACATAAAAAATAATGGAAGAAAGGGTTTTATGTAAACTTTTATTGAGCAGGGTGGAGACCCTGGATGGGCTGCACAATAGAGACAATAGAGATAGATGTTTTCAGAAAGAGTGATGAATAAATTAAATGAACTTACATCCTTAAAATCAAACCATAACATATTTGAACATGCATAACTGTTCTATGAGCTGAACTCTGCAGGACAGCGGCCCTCTAGGACCAATGGTTCCTATCCCGGATCTTGAGACTATTTTAGTGTATTTTATTTTTGGATTCTATAATGTTCATATTTTTTAAACAATATCAAAATCTAATATCCATGTATAAAAAGTCAGTTTTTCATTGAACTACAATATTTGCCTCTGAGAAGAAGTTTAAACTCAAATACAGAGTAAATATATTTTGTTGCAGCATTTGTAATGTTTAGCAACTGTGACAGCTGCCGTTGAAGAGTAGCAGTAACAAACTGAACTGCCTAACAACAAAACAACTAAAGATGTTCACTTCCGTCCATTTATGTACATAATAAAGAGTATAAACTATATAAACTCGCATGTTAGTTACATAGCCTATTAGTCGACATTTGAATATTTATTGCATTTTTTTTTTTTTTTTATCATTAAATAAGGCTACTGGAGTAAATTCAATCCCAATGCTTACGTTACATTTATGTGTAATCTGGCTTTCTTTAAACAAAAAATCTGACGTCGCGGCGCGCAATGAATTCTGGGGTGGGCAAGGCTGCGAAGCATCCATCCGAGTATCCTTCGTTTCACGGGAAAAGAAGGACGCATTTGCTGGCGTTATTTTGAAGGAGCCTTCGAAAGACCTTTGAATTGGGACAGTCTTCGTCGCGCCGCGGTGACGCAATCCGCTATACCTTCCACTGTAAACAAGTCTCGGTGCGTCCTTTGAAGGCCGCGTCGGCCGCGCACTTCGAAGGACACAGCCTTCAGAGGACGCAGCCCTTGAATTGGGACACAGCTTAGGCCTTCAAAAAAAATAAAAAATTGAAGACAGATTAGCGCCCTCTTTTGGAATTATTTAAGAAATTATGCAACCATGGGTGTAATCCACTAGAGGTCTCTATGGAGGGGCTTGTGAATTCCCAAGTTCACTTTTCAACACATTTAATAATTTGAAAAAATATATAAAAATAATCAAATACTATTTTTATATTATTACTTTTTTTTTAGAAATGGTGATTTTTTTTCTGTGAATTTGTGTTTTTGCAGATTTCCCATTCATATCCTATGGCAAGTGGGAGTATTTTTTTTACAACCACTTAGCATGCTCGAATCATGCCCTCAATTTTTTTGTGTGTTTACATACCTAATGCTAGAAAAGTCACCAAGTTTCACGTCATTCTGACGAAGATATGATTTTTAATAATTCAAAATGTGGTTCATAGGTTCAGTTTTTCATGGGTGTGTGTGTGTGTATAAGTGTGCGTGTGTGCGTGTGTGTGAGTGGATGTGTCAATATCACGCTCCTGATGTTTTAGAGTGTCATCCCTATACTGCTGTGTACTTTTTTCAGCATTGTGGCCGATTTGTAGATTGTACACACAAATATCCTGCAAATATTTGTGTTTTTGCAGATTTCCCATTCATTTCCTATGGGGGTCATTTTTGACCGAAGAGCACAAGTGGAAGTAATTTTTTTATGACCACTTAGCATGCCCGAATAATGCCCTAATTTTTTTTGTGTGTGTTTACATACCTAATGCTAGAAAAGCCACCAAGTTTTATAATTTAAAGATGAAGCTGTGATTTTTAAAAATTCTAAATGTGGTTCATAGGTTAAATTTTTCATAGGTGTGTGTATAAGTGTGCGTGTGTGTGAGTGTGTGTGAGTGGATGTGTCAGTATCACACTCTTGATGTTTTAGAGTGTCACCCCTTTACTGCTGTGTACTTTTTTTCAGCATTGTGGCCGATTTGTAGATTGTACACACAAATATTCAGAGAATTTTTGTATTTTTGCCGATTTCCCATTCATTTCCTATGGTCGGTCATTTATGACCGAAGACAATGAACGTTACTTTTTTTTTAATGACCAATTAGCATGCTCGAATCATGACCCCATTTTTTTTGTATGTTTACATACCTAATGCTAAAAAAGTCACCAAGTTTCATATCATTCTGATAAAGCTGTGATTTTTAATATTTTAAAACAGAAAATTTTTCGGTCAGAAATGACCGAAGAGCACCAGAGGGTTAAATGTAATCTGACTCCTAATCTGAGTCTGCTGTGAGACTCACGAGGCAACTCGATCGTTATATTGAACACATGTTCAGTATTTAATTGTAGGAACTCAGTCTCTGTAATCCAGTAGCGGTGGCTTTGGGAATGGCCTCACAGGGCAGCGAAGCATTCTGGGAATTGTAGTCTTTCATCCCCATGAGACAAAAATAAATTTTCTGTCTTTTCTCAGTCTATAAATCACCAAATTCAAAAATAATTTCACATTTCTACTACATTAATGACCCAATTTAAATACAGATTCATCTTCCCAGTGCTGAAGTACCCCTTTAAGTATCTTGAATGTGCACTTGTTGCGTAGTTTAAATCATAAAGTATATTTTAAAGGGGTGGTTGATTATGAGTTCACTTTTTTAACTTTAGTTAGTGTGTAATGTAGCTGTTTGAGCATAAACAACATCTGCAAAGTTACGAACAAATTCAAAGCAACGGGAGATATTTACTTAAGTAAATATCGCTTTTTAAAGACTACAACAAATGACAGGTAGGGACTACAACAAGCTTATTCACGAGCTGGTGACATCACTAACCCTAAAATCTACATACAACTTCCCCCGGGAACATGCAATAAATGCCATGTTGATAAGAGGAGAAGTTGTTGTAGTCGAGCACAAATGCAACAGCATGTCATAAAAGCAAGATGAACATAAGTTATACGTCTAATTAAACTAAATTATACCTGCTATCTTCTTGTAGAAGATATTCTCTGGCTCTGTGCACATTCTTACAACAGTTTCCACACAAGCGATTTATAGATTATCATGACAGAAAATGCTTATTAATGACTTGAAGATAGTCTACATCAGCTACAGAAATTCATCAACTAACCATTCAGAAATGTCCTGTCTCATTCTACGCGTAGTCTCTCCATCATTGTCCAACTCTGGTTTGAACATGAAAGACGGAACAGTTTCTGAACGCTGAATGTTTTGCTGTTCTGCGACTGCGTGAGGTAAGCGGAGCTGCTAACACAAGCTCTTCAAGCTCCGCCCTCTTCTTCAAAGAGTGCAGCAGCTCATTTGCATTTAAAGGGACACATAAACAGCACGTTTTTGCTCACCCTAAAAAGGTAACAATTTTAACATGCTATAAAAAATGATCTGTGGGATATTTTGAGCTAAAACTCCACACACACTGGGGACATTATACACTGTAAAAAGTCAATCTGTGGGTTTGTAGATTTCATTAAATTTAATATGTAAACTTTATTTAGCAAAATTAATTTCTTGTTTTTTGACAGTTTTTTGCATTGAAATTATTTAAAAATTACTGGAATAAAATCTACTAAATGTGGTTGTTAAGGATTTAGCTATTATTTTTGAATAATTTAAACTCGAGAGAATATTGAATTAATCCAACATGATACAAATGAGCTGTTTTCAATTTAGAAGCATTTCCTGTTAAAACGCATGCTTAATGCAGCTCACAGCACGAGGCACACATGCACTGGAGTTCCTCGATGCAGACTCATTTCTGACAAAGGTAAGGACTATTATGTAATTTATATTTGAAAAAGCTGTTGTAAATTGTCCAAGTTGTCTACTTGATGTAATATGAATGTCATTTTTAATATATAGGGCCTATAGGACTTTAAAGGTGCAATGTCGTTGCTGCCTATGTGTGGATCAGATTTAATCAAAAAATGGGTCTGGGATGACGTGGGTGAGAACATGAAATTTTATTTTGTGTGAACTAACCCTTTAATCTGGTTTTCTTCAGTAAATTTTAATGGAAAAAGCATTATTTTTCACATATTTAACTTATCTCAAATGTGCTGTTGATTTTGATTGCTTGTCCAGGGTGTTGCTATTGGCACTGTTTAAAGCATGTTTGGTAAATGTCACGGCCATTAGAGGAGATATCATTAATTAATTTCTTTCTTTTAGAATGAACATTGTCCTGTTGATATGACGATAGGGGGACATCCGCTGCATGACAGAATTCCTTGGGGAACGTACAGGAGATCTCATCAAAGAACTCAACGTATGCAAACTTAATTTCAATATACCAAATGTGTGAGTTTAAATAAATTATTGTTGGTTACTTAACCATAATATTTTTGACTGGACTTAACTTGTTTGATCAGTATTGTAAGATACAAATAGAGTTTCAGATTTTCTCTTTTAATCAGTATTTCTTTTTTTGTTTTTAGTCTCACTGCTGTTTATGATTGCAGGAAAATGAAGAACAGTCAGGAATTGAACAGCTTGTGATGGCAGTAATTGTGACCAGGACAGGAGCTAAAAGTGACAGTCCAAATGACACTGGAATTGTTATCGAATGCTTGGAAGTTCTCATAGGCCTTGAAGTTGCAGTTCTGATGGTAAAGTTCACACTGAGAATACAAAATTTGTGACTTGTTGGCAATAAAATGAGTTTGTAATTCATCTTTGATGTCTGTCTGTTATTCATACCTGCAATCAGATTTAATTAAATGATTTTAATTAATTCACTCATTAAAAATAACAATACCAACTTAAATTTGTGTTAAATCAAAATAATTCCAATAAGTAGTATCCTATATTAAAGTCAGGTTTTTGTCCAAGGAAACCAATATTTTTGTTTAAATTTTACTTAATTATTTTGTGTGATGTTTGCAGTTACTCATTTTGAATGGTTGATTTTTAATGTGCTCATTTGATTAATTCTAACTCATTTTTTAAGTGTTGTTGAATTTAATTAATAACATTGCTTGTAATCTGTTGCCACAATTTTATTGAGTAGATATAGGGTATTATTTTTTACAGTGTAGGCCCCCTTTGCAAAAATTAATTGCAGATAATATAATATAAATTGGAAAGAAACATATATAGAGTACACTTCAATGACTATGTTTCATAACAGTGCACAGTGCACTAATAATCTCAAACACTATAAATTATTATGTTTTTGTTGTAGTTTAAAGTAGACTTATTTTTATGTATTAACTAGCATACTGAAGCACATGTCAAGTAGTTTATTATAATTTAACTCGTGTTATAGAATATTACATTTTAAGTTTTTAAATTGTAGTTTTGTTTATACCATAAAATCCATACATTCATACATATAATTAAATGTCAAATTACTACTTACGTGGATCAAAAAAGCCCTCTTCAAATCATTGCATTTAAATGTAAACTATAACACAATTCTCATTTAATTGCAAATAACATGCATTAAATGTGTCTAAAATAATGACATTCAGTTCACACTTAAGTACATTAATTTTAAGTAAATTATTTCAGTAATAAGTGCTCTTTTTAAAAGCATGCTATAAAGTGTTCTTCCTTTGGTAACTCTCATTAGACTGTCTTCTTAATATCTGCTAACTCTTTATTTCAGTGTTCCCTAACAGACACTCTACTGACTAGAAGCAACTACATGTCAAATTATTCTGCTAGCCCAAAGCCTAACCTAACAGTCTACTAATACTCTAATGAGAGTTATGCTGCGTTGTGCGTTCCAGGAAGTTTTTTGAGCCCGTAAGTTCCAGCTTCAAACCACGACTCACGACTTTGTAGCGTTCCAGGCAAAGTCACGCCAAACTGCCTGAGCGTGAGGAATTGCGGTAGCGAGACGTTAACAAAGCATGGAGGACCATACAGGGCTTAACGCTCATTTACAAACATTTATATCGCCAAAGGTGCTTATGCTGTATATTTGAGGGAAATGGTGTAGAAAAAACGGCGAATAAGGTAAGAGAAGCTGTTATACCTTTTACATTTACATTTAATCATTTAGCAGACGCTTTTATCCAAAGCGACTCACAAAAAAGGGGAGAGCAATAGAAGCAACGAAACAAACAAGGCCAACAACCTGTAAGAGCTGTAAGAAGTCTCAATTAATTCGCACAGTACACTTTTTTTTCTTCTTTTTTTTTACAATAGCCACCTACAACAAAAACTCACGTACGCAAAATACAGAACACTGGATTTTGATAGCCTTTTATTTTACATTATTTGTATATTTGGACATGCCTATTGGTATTCATTTATTCTTGCACTCAATGGACTGGAAACCAGCTAACGCTAGAAAAGCTGCTGACAATGCATTATATTTGTGGATAAATAACGTTAGAGCAATACCTTATTTTAATAAACGATTCGTTTTTTAATGTGCGACTTTCCTAAACACCGCGTCCATAGGGTCTGCTATTGTTGTTTTGCAGGCTATGTAATATCAGAGCTCGTAACTGGGAGTACATTGATCTAGTACGAGTTCACGCCACGGGTGGGAAGTCACGGGTTTAACGGCCGTTCCAGTGCACTTTCAAGGCTAGAAGGTCGGAAAAACACGGGTTGCCTGGAACGCAGCCTTAGTTGAAAAGTTACTTATAGTTAGAATGTCTAAAGTGGTCTATCAAATTAAAGTGTAAATATTCTTTTTCACAAGGGGCACTGAGACTGCATCCCTCATGGGAATGGAGCACAGGGGTACGGTTTGTTTTTCCATCTTGTTTGGTTCCAGAATTGGGCTGGGATGAGGTGTTGGGCCCAGTGTGCTCCGCAGACGGTGCCAGCGAGGGCCTGGACGTCCGCCTAGAACCACAACCGCTGATGGGACCGCACCTCTGTCAACCTGGAGTCCAGGACAAAGCACCTTTTCAGCACTCGCTCTCCTTCGAACTCACTTTGCTCCAGTCACCTCCAGGAGCTTGGAAATGTTCTTTATTTATAATTATCATGATTTCCATTACAACTTTCATCCTGCAACCCTACAGAGGATAAGAAGTTTGAATAAGGAATGGTTGATAGTTCTTAGTAGTGTTTTAAGTTGAACTTTTTAATGTAACATTTCATTTTTAGTTTTGTTCAGGTTTATTTAAATTAAAGAAAGTGATTTTCAATAGGTTTTAGAATTTGGGCATTTCCCTTACAGCAGTTAGTGTGTTCCTTTACATATCCCTGATGGAGTTATAAACTACTTTTAAATAACATTTGGTGCATGTTTATTCCTAAAAATAATAAGCATGATGTTGAATAAATGTCAGCATTTTTATTTTAATTTTTTATTTAATTTAAAAACAATTTCACTATACCTTAAATGCCTTCGGGGGAAAAATAAGTATAGAATAAGTTACTGTGAACTTTTTTGGCTAATCTCTTTTTGCCAAGGGCACTTGAACAAGAACAAGCAGTAGAAAGACAGAGGCAAAGACAGTTAGCCAGTTAGAAACTGGAATTAGCATTTCTTGCCAGGACAAGATGGGAGAAGCTCTTGTCCTCACAGGTAGTTGCCATTGAGTCACAGCCAGAAAGAAAACTGATTTAATTACATTCTAACCCCAAGACAAGCACAGACATTCCTGAGTGTTTGGAAGGGCAGCCTCCTTCAACCTGCAGCCGGCAAGCTAATTATCCACACAATAGACACTGTGTCCAGGTAAATGACTTTAGATATTGCGCATTAGCTGAAGGAAAAATTGCAGGGAACAGGAGCGGGAAGGAGGTCATCCTTCTTTTATACGGTGTTGAATGAACCTTTGGATTCTTTGGCCCGTCTGTTTTCCCGCTCAAACGAGCAGCTGTCTCTGATCCGGCACTACAAAATAATTAAGTCATGCTAGAACTGAAGCTGCCAGCAAATTTCACTCAAAATCGTATAAAAAGCAGCATTTAAGTGTGCTTTCACATCTCTAGTTCGGTTAATTTGGTCCGAACCAAGGGCAAACAACTACATTGTTGCATTTTTCGGTCCGAAACAGTTTAAACGAACCAAAATACAGGCACATGACAACATCCACATCACTCATTGGCCATGGCGTATTTCCTAAACTGCTTTTCGATTGGTCAGAATTTATGTGTGGGAAAATTGCAACAGAAGAGGAAAAGCCAGCAAACTACACAACTATGGAGACACAACTGCGCGGGCTGGTTTTGTCCTCGGCCATAATTTGCTACATTGTGTGTATTTACCACAGTTTGCAAACAATACATTTCTATAATGAAGCGTGGATGCGACTTGAAAACAATATTCTAATGCACTGCAAACAGCGAGCGCGCATCGCTTGTCACTTCGTGCATTTATTATTCTTAACTCTGACATGCTCATCTTCTGAAAATATTGCCAACGATCTATCAGGTAATGTCATCCACATAATGTTAGCACAGCTGACTACGACAGCTGGTTTAGTCCAAAAATGATCAGTACTTTTGCAGTTGGTTCTGTTCGAGGTCGGATCACGTTCTCACCACGAACCGCTCCAGAGTTCGTTTGAAAGCAAACCGAGACCACTTCTTCAAGGAGGTCTCAGTATGCTTGTTTGGTGCGCACCCGAGTGTGATTGCTGCTTTCACACCTGACCAAACATACTGCACCAAAGAGAGAAATGAACTCTAGTACGATTCAACCAAAATAAATGTGGCAGTTGTGAAAGCACCCTAAGAAACAAGGTTAGGATTAAAGAACCAGTTCTAATGCCACGTTCCAGACAACCCGTAACCCATGTTTTTCCGACCTTCTACCCTTGAAAGTGTTGTTAAACCCGTGACTTCCCACCCGTGAACTCGTACTAGATTGATGTACTCCCAGTTACGAGTTCTGACGACACATAGCCTGCAAAACAACAATGGCAGCCCCTTTAAAAGGTATAACAGCTTCTTTTGCGTTTTTTTTTTCTCCTTTGTTTCCCTCAAATAAACAAGGAGTAAGGCAATAGAAATGTTTGCAAATGGGCGTTAAGCCCCGTATGGTCCGCCCTGCTTTGTTTACGTCTTGCTACCACAATTCCTCACGCTTAGGCAGTTTGGCGTGACTTTGCCTGGAGCGCTACAAAGTCGTAAGTCGTGGTTTGAAGTCGTAACTTACAGGCTCAAAAACATGCCTAAAGCGCGGCAAATTTACAATTAGTTCCCATCTACAAAATATGCTGCATAACACGAGAATGAACCTCATTGGTTCTTGCTCAAGCTCAAATGTGCTGTGTAACACAAGAATGAACCTCATTGGTTCTTGCTCAAGCTCAAATGTGCTGTGTAACGCAAGAATGAACCTCATTGGTTCTTGCGGAAGCTCAAAAATGATGTATAACAGGAGAATTAACTTCATTGGTTCTTGCGGAAGTCTACGACATTAGATATTTCTAGACTGTCTAATGTCAAAGAAAACAGTTTAGTATAAATAAAAACAATTGTTGAGAGGTGTTAAAGTTGATGCACAACTTATTAATGTTCAAAGTATCACAATCCACCTCAAGATATACGGGAAACTCCAGGCCAAGACAATCAGAGCTCTGATGAACTGCTCATCTGCTCATTTTCAATTAAAGCTCATTTATGAGACTGTGTTACTTTATGGTTGCTTTTATTGGCCATCATGAGGACTGGAGTTTATGACAGTAGCTGCACATCTGCTATATCTCTTAAACTTGACTCTATATAGTATTGTCAACTTAAGCCCTGTAGAGACAAGCTTTAATACTTAACTAGATCATATTTATTAAGCCTGTTTGGTTTACTACATCAAAAATCTGAGGTGAATCTGAGGACTAGTTTGTACCTACCTCCACGTAAAACTCCACCTTTCTCTTGTGTAGACAATCGCAGCGGTTAAAATACTATAAACGAGTGCCAATCGTGAGCAACTGGAACAAGAAACTTTAGCGCTTTGCTAGTGAAGTCTTTAATGTTGATCCCGCCCCCACACTGTATTGGCTGATGGTTCCTGTGTCTGACTTGTTGAGCGAACATGATCATCAGCATACTAGCATATTATTTCTGCTCTTTATTTTTTGACAAAATAAGATGATGCAGAAATAGTATGAGCAGTATAATAGTATACTGTTGCTATTTCATCAAACTGAGTGTTTTTATTAGGGCCACAGAGACGGTGGCTGAATTCAGAACGGCATACTCATACTATTTCTGATATTGCATAGTAAATGTAGTATGCTAGTATGCAGCAAAATCTACACCTACAAATTACTTACTGATACCTTTTTTTGTACATTAGACTTATGTGATAGGAATATTTAAAAATGTCTAAAATTCAAAAATGTTTTATTTAAATATGTTAATACAGCATTATCTAATTAAATATACACTAATTTGCATAGATTTGCATACATGGAAAAAGACAGTTTCAAATTTTTAATTTTTAATTTATTTTTTATTTTATTTATTTTTTGTCCAGAAAGTTTAATTAATTTCATTTTGATAATATTTTTGGGAGTTTTTATTTATTTATTCATTTTTACCTTTAAAGCTGCAGTCCATAACTTTTTGCGCTCTAGTGGCTAATAAACAGAATTGCATGCGTCTTGCGGAAGAACATTGCAGCCGGAGCAACTTGTCTATGGCGGATCACGCAGGGACTGTGCTCCTCCGCAGCGGTACCCACCAGTCTGGCCTGAAATAGTCCTAATATAAACACTTATTATAAGTGTGCCATCATGATTCAGGGTAAGACAAAAACACAGTTCGGAAAATGGATTCAAGTTCTACATTCTCATTATATAATTTTTGTCAATCTTGAACACAAAAAAAGTTACGGACAGCAGCTTTAAATTACTAAATAATAAATAAATAGCAATCTAAGCACAAACTTAAATTCAAAATAACTCACAATTTCATGCATAACTCTTTTAATTCAGCTCAAAATATCTTACATTGGGTGTCTTCACCAACCTCTCAAAAAAAAAAAAAATGTCATGACTGGTTCCTAAAGCTTCTGTATGCATTCAGATACACATGTAGTATAATTTTTTTGTAAAGTTTTAGCATTTTTTCTTTTAATTTTAAACATTTTTAGTTTTTTTTCCTATGTGTACTGAAGCATTCCCCACATTCCATTCATTCCCAAGGGGGTCAAATTGAAGAATTTGTTACTTTTTAGAATTTCAACCACAAAACTCCTCAAATCAAGTGCAACAAAAGTCTTAGTATCTTGGACCACTCCAATGAACGCTCAATTTTTAAATTTTTATAAAATGAATTTCGGGTAAAAATGACCCAAAGGATGGATGAGGGTTAATTCTGTATAACATTATAAGTATATTCAATTATAATTATAAACTCTCATTATATTGCAGCCAGGAAAAAGATCACCATATTTTTACTAATATACCGGTATATGTAAATATTCAAATCAGGTTAATTACATATATGAACAAACCCCACAGTAAAAACCTTTAGAACAGGAATGAAACTGTAAAGTTTGGTGTATGTAAGTGCTGCTGAAATTGAGTTTTGCCTATAGATGAAATACACACATCCTTTAAATTTATCCTAATGTATCAAAAGACTCTTCCAACAGATCATGCTTTAAAATTACCCAGAGAAATTTCTCTACAGAAGTTCACACAAACTTTTGCAAAGAAAGCATCTAAACCAGCTTCCTGCCCAATGTGGTTTGTGTTACTGATTAACTCCCTTCCACCGTCAGCGGTGTGTGTTATCCGTGAGTGTGGGTCTGTCTCGTCCGCTCACGCCCGGCTCATGTTGACATTCCAGAGGACTGGACCTTGAGCAAACAGCCTCCTGACAGATGGAGGGTACGAGAACGGGTAGATTGAGATGGTAGTCAGTGCTCTGATGGGCCTCCTCACGTATTTCAACAGCTCTGAGCTGAAGAACTCTATGTGGCAGATGCTCATCGCAGTCTCTCATTAAGCGGATCATACAGGCTGCTGGAGACCAGTAATGGGGTCTGAATGCTTGTGTCACTGATGGTCATGACAGGTTTCAGTCACCATAGTTTTTGTCCCATGACCCCAGTAATCTCATTGGTGTTTCATCTAAAGATCACAACAAGCTCTAAAAACAAGGGCCTAAAATCAAAAATCTGTGTTGGAGATTATATTAAACAGTGTTAATCGAACATGAACGACACTCGGACATTTGACAGGTTTTTCTCATCATAGTCGCGATGTTGTCCATCACAGTTTGGTATAGGCGTCAGAACCGCGTCTCTTCACAGCAGATCTTGGTTTGTGTGTGTGACGGGGGGATTCCTGTCACTGTTTTAAGTCCTTTACACATTTTATAAGCTCTCAGGAGTTCTCAGCTGGTCAAAATACCATCATATAGCACATACAACAAGTGCATTTATCCCAGCACACAGCATTGTTTTGGATGTTCATAAGTTTGGTCTCGAAATATACATAATAAAAGCCAACCAATCAGCTTGTGAACATATCCCTATGCCTTAAAGGGGGGGTGAAATGCTGTTTCATGCATACTGATCTTTTTACACTGTTAAAGACTTGGAATCCCATACTAAACATGGACAAAGTTTCAAAAGTTAAGGTGGACGTTTGATGGGAGTATTTCTTTGTCAAAAATACTACTTCCGGTTAGTCATAAGTTTCGGCAAGTTTTTTGAGATCATGCGTCCCCTTTGACGTTAATGGGGGCGGAATTTCCTTGTATGGGCCGTACGGACAATTCTACCGGAAGAGCGTGAGAGAGAGCGAGGGAGAGAGCGAAAGTAACAGGCTACGCCCATCAAAGCGCTGGCTCGTAGGCTGCTGCACAGGTGATGTGCACAATTACAATGTCACCAAAAAAGTGCGTTTTTGGTTGCCAGACCAAGACAGTCCTGCACAGATTCCCCAAAAACCCCGCGTTAAGGCAACAGTGGATGTAATTTGCTTTTCCGGATCAGCAACTGAGTTGCGCGAATGTTTATATCTGTTCGCTGCATTTCGGTGCCGACTGTTTCATAAACAAGGCCCAGCTCGACGCCGGATCGCCTAATGCTGAAGGATGGAGCAGTCCCAACGATAAAGGTCCCAACGTTAGAACCGCAGGCGGTGAGTGAGACTGCTTCAAATGTCTGTGTTTTTGCCTATGCTCATCAAGTAGCCCAAACATGATCACGTATAGTTAATTGATCAATGGAGCATGCGATGTGTAGTGCGTGTACATTTGTTTAGCTGGCCACTATATGTGTAACTTTATGTTTGTGTATTGTAAAAGCACTCCAAACAACAATACACAAAGAGTGGGGAAATATGTTGAACTAAATAAGCGCGCTTCTTCATTCAAATGCGCTACTATTCCGTGTCTTTCTATGTAAACACTAACTTAGCCTGCCGTGCAAAACCAGTCCGCTTACTAACGTCTACAAAAACCACGCGTAAACACACACACACACACGTGCACAACTGCACTTCCCACATGTACACCTTCAAAGACAAAAATACGACGATATAATTCAAGTATAAATATGTAAATAACACAAGTCGCTAAGCATATTATATAGTTAGTGTATAACTTGTACCACATAGAGACGTCCTGCTCTAGTCGTTTTTGCTGCTGCTCCTGTTCAACTGCAGCCTCTGGGTCTGATTCCGGATCATAGATGTATAGCTGTATCTGATTAAAAGCCATATTTTTATTTTGAATAAAGTTTTTTCCCGCTGTTAGGGATGACACAGCTTTACGACGCACTCGACTCAACACAATAGCAGCAGCGCGCACACGTCATTATTTAGCTCCGCTCACACGATACGCCCCCACCCGCTCGGCTTTTTTCGGAAAGACTCGGAACAGCGCATCTTTCTTATATAATTATAAAAAAAATAAAGACTTTTCGGAGATATGCAGGATGCAATGCTACTCTATAGGTACTCAAGATTGACATGACACTGACTGAAACTGAGTGTTTCACCCCCCCTTTAAGGTTTGGTATCTTTAGGTTCGGTGTTAAAATCCAATGTAAATGCTATGCAGACCAGGACAAATTTTTTCTTTTAGTCCGGACCAAACAAACCAAATGAACCGAACTATCTGTGAACACACCCTAATGCTGCGTCCCAATTTGCCAACTTGTACTAACGTTACATCCTGTATGAACTCTTTTTGTGAAGAAAAAATATATACTTTTGAGAGTGTAGCAGAAAAGTATGCAAGCTTGGGATACTACTTCGCCATCTTCAACGGACTCTGTCGCTTAGTTATGTGTATCCCGTCACCGTTTAAACTGCTCTGTCAATCATCACAGTTCAATCCTCCACATTCAGTTTAATCTCCTACCGTATCGGAGAGAAATGTAGCTGCACGTTGATCTGCCATTCGTGTGTCTTAAATGCAGAGACTCTCCTCTTGTGTTTGCAGTTTAAATATAATGATGCATTAAATGGCCAAACGTGTCATTACAAAAGTTCACAATGCTGCTGCAGGTGAAATATAATGTGGACAACACAGTTATTTAACGCTTTTTATCCGCGTTTGTAGTTGTAATCGAATCCTCGTCCAACTCGTGGGTTGTGGGCAATATCAGCCGTTAGAGTGCGCATCGATCCACACTTGGAATTCGGACCAGAAATAGTAAACCATCCGGGTATCTTTGGAATACTCTTTTAAGCATACTACGATTTGGGACATACTAATTCTATTTTCGAGTACTATTTATTATGGATAGTATGCAAATTGGGACGCAGGGTAAGTCTTGCCAATTTAAATATTCAAGAGCAAGAAGTTGCCAAAGGGAACTCAATTCATTAGGCTACTTGCACACTGTGTGGGAAGTTTAAACATCCAAAGCGTGCCAGAAAGCCACGTCTCAGACAGCACAAGGATACTAAATTGAGCTCTCTTTTATGTCTTGGTGCACTTGAATGGACAAATTCAAGTCTCGGTGAGTGACAGTCTTCCAGGGCTGGATTTAAGAAACCAATCCGTGTATTTGGTGTTAAAGGAACTGTATGTAAGAAATGTATTTCAATTAATCATAAAATGGTCCTGATATGTCACTAGACATTAATACTTCTATCACTGACAACAGTAGTCTGGCTAGGATATTATCATTTAGCTGTTGTTGCAGCCCTCAACTGATGTTGACATGTTGTGTTTTGGCCTGAAGCTCCGCCCTCCACCTATCGACTAATCACAAAGTCAGTAGTGTTTGGGGTCATCCGGGTTGCCAGATCTGCTCTAGTAATCACAGCTGCAGCTACAAATGTTCCTGCTGATCCTGCAGCCAATCTGGCAACTTCGAGTCAGGGGGAGGGGGAGAGGGATACACCGCTCTACAGTCATTTGAAAGTGATTGCAGGACCAGTTTTGGCCACAATCTTACATACACTTCCTTTAAAGTGACAGCAGCCTGATATACCTGCTGCTCCCTTTGTTTTTTTTGTTAAAAAAACACTAACTGCTCTTGACTGAATAACTTTAATAAGGATTACAGTGCTATTGTATATTATTTACTTTCTCTACCTGAAAATGTTGACTTTTCATTGGTAAAATGTTGGTTTCCTATGTGCCTGTTTTTGCAAAAACAGTTTCATGGACGGTAAAAAACATCACATTTCTGTCAGGACCACTCTGTTTGATTAAGATTAACATAAAGAGTTCTGAATGTTATTCAGCAGCAGGCTTCGCTCTGAGGGGTTCAGCTTTTTTTAAGCTGAACCCTTTAAAACCCCCCAAAAATATTGGACAATATTAAGCCAGAATGAGCTGGATAGATAAATATATCTCCGTGGACAAGCAGCTGAGCGATCATGTTCCGGCATAAGGAGTTGGAGTTTACTTAAAAGTAAAGGTTCTAGATTGGCACATATGGCAAAATAGAAATTAATGTCAGATATCTCAGTATGAATAAACATTTCTTATCAAATACAAACAAGGATATGTGTCTATGAAGTACACCAGAAAAGGATTGATCACATACTGGATCTAATAACTAATCACACAAAATTCGTTTTATTTTTTCATCATTTATTTTTACAAATCTGTCAGGAACATTTGTTGAGAACAACCTCATCTCATTTGTCTGGAAGAAAATGAAACACTTTGAACAATTAATACTTTTGTGTTTTGAAAACCCTATTGTTGATGTGGGTAAAACTGCAATATATATATATATATATATATATATATATATATATATATATATATATATATATATATATATATATACACACACATACATACTGCAACCTTTTTTCCAGTATTTTGTCAAATTCAAATGCAAACTTCAGTGTGAGTAAAATAGCAACAACATCCTCTACTATAGAAAAGGGATTAGCGGACTATAAAATGTACGTTATTTTTGCATTTTAACTTACCATTCACATTTGTGTATATATATATAAAA
The DNA here is from genome assembly GCF_024679245.1 of Pseudorasbora parva. Taxonomy (NCBI): domain Eukaryota; kingdom Metazoa; phylum Chordata; class Actinopteri; order Cypriniformes; family Gobionidae; genus Pseudorasbora; species Pseudorasbora parva. The sequence continues at coordinate 5,856,992 of NC_090188.1, read as the reverse complement.
ACGTAAGAAATGCAAATCTTTTGAAACCAGCTACAAATAATTCTTTGTACCATTGCCTCACTGAAATGTCATTTTAAATTACAAAATAAACATTGCGAATCATCATTATCTTTTCTACTGTCATCATTAATATTATTATCTCTTTTATTATGATCTTTTTTTATCCTTTTGATTCTTTTTAACATAAGTCAATAAATTAACATGCTATCTCTTTCCCTGAAAGCCAATACGTGACTGTGTCAGCAAGTGAGAGTTGTGCAGGACCCGACATTAAACGTTTCCAGGATTCAAACCAGCACCACAGTTCAATGCCTCTGGAACAAAAGCATGAACAACTGTGCCAAAATAAGAGTTTTGTGGCTTTTAGTGCATGTTTTGTTAGTTTTGAGGTCATCTAAATGCTGGTGAACTCCTAATAGAAGACAAAGAAAAGAATTTTCCTGTTTTAACAGGATATACCTCAACACGCACACACAAAAAAAGCAGTTTTTAATGTCGAGTCCTGCTGTATATGTGCGAATGTTTGACAGGGAATGTAATAGAAACATCTAGACGTGTCTACATCCATTTTTGACTCTGGAGAAAAAGAGGGAAAGGGGAGGAATTGTTCGGAAGTCCATACAAAAAATAATTCATTGTAAATATATAATATATATTTTTACATATTTGAATATATTTACAAATATACCCAGCACTATATACCTTGTATTATTATTATTATTATTTTTTTTTTTCCAATAAGGATAACTGCTTGGGCTTTTGTATGATAACTGAGTTATCATGGTAAAAACGGAGCATTTAAAAATAAAAACATTTTAAAAACCAACCGGAGGCAGTGATATGTTTTCTTCTACTTCTTCTTCTGTTAGTTGTGTGTTTCCATATAGTACTCGTTTCCTATTTTCTCCTTTTTGTCTTGGATTTAGTCTCTGAAGAGTTCTGTCCATGTGCTCCATTTCATTTCACTTGGGAACACAGACTCCTGGAATGCCAAGCAACGGAATGATGGCAAGAATGGAAGAGAATTCCAACATAAACGGAAAAAAAAAATCTGCAAAATAAACAAAACAAAAAAAGAGAGGTGGGCCCTTGGGAACAGTCACTTTTCTTCGGTCCTCGTCCTCTTCTTAAGAGCTTGGTCACGTGTTTTTGTGTGCGCAAGTGTGTTTCCACAAAAAAAAGAAGCACCTGCGCTTCACACACTTCAGTTTCTTTCCGGAAAAGCAGCACTGAGGCGTCTCTGCCTCCCCCGGCACGCTCCCAAAGTCCAGCGGGAGCTTCGCCGGGAGTCTTGAGGCAGCGTATGGTTCTGGGTGGGTCAAAGTGAACTGTGGGTATAAGTCTTTCACTCTTTTTGAGAACTGGAGGTGTAGCTTGGATGTGGTGAGTCTGGAGAACGTTGAAGGGGCTCATGTTTTTATGCCTCCGTTGATGTGCTGGTACTTGGGAAGACAGGGCTCGTCTGCTAAGGGGTCGTGGGAGAAGACGGAATCGTCTCCGGAGGAGCAGGAGCTGCGTGTGTCGGGGAAGCTGGGAGAGTACTGCTCCACTGGGGCGCACAGGTCCAGATACTCCTACAGACACAAAGATCAAGATATCAGAGGATGCATTCTTATGAGAACAGTTGAGCTGCTGCATTTAATAGGAAAAAACATACAGCCATATAACAGAAATATTTCAATTAGTCAATAAGAAAGGAAGTATAAAAATAAAAAACATTTCTATTGGGAAAACGCATTTGAAAAGAGTGTTATTTTTGCATCATTACTATTATAGTTTTTATTAATATTTGGAATTAGATTTTAGTTATACATTTTCTGTTTTCATTAAAAAATTTGTTCAAAAGTCAAAGGAAATCCCGCGGTAACACTACATTTTAGGGTTCAGTTATTAACTATTAACACCTTGCTTATTAGCATGCATATTACTAGGATATTGGCTGTTTATTAGAACTTAAAACGCACATATTAATGGCTTATTCTGCATGACCTTATTCTACATCCCTTAATCCTACCCAATACCTAAACTGAAATGCTACAAAAACTGCCTTACTAACTATTAATAAGCAGTAAATTAGGAGTTTATTGAGGCAAAAGTCGTAGTTAATAGTGAATATGTGTTCCCCATACTAAAGTGTTACCAATCCTGCACATTATCAATACTTGCAAAAGGTATCAAAAATGTATTGAAAACGTTGCGGTCTCATGACCTTCATAGGTATATGCCTGATGGAGCTCATCAACGCTGACCCAAACGCTGCCAATACATTTTTGATACCTTTTGCCAGTATTGATAGTGTGCAGGATTTCCTTTGACTTTTGAGATTTTTTGTGACTTTGTGCCTTCTTTCCTACGCAACTATCTATTACCTGCAGGTGTGCGATAGTAATTCTAAATTAATTCTCGAATAATTTTGTTGTTTTATTTTCATTATTATTTAAATTATGTATATTTAGTTTATATATTTGTATATAGTTTTCTTATATTAACAAAAACCATATGATATATATGATATAGCATTTGATACATCATATGATATATGATAAGTCTCTTATGGTCACAAGGCTGCATTTCAAAAATACATTAAAAACAGTAATATTGTGAAATATTATTGCAATTTAAAATACCTGTTTTCTATGTAAATGTAAGTGTAATGTATTCCTGTGATCAAAGCTGAATTTTCAGCATCATTACTCCAGTCTTCAGTGTCACATGATCCTTCAGAAATCATTCTAATATGATGATTTCTTGCTCCGGAAACATTTTTGATTATTATCAATGTTGAAAACAGTTGTGCTGAAATCTTCAATCTAAAAATCTTACTGACCCCAAACGTTTGAACCATAGTGTATATAATTAAATAATACTTTCCACTGTGGTTCACCAGCAAAAACACTCATCTACTAGCCGCTTCCTTCAAAATAAAGTGCCTTCAATCCGAGTTTAACCAAGCTGGAAACCACTGCGCCAGAGTCCACATCTGAACAATCTCCTTCAGAATGTCAAGTCTAACCAATATTATCGAAATTCAGTGATTCAATAACAGAAGGGACCACACGTGAAGATATATATATATTTCGAAATACATCATATAAACATCCAATGCACATGAATATACAGTACAGAAAAATGCACAGAAGGGTGTTTTTTTCCTGGTTCATTCCTCAAACAAAATTGGAGCCATTTTCTCTTTGCGGCTGGTACTGAGCTATTTGACTAGAGGAAAGGGGGGGTTTTAGGTTGCTGAAAATGAGTGTTGGATTGAACTCTCGCTGCTCAACACAAGGCAGCTCACATTACTAAAGACCTTCACATCTGTGAGCAGTTTAAGACGGGGGGAAGAAAGCAAAGGCACTTTATTACATTTCTAAAGTTCAAAACGACGAGCGAGAGCGGGGCTTTTGGCATCGTCTCTCTTCCACGGCTCAATCCACCCTTCGACAAGTTCTGACAGATTTCCATCCCTCAGCCCGCCACACGGATATCGTGGATGACAGCTGGGGAACGGAAAGAATCGTCTAGCTTTCTGTCGTAGGGATCCATCTGACAATTGAGCAACGCTAGCATGAGGGCCGTGCTCAAAAAACGAAGCCTGGATGAAATCAAGCACGTGCAACTCTCGACCTGTACGCTGACCGTAAAAAACGCTTCCTTTCCCTCGCGGATCTTGCGAAATGTTGGAGCTGGAGCCAGCGTTGGCATGGCTTTGATGAATCCCAGAACTATACAGAAAGCGTGAATGATTTCAGGTCTGTTTATGCACGCGTGTGTAAATGTGTGCGCGCCTCACCTCGTTGGTTGCCAAAGTGAGAATGCGGTCCAAATCCTCAACCAACTGTTTGAATGTGGGCCTGTGGGATGAGATCGCATGCCAGCAGTCCTTCATCATCATGTACCTGAGAAAGAGATAAAGACAATGTGACATCATTTATTTATTTCAACGCTTTGTTTTGGGAATCAAGTGTGGTGCAACCCTTTGAGTAATCAGACATGCTCAGGCATGTGCTAACTAGCTGGCAACATCTCAAAGCTACTGCAACGTCTCGATTTGGCAGTCAATCAGTGTGAAAGTTTGTTTTTGAAAGTTTGTGAAAGTGTGAAAGGTCACTGACATTATGGCTGGTAGACACTTTTTGGGGTTAGGGTGAGAAGGAGCTCATTGGTCGGATGCTATGAGATTCTGACCAATGACTGCCAATGTGAAATTACAATCCGTTGGTTGTTCTCTGGTAGAGCCAATTCACACCAGCTGGGAAACTAGCTTCAAGTTGACATCAATGGCATTTTACCATTTTACTTTTATAATGGAATGTGTTTTTGTGTGAAACTGAGGAAAAACAACAACAACACTAGCTTGAACACACACTAAATGTCAGCCAAATATTGGTAGTGGTTGGTGGGACACTGGCTTAACTAGTACATGGAAACACTATGATGCAAACCATTAAGCTTTACTAACTTTACAAGACAAAAACGGTATAATAAGAAAATGATTAGTGGGATGTTAGCTTAACTAGCGCAGACAAGCTAAGAGCAAGCCATAAAAAAAGAAATCTACTGTAGGAACTTTCCCCAGGAACTATAGACTTTGGGGTGGTACTCTGTGTTTCGACCGCATGGACCAGGGTCTAAATGTAGCTTAGAGAAAAATGTCCCCATCAGAAAGTCCCTGCTCACGAGGTAGTACTTTTTCAAATTTCAGGAACTTTCGGGGGTGGGACTTGGCCGCTGAACATGCTGATTGGTAGAGCTCATGCAGCATTTTATTTCAACCACCATTTTTAAAAGTCTGTTGTGTGTGCAGTAAGAATTGTTTGCTATTCGAATTATCAAATGGAGTTTGAAAAAATAAGGCAGATGAACCAGCGGTTCAGGTTTTATTAAGTTTATATGTGGAGGACGAAATCAAGTGGGAAATGGAAAGTTGTGCGCAGTCCTTTGTCACTGGACTTATTTGCCTAATCATTACTGTACTTCAGACCACGATGGAAACGCATATGGCAACAGGTCTGGGAGTTATAAAAAAAGTCCTTGGACAAATTGTTCCGGGTAATTTTGGCGGAAACGCGGCTTAACTAGTACTTGGGGACACTAAACGCAGATATAAAAATAAAAGATTAGTGGGACATCAGCTTAACTCTGACAAAAAATAATGGTAGAAAAGAAAAGGATTAACAGGACGCTAGCTTAGCTAATTCTCTGACACTTAAAATTAAGTTTAAAAAAATGCTGAAAAAGTAAATGATTTGTTTGGGCACTAATTTAACTAGCTCACTGACAAGGTAAATCTAAACCGAAAATGCCAAAACATTTAATAAAACTGTTATTAGGACAGTTTAAAGGTGCAGTAAGCGATTTTTGAAAAATGGCCAACATCAGCTAACATCAACTGTTGGATTTTCCGTCATTTTTTGTAATATCGTTTTTTGTGTTCAACAGAACAACGAAACGCATACAGGTTTGTAACAACATGAGGGTGAGTACATGATGACAGATTTTTTATTTTTGGGTGAACTATCCCTTTAAGACCCTCAGAATCTGATTCTGAGGTTGCTTTGTTTTTTTCTCAATATGTGAGTAATGTTAGTTTTGCTGTGTTTCACAGAACTAAGATATGCTGTTTTTTGCTTGAATATACTTGTATCATCTTTGCTTGTTCGTTCATTCATTTGTAATATTACTATTATGAGCCTGGAACGTCTAAACCTCCTCCACCCCCCGTTTCGGCGCCCAAGCATCAGAATATGTGTCAGAAAAGTGAGATAACATACTCCTAATATATATATTTTTTGCTTTGGTTCCCCTTTTAGGGATCGCTATAACCCCTTAATCTTGTCACTTGTAATATCAGTTACTTAGACTCGTGTTATGTAAGGAGCTGTTCATGAAAACTGGGTTTGTTTTTTGGGGAGGGAGGATTTTACCATCAAAGGATTTAAGAGGAGCTAAATAACAATTAGACATTCAAACTGAATTATCACATTAACACAAATTGCTTTCACTTATTGTTGACCTCATATTCTCAGGCAGGTGGCAGGCACAGCAGATTTCACCATTGCATAGTTGCATTGTGTGTACGTGAATGTGGGGGCGTGATCCTTTTGAGTAGGTGCATGTGTTCAGTGATTTCAAATATCAACAGCGTTTACCAGAAATCATTTTAAGCACCTTTAGCTAGTATATGGACACACTAAATAAAAGCAAAGATTATGATTAGAGTGTTAGACTGTACCTTAACTAGCTCATTGACAAGGTAAATGTAAGACAAAATTGGTAGAAACAGAGGTAGCACTTTATTTTACAGTCCTGTTCCCCATGTACATACTATGTACTTATAATAGTTATTTCAATAACTAGATAATAACTAGGTGCCACTAGCCCTGAACCTAACCTTAACCCACGTAGTTAACCCAAGAGTACTTTTTTAGGTACACATAGTATAAAATAAAGTGCAACCAAAATAGAAAATGATAAGCAGGATGCTAAATGAACTGGCTCACTGACAAAGTAAATGCAAACATGAAATAAGGGTTAGTAGGACAATAGTTTAACTAGTAAAATTGAATGTAAGTGAAAGGTTAATGTGACTCAACAAACTAACAGGCATGCTAAATTATCTAGAAAGTTTGCTATTACAAACCATACATCATGAAACCTTTGAAAAAAAGAACACTCACAACTCATTGGTGCAGTTAGCAGGTTTGTCCATGCGATGACCCTCTTTTAGTAGCTTAAAAAGCTCCTCGACAGGTATTCCAGGATACGGAGAACCGCCGAGCGTGAAGATCTCCCACATTAAAACCCCGAACGACCAGCTGGAAGAGACAAAAACACATTCATCAGATCACTTTCCCAGTACAACACACAACAAACACGTTCCTCATCACCAGTTCAATCAGCGTTTTATGCGAGTGTATTGACGTGCGATTGAAATGTTGAACAATCAGCATTTTGTTTAGTTATTCTCAATTATTTAACAAATGCCGTCAAAGGGAGTAACCCATTCCAACCTCTTCTGTGGTACCATCACTTCACTAGCCCCAAATCTAGATGAGGAACGCTCTGTGAAATGAAGCCAGGACTCCAAATTTGATCCATTTACAGTAGTGATATTTGTTGGCGCTAACAACGCAGTAGCTGTTGGGGTCTAAATGCGGTCTTTCTGCGAGCGGCTGAGACTGTGGGACTGCTCTTACACGAATCAAATTGCTCTGGACTCAAAGCTGGCTTTTGTCCTCTGTGGAACGCCACAATGACACATATTGTCCAGCCAAAACAAACATTAGCGAGACCCACAGGAAACAAATGTCCAGAGGGTGGAAGATTGTACCAGGGAATGATTTTTCATCACATGCCAATTCCATGTTGCTTCATCTAAGATGGGGGGGGGGGGGGGGGGGATACTCAAATGATGATAAGAGTTTCCACAGAGGGTTCGACACCTTTGAGAGTAAAACGTGTCCCAAAATAGGCCAATGATATGCAGAGCTTGAAAACCTTATCATCTGCATACGCTTTATTTATCCTGCTGAGTTAACAAAAGCATTTCACAACAACAAGATATAACGCTTTGAAATCATTGATGCATTACACAATGTGCTTGAGATTCTCAAAAAAGATCTCTACAAGCACACACACACACACACAGGCTATAAAAAGAAAAGGCTTAAGTGAGATCTTTGAAACATCTCAATTGCTCATTATAATGAGATTCAAAGAAGAGCAAATTGAGACTTTTGCTGCAGGCTTCTGCTTCTCAGATGTCTCTCCTGTAAGTGTCTCAAAATTTCTCAGATACCAAAGTTTGAAATCAAAAACCAAAGAGCTCAATATGAACTCCAATATAGTATATACATACATTAAATAGCTCTTATACAGGGTCCTTCACTCTTTAAAAAATCTTGGGTTATTTTTTCTACCCAAATCCCAAGTTGAGCATTTTAGGTTATTTTTGGGGTTATTTTTGTTGGTATTTGGGTGGTTTTTGTGTAACCCAGCTCCTGGGTCAGACGTAACAACCCAGTGATTGGGTAGTTTTGTGTTACCCAGCTCCAGGTCAGACGTAACAACCCAGTGATTGGGTAGTTTTTGTGTTACCCAGCTCCAGGTCAGACGTAACAACCCAGTGATTGGGTGGTTTTTGTGTAACCCAGCTCCTGGGTCAGACGTAACAACCCAGTGATTGGGTAGTTTTTGTGTTACCCAGCTCCAGGTTAGACGTAACAACCCAGTGATTGGGTAGTTTTTGTGTTACCCAGCTCCTGGGTCAGACGTAACAACCCAGTGATTGGGTAGTTTTTGTGTTACCCAGCTCCAGGTTAGACGTAACAACCCAGTGATTGGGTAGTTTTTGTGTTACCCAGCTCCTGGGTCAGACGTAACAACCCAGTGATTGGGTAGTTTTTGTGTTACCCAGCTCCAGGTTAGACGTAACAACCCAGTGATTGGGTAGTTTTTGTGTTACCCAGCTCCAGGTCAGACGTAACAACCCAGTGATTGGGTAGCTTTGTGTTACCCAGCTCCAGGTCAGACGTAACAACCCAGTGATTGGGTAGTTTTTGTGTTACCCAGCTCCTGGGTCAGACGAAACAACCCAATGATTGGGTAGTTTTTGTGTTACCCAGCTCCAGGTTAGACGTAACAACCCAGCGATTGGGTAGTTTTGTGTTACCCAGCTCCTGGGTCAGATGTAACAACCCAGTGATTGGGTAGTTTTGTGTTACCCAGCTCCTGGGTCAGATGTAACAACCCAGTGATTGGGTAGTTTTTGTGTTACCCAGCTCCTGGTCAGATGTAATTATTTTATCTATAAATTTGTTGTTGTGTTGTATATCATTTAGTTTTATACAAAGCACCATACAGGGACATGATGTGAGTCACTTAAACGAGTGTCGCGTCGGTCTTTTCACGCGATGAAAACACCTGATTCCTTGCATAAAATGTTAAAAGGAATACAATATATTTAAAAAGGAATATAAATATGTTCTCAGAACTGTACACTGTTTGTTTATGGACAGGTTAAACACAGGACGGCGGTATGAAGTTAGAAGTTCTGCCGCTGAACAAGACACAAGCCTCAGGACAATACAGACTGGCTGATAACACTTGAATTACTTTAAATGTTTCATTTTTGCTTCTAATATTTGTTAAATGAACTTAAATGCTGGCAATATGTATTAAAATATATAAAATATGCTAAAATGATCGAAAATATAAGAATTATCATTTAAGCCAGTGGTTGTGTCGTGTATTTAAAAAAAGGTTTTGACTATTTAAGTTCACCCATAGACATTAAATCATTTATGAAGTAAAAAAATAATAATACTAATAAAAAAAAAAACTATTCTTCAACATATCTTCTTATGTGTTCAGCAGAAGATAGAAATTCATTCAGGTTTGGAACAACTTAAGGGTGTGTAAATCATAACAGAATTTTTATTTTTGGGTGAACTATGCCTTTAAGTCTCCTGAGCAACACCATTTTTTTCTGGTCGTACTCCTTTCTGGTGACCCGCAGCAATCACAATACACAAAGACTCTGCTTTGGTTTACTCCTGCGGTTACCCATCCACGTGTTTGTTTACATAATCAGTTACCCTGTTTGTCTTTTTCTGTCTTTATCTAGCGCCGCATCTTCTCTGACATGTTTTCCAAATTCATCAACTCTATTCAGTCACCCCATGTAACCGCGGCTAACCTCCTCATGATCAATCACTCACACTGAGCGCACAAAAAGGGTCATTGCAATGCCCTCTTGAACCCTTACGCTTCAATGCAATAAGCCGCAATCAGCTTGCGTCTACTATTCTCTAGCTGTATGCTAGACTTTGCCTGCTAATTAGCAGGAATGGGTGAATCTCACAAACATTCACCTCAAAATTAAAAAGAAATCATATTTTGCTTGAAGAAAACATGCTTTCCCATTTTCTTTGATGGGATAGTGTGTCCAAACTTTTGTACTGTATATAAGGGTGAAACCTTGCTAATCTAATATAGCGGACCCTGCATGGGGCCGGATGAACTTAACCATAAAAGCCATCAATTGAACATCCAAAACAAACAGGAAATCCACACATGCATCCATATTTCCATTTTTGCAAGCTCTGCATCTTAAATCATCCCATTCCCCGGGGGTCTTGTTTGTCAAAATATGCCAATTTTTATTATAATTTATGTATTCATTTAATATGATGTCATATATAGATTGTGTCTGGCTTTGAGCCAATCAGAGAGCTCAGGACCCAAGCTGAGATAAAAGATTCAAGAGTTTGCCATCAATAAGGGTCTCTTTGGTATTGATTTAATTTTACTGCACGGACCACACAAAGAGCAGACACACTCGACAAAAGATAATGACCTGCTAGAGATTGCACAACACACACACTTACAACATATTTCATTAAGGGTGGACAGTATGGCCAAAATTTTAAATGATAATGTCTGTGTTTGTACATTCCAATGCATTAAATACTGGACAAATGAAAGGTTGATGGGCGCAAACCAAAAGATCAGATTATTAATAACAAAAGAATGTAGAAACGACTGCAGCCCAAGCATGCAACCAAAACTTCAAAACGCCCCGCAGAGGCTACGTGAAAAATCCAACATGCACCAAAGCGTAACTTCCGGTTCGTTTCATCTCTTTATGAGACTAAGAAAAAAAAAGTAAGCTTAAAATGAAATGAAACAAGCATGTACTAGCGGATAAACGCTAACTCAAATGACAAAAAATAGGATTATTTCACTCTATGGAAAATAAAAAGAGGGGAAAAGACTTTCATGTGTTCAAAAAAAGAAACAAACACAATGCGGTAGAGACGAGCTGGAAAGAGGAGTGTGACGGGCCGGAGTGAAGGGAAGACAGAGGGCATTTCCGTCCGGGCTCTGGGAGGTGAGAGTCTGGCCCTTCTGAAGGGCTTTGAAGCTGCGCAGATTAGTAACACGGCACTGGTCGCAAGTCGACCGTGAAATCTCTCGCTTTTCGGTGCAGCGCTGGCTGCGAACGGCCCTTCTTCTCTCTCTGCCTTACAAAAACACTTCCTTAACTTTCCATCACTTTCCAGAAGGGAATCAATTCTCGTACCCTCAACTCACCTGCCAGCCGTTCCTATTCATTCCCAAACTCCTCGCTTTATACAAACACACAGCGACTCCAATCACAGTAGAAGTGAGTCCTTTTTTCAATTTGTAGAAAGACAAACATTTCTAACAACATCATTTTCAAAAGCCATCAAGACTTCCATTACACCATCAAAAGCACTGTGCAGAAATATTAATAAGCTATTGGGGTTCTATACACAAATGTCCTGTTATAATTGGCTAGACTCTTCACGTGTGGGTTCATGGTTGTGAGGTTTATTTGCAATTCCTTAGGTTCGTAAATAATATGCACTGACTAGGGAGGGAGTTTGGCTTCAACTTCAGGAACTTCAGCAAAGCTCTTGTTTTCTATGATATGTCCACTTAAAAATAAAAAAATGAAGGACAAATGGTTGACTTACACATCACTCTGGTGCGTGTACACACGGTCGAACAGCGCCTCTGGGGCCATCCATTTTACGGGCAGACGACCCTACAGACATCAATATGAGAAAAGGTCAAAGACGGTCGACACACAACAACATGCAAAAATCACATCTCTATCTGTACGAGAGAGACCCTTGTTAGCCTGAAATTTCATTAAGCCCCAAGCAGCCAATAATGATTGGGAATTAAACCCTGGTGGGATGTATTGCCGAACTCTAATTTCCCGAAGGAGCCATTTCGGGTTTATAAATTGAGGCTAGTGGAGAAGATACAAGAGTCAATGGCATTTACAGCACTAGATCCAATAGAAAGGGCTCCGAGTTCACAATCTCCTGGCTCACAGTGTTTTATTTAGACAGGGTTGAACTAGTGTAATTGAATCTAACCCCAGCCATTAATCAGTCATCAGTATCGCTCAATCTGGGCTTTGCTCGTTGTTTTAATAATGCCAAACTATGTTTAAAATATTCATGGCCAGATCTTGGTGACCTTGATAAGAGCTAAGAAATAAATCAGGACTTAAGCAGTACTAGTGAATTAAGCTGGGAAAAGTTGCTGCTTACATTTATTTGTAAATCCAAGTCCTACCAGTTAAAGGCTGGCAGGCTAGATTTTTGGACATGGTACTTTTTTTTTTAACTGGTCAAACCAGCTCTAACCAGCATGATCTAGAAGGTTCATAAGGATCCATTGAACAGTTGAATTTCCAGCTGTTTTTTCAACCAGGTCCCCAAGCTGAAAACCCAACTGATCAACCATCTATTCCACCTAACAACCATAAATGGCCAACTACAATCATGCACAACAAGACTAGAAATGTTTAATAAGAAAATAGGGTCAATTTTGATTTAAAGCCAACTGAACAACCATCTAACAACCATTGTTGGGGAAAGTTACTTTTAAAAGTAACGCGTTATAAAAAATATTGCGTTTCTCCCTAAAAAGTGACTAATTGCGTTACTAATTTACGGAAAGTCATGCATTATGTTACTTTAGCGTTACTTTTTCCTCACCTGGGCTGGGCTTGTTTGTTTGTTTTGTAATAACAACAAAAAAAGTTCTAGTTTTGGCAAATGTGAAGGCACTTTCACACCAAAAGTGAAAAGAATAAGCCTCAGGCTGAAGGAAATGCAAATGCATGCCTGTACAAGTAGATGGCGCCGCCCAAACAAACTTTTCAAACATGCATGAGAGGAAAGCTCATCACTCTTAGCAATTAAAAGAAAAAGAAAACGCATTAAGTATACTTGTGTTATTTAACATAGAATATCAGATAATAAGTTAGTGTTTCACAGTTTTTCTTAATACTGAATCTGTTTTTGTGCAAGTGAGGCGAGTAAATCCATGTTTAGATTTATTCTAGAACTACAATAACCATCATGTTACTCGTGATTTCTGTCAGTCACATGAGAAAACTAAGTAACTTGCATTATTTGCTTATTTGAAAAAGCAACTAAGTGTACAAATGTAAAAGTAATGATTTACTTCACTAGTTACTTGAAAAAGTAATCTGATTACATTACTCTCGCTACTTGTAATGCGTTTCCCCCAACACTGCTAACAACCATAAGTGGTCAACTAGAGTGAGGTAAGGTGTGTCAAACTCAGTTCCTGGAAGGTCACTCTCCAGCAGAGTTTAGCTCCAACCCTAAATAAAAACCTGAACCAGCTAATCAAGATTCAGGATTACTAGAAACTTCCAAGCAGGTGTTTTGGAGCTGGTTGGAGACAGTTGCCCTTGAGGCACTGAGTTTCACAATAAGAATAGGAATGCTAATTTATTAAGCAAATGGGGTCAATTTAGATTTCATGTTTATCTTTTGTGAACATTGACTCAAATTTAACAATGATTATGATGCGATCAAGATTCACACACTCTTACGCTGCCACGTCTGATGACCTGAACTCTCGGATGAGTGAATTACAGCCTAAACAAGCATCGCAGACGGGCTAAAGACTGGTATAATGGTGGGAATGAGAGTTAAAGCTATGCTAATGTGTTTAGGTTTGTCACTAACATTTCTTTCTCATGAGCTTGAACAACAAGCTTTGGAATAAGAGAAGAGGGCAGGGCCAAATAAGCAAAGAGCTGAAATCACTTTACACGCCGACTGCCTGGGAATCTGCAAATCATGCCAAGACTGGCAAAGGAGGGGGGGATGTGGCAGATAAACAGAGGGGGAAAAAAGGAGAAATGAGAGAGAGAAAAGGTGAGAGAACAAAGAAAGAGATGGCGGGAGGCTGAAAGGAGTGGAGCATGAATATATCTGTATAAAGGGCGATTCAAGACCCAATGACATCTAAATTGGAGTTTTGTAGCTTAAAGTCCTTGTATATTGGATTTGAGGACATTTATATGGTTCTGTATTGATGAAATTAACATTTAGTACATGCATTTAAAATTCAAGGTCTTATCAGGAAAAATGGACCAAAAGCATTGAGGACATATCTTCACTCAGGAGCTTCTCCCAACTTTTGTTCAATAAAATGCATTAGAATAAAGATTAAAAATGTCCTTCTGGCAAGTAGCAAATTATAGTTCATCTGATTTAAACATTAGATTAAAAAAACTACTATACACTACTGTTAAAAAGTTTGGGCTCATTAAGTAAAAAAATAAATTAATTAATACTTTTATCTAATAAGTTCAATTGATCAAAAATGCATCAGGGTTTTCAGGATCATGTGACACTGAAGACTGGAGTATGAATAAATTACATTTTACAATATATTCAAATAGTGTTAAATGGTAATGATATTTCACAATATTACAGTTTTTACTGTATTAATGATCAAACAAATGCAGCCTTGGCGAGTAGAACAGACTTCTTTCAAAAACATAAAAAAAACAAAAGATCTTTTGAAAGGTAGCGCCTCAATCTTTTTCAACATCAACACAACAGATAGTGATGAAGTGGCATTACATGCATCTTTAAATACAGACAAAAGAACATATACCAAGATGAAACGCAACAGGAAATGTGTTTGAAGGTAAAGAGAAGTGTCTCCTGACAAAAATGAAACTCACATTTGTGGTCTTTTTATAGTAATCTATATTGTGGACGTCTCTGGCCAGGCCAAAGTCTGCAATCTTCATAAAGTTGCTTTCTGTGACCAACACATTCCTGGCAGCCAGATCCCTGTGTATACACTGCCATAGAGATGAAGAAAGATAAAAAGAGCATAAATCATCACGACTTCATCTTGGAAACAGACAAAAATCACACACGCAGACACAAACACTGCAGCGCAGGAGAGTTTAGGTACTTTAGGGATAAACCGCGAGGCGGATCCGAGGGAGAGTGTCTGAGAGCACGATAAGGCTCCGCGTGCATTCCAGACGGGAAGGCGAGCGTGATGACAGTGTTTAGTTAACATGCTTGCAGCGAGAGCGTTGTGACCGGCTTACAGAGCCGTGCACATCTGCTGCGATCCATTCTTTGACCGTATGAAAAACACTGCTTATTGGAGGCGTTTGTTTGGATGCATGAATCTGATTGGACAGCTGAACACTCTGTAAGAATTAAATGCATTAGAAAGGCTTATTATATATTCGGCGTGCCATATATTAGACACTCGCAAACTATCCAAAAACATTCCAACTGGGCAGTGCTTATTTTAGCAGCCTGAGAATATGTAGATGCAACATTTTTCCCACCCGACTTACAAAAGCTTGCAATTTTCAGAAAGTGCTTGTCATTTTTGCATGCAATGTACATTAGAAAGATCACAGGGATCTGAAGATGAGACCAGCACTACTTAAAGTAAGTGACATTTATACTGTATGAGATTTGTATTTGATTTTCATGTGCGGATACCTTCTGTGAAGCTAAATACTCCATGCCACGAGCTACTTGATAAGTGCAGGAGACCAGATCTTTGAAGGTGAGAGGCTCATCTGATACTCGGGCAATATCGTATGAGTACTCCATTCCTGGGGGCCGTCGGACCCTCAAATACTCCCGAAGGTTACCCTTAGATGCATACTCTACTATGACATATAACGGACCTGCGAAAGAGAGAAAGAGAGAGAGAGAGAGGTTTTGTTAGACTGTCATTCATACAGGTGAAAACCCTGTTAAAGCCTCCCGATTGAATCACAAGCATAAAATTATTATTTTTGACAGGTTTATTGATGGACAGTTGCACCGAGGAAAAGACAGGAGAAAGAGCTAGAGGTAGCAGAGCTGAAGATGTTGAGGTTCTCTTTGGGAGTGACGAGGATGGATAGGATCAGGAATGAGTACATCAGAGGGACAGCACATGTCAGATGGTTTGGAGACAAAGTTTGAGAGGCCAGGTTGAGATGGTTTGGACATGTTCAGAGGAGAGAGAGTGAATATATCGGTAAAAGGATGCTGAGGTTAGAGCTGCCAGACAGGAGGTCAAGAGGAAGACCAAAGAGGAGGTTTATGGATGTAGTGAAGGAGGACATGAAGGTAGTCGGTCTGAGAGAAGAGGATGCAGAGGATAGAAATAGATGGAGGCAGATGATTCGCTGTGGCGACCCCTGAAGGGAACAGCCGAAAGAAGAAGAAGAATTGAAACCTTTGATGAAATATAAAAAAATTGCATTTTTTTTTTTTTTTGAGTATCATATTTGATACATCAGGCTTTTATGGCTCATATAGTATGATATAGTGAGAATATGTACCTCACACTCGAGGAGGAAAAACACCTCAATTTTATTCAGAAGCCCAAATTGAGCAAAAATACGCAATTTAGCGCAGTTGCTGATATTTATTTGGCTAAATAGTCAGAGGAAATTCTGATAATGTAATATCTTTATAACAGACTACTGACAAAAAATGGATATAAATATTAGTGTTCACTCTGAATCTCCCAATAATTGTTAAGACTTTAGAACAATTTAATGATGTTCCTCCAAAGCCTGATGGATCATATTTTGATACATTTTAACATTATTTTTCCAATTGAAAAAAACTTTATAAAAAAAGTAATGCTGGGCAATGATTAATCGCATCCAAAATAAAACTTTGTGTTTACATAATATATATGTGTGTGCTGTGTATTATTATATGTATATATTTATTATTAGTATAATAATATTAATAGATTTTACTGCAAAAAACACATGCAAACCCAGACCTGAATGATATTCAATTTCATCAGAAGACAGAAGGCATGTAGAAGATTATGTGCATTAGGTTTTTCAGCAAAGTTTTGATCACGTTGATAATTTATAGATATAATTTAAGATATAGCAGGCTAGGGTTAAAAGGCATCACTTACCGTCCTGTGTACACGCCCCCAACAGATTGATGATGTTCTTGTGCCGGCCAATCATCTTCATCATCTCCATCTCTGACACCAGGTCAGAAAGATCTTTCTCTGTTGCATCATCTAGAAAAAAAAATAAAAAAAAAGAAGAAAATTTACATTTGGTTGTGTCCACTCAACTCGAAATCGAATAATCCTCTTGATTTGGAAAAATCCTAAATAAATCTTGTTAGATTTGCCTGTTTCTTGCACACTGCAGCCCACAGGTGAGTCTGTGCTTCGATTTTAATACTAGCATTCTTGACAATATATACTGTATTCTCCAAACTATATTTCAGAATTAGTAATGCGAAACAGAACAATGATAAATGTTCCAAAATGAAATGCTGTCTTAAAGGTGCAGTGTGTAGTATATATGAGGATATATTGACAGAAATGCAATATAATATACATAACTATGTTTTCAGTGGAGTATAAAGAACTTAATGTTTTTATTACCTAAGAATGAGCCATTTCTATCTACACACCGCAGGTCCCCTTAAAGTGAAGTGGCCATTTTGTGCCGCCATGTTTCTACAGGAGCCCTAAAAGGACAAACTGCTCTACAGAGCGCTAGTCACTCTCTGCTGTCTCAAGCTGTGTCTCCCGTTTCAGTAGGCTGCGTCCTCCGGAGGTCGCATTTGAAGGCTGCATACGTCATAAGGCCGTCTCATTTCAAAAAAGTAAGCAGGACACTCCAAATGCGACCTCCGAATGAGTCCTTCTTTCACGGGATTTCGGAGTGTGCATGAGGTGTAGCCTTCGCGGCTGGAGATAACCCACAATTCTTTGCGTCGCCGCTAACAACCGTCATATATATTTTTTGATATTATATGAAAAAAACTGCACCACTGCCAGACATACATGCAAGCGTAGGTGTGGTGTTTAAAATGTACGTTTCGTAAGCTCGTTTTTGTTTTTTAAGCTCTATTACCTCAAACAGATAGTTGTGAACAGGATTACAACGCTTTAGTGCTTTTTAAACATTTAGAACAGTACATTGCTGTCAAGACAAGAAACATTTCATAGTAATTTTGAAGTTATGAATCATTTTCATTTATATAAACTGGCGTGAGTGCGCAACAAGGCTGAACTTGTTGGCATAGCAACGAGATACTTCCTGCCTGTGTGCCCTACGAAGGACGTCTCGTTTAATTCTGATTAAGGACGCTCCGTATACTGCATCCTACACAGGACGTGTCCTCCGGAGGACGCAGCCTTCGAAATTTAACAAAATGAGACACAGCTTCAGACGACGACATGTTTGTCCTTTGAAGGCCACCGTAGCTTCTCTATGTGCTTCAAAAGGGAGGGGGAGGATACAATTCACAACTTCACCACTAGATGACGAAATGAAAGCTCAAATGCAAAGTACATTGTGGGATAAACTTATGCTTAGTGTTCTGGATGTATACAGTAATATATTATATCCATATACATGCACATTATATACATAATGCAAATGAGTATTATGCTAGTATGTCCCATGCTAGCACTCCCTGTGTGAGTAGACTGGCCAGCCTGGCTGTCCGTGTCCCAGTGTAACTGTCTGTCTGTGTGGTTTAGTGTTACACTGAAGAGCCGCCACACAGCTCTCCTTTCATTGCCTCACAATTAAAAAACGTTTCTTCCATTTAGAGTAATTACCTTAGAGACAGTCGCCTTTTCATTATCTGCCTGCTGATCACTGGAGCGAACCTGACACAATCCACTGACTGCCATTCCTGTCTTATCTTACTCCAGTTTCTTCTCCTAAGAATGCTGTTTCTTCCTTCTATTCTACTGTAGAATCATGGATGTTTCAATGCCATCTCTAAAAGCGAAGTTTCTGTTCAAAAAAAATATTTGCATGCTTTGTATAGTATGTACCTTTTATATTTCTATTTTTCATTTTAGCTTAAGTTTTAGTATGCGTTTTTAGTTTTGTTATGCGCTTTCGGTAACACTTTAAGTTTAGGGTCCAGTTCTCACTGTTAACTAGTTGCTTATTAGCATCGCTATTACTAGGATATTGTTTTTTATTAGCACTTATAAAGCACATATTAATGGCTTATTCTGCATGACCATATTCTACATCCCTTAATCATACCAATACATAAACTGCACATGGTTTATATACCAGGTGGATGCTGCACATTGGCGGTGGTTGAGATTCCCCCCTTCTAAATGTAACAGTTTTTTGAGGACCCAGAAAAAGCGCTATATAAACGTAACAATTAATTATTATTTATTATTATTATAAACTTAACAACTACTGCACTAACTATTAATAAGCAGTAATTAGGAGTTTATTGAAGCAAAAGTCGTAGTTAATAGTGAGAACCGGACCTTAAAGGACCACTGAAATCAAAATGTAAGTTTTTTAGCTTTTAGTTTGACTGTGTTAGCCTTAAAGTTATGAATGTGCTGGTATGTTGCAAAACTATGACATATTTGCATTTAGGAGATATAAGCATTCAAAATTTACAGTCTCCCACTTCCGTTAAAACGAATCTCAGATTTTGGTGACATCATCGCAGACTTCACTTTCTCGTCAAATCTTCTGTCCGATCAAAATGCTCTCTAGAATCTAAAGCCCCAGCCCCCTACACTGCCGAAGCTAAGGCTGAAATCGGTCAGTTGTTAACACACATTTACTAATATCTACATGGTGAAAGGCACATAGCACATTATATATGTGATAGGAAACATTCAGTGTAAATATGCTTTCATTTGAGGCGAATTAAGTCTGTTTTCACATTAGTTTCACCTACTGTAGCGCACACACCCCAACGGCTCTGGTCTAAATTTAGACTACAGACATGAGCGCAGCCGGATCATATGCGCGAGTCCGCGCAGACAACAAAACATAGACCCATTTAAATACTGCACAGAATGCTGCATTTCAAAGCGAAATGAAGGAGATTATGATGATAAACAGTGTTAGAGGAAACTGGCTTTGCCAAACAGAGAAGGTCCGCTCTTGTGCTCTAGTCAAACTGTATATTAACGAAACACTATTGGCTGTTTCAAAAAAGGGGAGGAGCTGCTAACAGCTGAAGCCGTTTCAGGGGAAATTACGTCAACACATTGAATATTGCGGCGCGTTTCAAGGCACTTCAGTGGGCCTTTAAACCGTGATTTTTTTTATTTTTGTAAGTATTTCTATATAGCATTAATTTATTGTCAAAGTTAATTTATTAAAGGTTTTCAGTTTGATTCATTTAGTATTGTAACATAAACTTATTTTATCTCAGTTCGTTTCCATTTCATTTACCAAAAACTTGTCATAGATTCTTCATCAGTTACTCCTGTACTTCCCTCACCTTGGTTAACTTCAAATTGAAGGACTTTCCTAATCCAATACCCTCAAATTTAAGGGCTTAAAGTAGGGAGCAAGTGAGAGCAAGGTTACATCGTGTTACCTTTTGTTGCATTATTTTCCTGTTTAACACTGTGAAGCTGCTTTAAAACAATCGTCATTGTAAAAGCGCTATATAAATAAAGTTGACTTGACTAGCTTGTAAGATACATTGTTGTCAAACACAACGATGCAAAAAAGCTTCTTTTTTTTGCATTTATTTTTGGCCATTTCAGTTTTGCATAAAACTGAAGTATATTCGGTACATCCTGTATTCTAAAATAATCTGGTATTAACTTTTGCATGGATTTTACTGAAAAGAGCTTAGGCTCATGTAACCAGAAGTTGAATATGCTTTTAAGTTTACCTTGCCTCAGAGGTTAACATTATCTTTACAAGCAAAGCAATTCAGCATTACATTAAATTAAATATTTAGGCACCAGGGCGCGCGTGAATGTTATGACACAAAACAACGTACATACAACACAAAGTACTTCACCCATTTAATGCAACGAATAAATGCGCAAAGCTAACCTTAATCAAGCAAGCTAGTATGTCACAAGTGTTGGTGAAATAACAGATTAGTATGCAGTATGCATCTGTTTTTGCCCATACAATGAAAGCCAATGGGGTCCAAAATAACACTGGACCCAAATTACTTTCACTGTATGGCCAAAAAAAAACAAACGTTCTTAAAAATATTTTGTGTTCCCTAAAAGAAAGTAAGTCATAAGGATATGTAACAACATCAGTGAATAATGGCAGAATGTACATTTTTTTGAGTGAACTACCCCTTTAAGTCCCTAAATGTTTTTCGGGGGCCGGTAATTAAGCCAGGTGTAAGCGGTGAACGGGCTCTTGTTTCAAGTGTTTTCTCCACTGCAGCCCTGCCCCCTCCGCCCGCTCTCCATCCTCTAAAACTTCTTTTGAGACGCTCGCTCCCTCCCCCACTCTCTTTTCTTTCTTTTAGTGTGAGGGTCTTTCTTTGTGCAGGTGAAGAGCGAGAGCTGTGCAGCTGGAGAGCGCCGGGTCAGCTATGCGGCCTCTTGACCCGAGCTCTACCAACATCACTCAGCACCAACAAATAACCCTGCGAAGGCCTCTACAGTAAAGACCTCATCTCACACTTTCTCCCCGTCCCAACATATGCACATTCCCAGATCATAACAATAAATCCACTAGTCTGGTTCATTTGCTCGTTTTTTTAAATGTGCACCCGATCAAAACACTCTTAGTTCATGCAAAGTAGTTTATATATATCAAATCTGGATTTTGATATCTTGATATTTGACCAATTTGTGATAAATGTGCCAACTGTCTACTCCAAAATTACTCTAAATAGACATCAATATACCATCACATTTATTATGTCTAAAAATATTGCAAAAAAGTTATTGTTTAGGTACATATATAAATAGAAGTACATTTAAAAATACACAAATGAAAAAGTATATAAGTAATGAGGTGTACCACAGTTTAAATTAATTAAATGTACAATATAATTAGCATATTTTGTGTGTAAATTATATAACAATAATAATAATAATAATAGATTTTATTTCTAACGCACTTTTCATTCCGAAGAATCTCAAAGTGCTTTATGTATGTATTTATAATTCATTTTACAAATGTTCACTATTTAATATTTTAATTGTATGTGTGTGTGTGTGTATATATATATATATATATATATATATATATATATATATATATATATATATATATATATATATATATAGTCTATGTATTTGAATATTATAAATATTGATATTAATTTATTAATAATTTAATTAACTAAATTAATGCGATACTGATATCAAGAGCTCAAGATGGCTGATGGTCAGTATACAGTCAGTATATAAATGTATATATGGATCCCTGATGTTATGAATCATAAATGCTTATAAACTTGTGTTATGACTTGATGATGTTTCAGGGAGTTATCTTTTGCGTGTTGCTGGGATCATAACATGCTGCTGTTTTTGTTGAAATATTTCCACGTTTTTACGGATATTTTAGCCTCATATGGTCCATATGACAATATTATTCTGTCTGTGTTGTGCTCTGCCTGTCTGTCTGGTGTTTTTGTAATGATTTTTAGCTGTTTTAGCAAATACCTTGTCTGGGCAGGCACACATTATTAAAGCTTTCTTGAAATGTTTGCTTCCCTTCATCTTCGAACACATTGCTTTTCTTTGAACACCCTTCATAACCCAGTCTAAATCAGCCGGCATGTTGTTCTGCAGAATATCACATGTGAATTTTATCTCTCTGCTGAGCTGGTGTGATTTGTAGCCTGTATCTGCTGGGCTTTGATCTTTCACTTGTGTACCATCCATATCTGGACCAGTAGTTTTGTGATTCACAACATCACAGAGGTAGCGCCCTTGTAAAAAGCAATTCGAACCATTTGAAAGGTGACGCCCACATCAATTTATGGGCTGATGAGGTTAAATGTCAAGTAATTCCCACCATCCCACATCTGATGAAGCCATTAGTGGAGAAATGTTTTCAAATAAATTAAACTAAATGCAAAAATGGTCCAGTTGCGCAGGCCTATATGAATAAAACCCTTCAGATACTGTTCACATGCAAGCAAACTAAGGGTAAATGTTGACCGAGGATGCTCAGCAGGGTGCAATTTTACTTATGTAGCAACTAATCCATAAATATTTACCTTTCAGCATCTTGACAGCCACCGTCACGGCCTCTTTAGGTTTGTCCTTGTCGATGCCAAGAGCTTCAGCCATCACAACCTGACCAAAGCAGCCCTCGCCAAGCGGTTTCCCCAGAGTTAACCTGCGCAAACAAACCAAAGACCACAAACATTACAGAGAAACTCAATGCTCTTGATAGAAGTTACTTATGCTCATTTAAATCCATCCAGACCGATGTTTTCAGTCACTTAAAAATGTTGTCTAAGCAGGTAGGTCACTAGGTTTGGAGCCAAAGTCTGTCTCTTTACATCAAATGCAAGTATTGGCAACATTAACCGTATATCAGAGTTGTGTGTACATGTGTTGGCGCGCACTGTTGTGTTTACTTAACTCGTAGGTGTTAAGTGGATGCCCTTTGCCTTCCATTGCAAAGCTTACATTAGACATTAGCAAGTGTGACAGCTGAATGTCTGGCAGGGAGATCTAGAGTTACGCTCCTCTGGGGTGAGTAACAATATGCCTTTGGGGATTTAGAGACTTTCTTCGAGTGTGTAAGAGAGGGATGGATACGGGAGTTAACACTTGACTAGTGTGCTCTGGTCAAGTGCAAAAAAAGATTAGAGCATGTATTAAGAGAGTGTTGTAACTTATACATCAATTAGGAGACTCAGACCTTTTTTAAAGGGGTAAAGTGTATTATTACACTTGTTCAAACAGGTATTCCTAAAACGAATGCAACAAAACCACTGCAATACTGTTCGGTGCCACCAAAAAAGTCCACTTTAAGGTCTGTAAAAAGTCAAACATATATGCACATTCACCTTGCCAATAAAATGTTGACTTAGCATTAAAAATAATTGCCATGTAAATCCCATATTTTTTGTAATCAGACCATATTATTTTATTATGGTTTTACAGCATTAACTATTTCGCAGCCAAACACGTAATTTTCTGTTATTTGTGGGAAAACGCTTCCCCACAAACACAGGACACTATGACATTTTCTGAAAGAGTACAGAATCTCCGGATCAAAACACATGTAAAGAAGAAGCATATGTATGCTGATGTAAAATAACATGATCACCAACATTAAGCAGCATATGAATCAAAACTGCATAGTGTTACAGAAATAAATGTCAACCCAGGATGAGCTACAGGACTGTGAAGCTTTGGGGGTGTTCTACACCATCTATGTTTTGATCATCATTCGAGATTTCAAAGTCAAGTCACCTTTATTTAAAGCATTTTATATTTATTTATTTATAATGTATGTTTGTTCGGAGCATTTGACGGCATATTGTTTTGTAAACGAGGCACAATGTCATGGTGAGTTCGCAAAAAAAACGCTTGTTGAAAGATGAAGTAGCCAACTGTAAAGAATCTGACATATTATGACAATTATTTTATAATAATTTCTCTGCAAATGACCATTTTTAATGGATAATGTTTTCAAAGCATGCGTGCAATACACTGTAAAAAAGTTGCAGCTGTTTAATTTCAACTTAGATTACATTAAACTGACTTAAAACATTAGTTTTATCTTGTACACTATAAAACGTGATCAGTAGATTAAATTTAAAAAAAGTGATGATCAAAAGTGAACTTGATTTTTTTAATTGCGCATGCAGTTTATTTACATACTGTTTCATATTAAATGACTTTAGCCAATCATAACAGTGGCCGTTTACTTGCAAGCCTTAAAGGAGAGTCCAAAAACGGATCATTTTACACAGAGGGTCAGTAAAAATATTTGGAGTTTCATTTGATTTATCCAACTTTTGGGGGCATTTTACAGCAAAAGTGTTCCCTAATTAGATTTCGTTTGGAAATAAACACACCCTCACACACACTTCATCTTCATCCCTCAGGGTAACAGTGACATTCGACCTCTTGCCCTGCCATTGGCCCTCAGTCAACCTTTGATTGGCAGGTGCTGCATCTGTCCCCGGCCCCCTCCACCACTGGGCTATGTAAACATTCACACCCGCACCGGGCCCCGGGGCCGATCTGTGGCTATGATAACACAATCCCCCTCTGTGCCGTACGGTCAATGGCGGCCTCTGTCTACTCCAGCCCACCACACATAATCAATGTTATGTTTATACTCCACGCCGACCGCAAGCGCTAACATTCCTCAGTTTTCTGCATGGCATGTGCCCTGAGGCGCGTCATGCGGGGATGAGGACAGCAGTCAGAAAAAAGTTTAATGGCTTTGTGAGATTGTAGGAAAATGTGTCTAATATCAAGTAAATTAAAAAACGTGGTTTCTAATATAAAGATCTTGCATTCCTTACAAAAAATACATGTCTTAGCTTGTCTGCCCAAGAGCAATAATTCCTTTAGTGGGCGGAAAGTTAAAACGGTGCTTCCCTTCACCTATAGAATAACCAGTTTTGGTCATTAGCTGTTTACATGTAAGGACTGTTATCCACTGTACGATGGACATCATAATCTCCTATATTTTGGTGTTGTTAAAACTCTGCCTGTCTCTCAAACTGCTTACAAATCGTCCTTGAGACAATCAAAGTACAAATAGATTCCTTTTTAACCACCATGTTTGAGACATAATGCTTAAACAGGCTTTCTTAGTCATTCATTAGAAATCTGTAAGGTTTTGGCAACATGATCGTGGATCCATTGTAAATCTCCAAGAGGAAGCATTTCGTAAATATTAAGCATGGCAATTAACCATTAATCTGTGAGTTTCTCTGGTTGTGTATTTCTAGTCACACGGTCAGTGTATGCTATCGAGGTCTTAGTTCTCAGATGAGAATGTGATGCTAACAGAACATATCAATATCCAAGCTATTTTTATTTTTACAAATATCCATCTAATTTCTGCAAGACTAAAGGTGTAATAATGAAATAAGGGTAACGGACGGAGACCTGTGTTGTGTTATGAATGATTGATTGTACATTGAGTCAGGTTAATAATTATACATAATGGGATTATGAGTGTATGAGATAAGTTTCACATCATAAAGATTTATAAGTGAAAAAGATGCAAGATTATACACTGCCTGGTCAAAAAAAAGTCGCTTAAATAGGCAAATGCTTAAGAGTCGATGATTGGATCATCATTGCAGTGATTATTATCTTTCTAGCATGCTATATGTTTGGCAACAGTTCTTCTAACCCTAAATGATGGAGTGTAGCTTTTCTTAAACAACCATAAAGGAAGACACATCATAGCCATATTCCAGGATGTCAAGATTCATCGAGCTCAAACTGTGAAAGAATGGTTGGGAGGAGCATGAAGAATCATTTCCACATTTGGCACCTTTGAGATCAGATCTTAAATTCATTGGAAGTCTTTGGGATGTGCTGGAGGAGACTTTACAGAGTGCTGGACTCCTAACAAGATCTTGACCAAAGACTGATGCACCTCTTGATGGATATAACATCACAACATTTATCACTGCATTTAACATGCATACATTTTTGGTCAAGTCTTCTCCAGTCCAATTCTCCAATGATCCAATCATTGACTTTTAAGCAGCATTTGCCTATTTAAATCCAAACTACTTTTTTTTTGGCTTGGTAGTGTACTTTGAATTGAATAAATGTGGCAATGCTCACTTGTCTCTTGAGAACTCCCAGCGTGGGTCCTCGGGGAGGTCATACTCTGGGATGGGGTCGTCGTGGGCGGAGCTACGGCGAGTGGTGATTCTGACCAATGGCGTACTTGAGCTCATAGAGGAGCTGGAGTCAGAGGACACCTGTAAGGGGAAAAATGGATGGCTGATCACCTGAGTCATGGAGACAGCATCAAACACTATTAACATCTCTGTAGGTGTGTGTGTCCTTGGCAGCTTAACATCATCATTATAGTAAGCAAAATCATCACTATAGCACAGCTGTGACTATGACATAATACAAATCATAGCACAAAATATAAGGCATCAGGCTCTGCTAAACTTTAACGAAAAGCCATGCAGTTCATACAGTTATGTTGTCATAAATTTGTGAGAATATGTGAAAGAAAATCATAAATTCAAAGAATGTTTCCAACTTACCACCATATAGAATACCTTTAACTTCTCAACAAAAGAACTTGACATGTTATTCAATATATATATATTATGCATATAGTAATTTATCTTCTCAATTATCTCAGAGTTATTTTTATACAATATATGATTTACATCATGATCATCTTTAAGTTTTACAATTATATGAAATTTTATGAAAATATGTTATTATTTTTATAAATATATAGAAAAAAATACATCAAATAAAATAAATCATCAAACATAAAAAGCTATTTATATTTAAATAATTCTCAATTAACTTTCTACAAAATATGATATAGATCATTTATGTCTGTAGCTCAAATATCCCGGAAGTTACAT
Source organism: Pseudorasbora parva (assembly GCF_024679245.1). Taxonomy (NCBI): domain Eukaryota; kingdom Metazoa; phylum Chordata; class Actinopteri; order Cypriniformes; family Gobionidae; genus Pseudorasbora; species Pseudorasbora parva. Next base: position 5,829,837 of record NC_090188.1, on the reverse strand, counting down.
GCCAAATTTTAATACACTCTTAGAAGAAAATGTTCTATATAGAACTCTAAAGGGTTTAGTCAGGTGCTTTAGGGGTTCCCATCATGGTATCATTTAATGGACTTAGTTTTAATTCATTTTTATTACATTTTATGAATTAAGCGGCTTTATCAGAAGAAAAAATGGAAATAACCCATTTAACATGAGAGTATTATTAAGACATTTCTCCTTATATAGAATCTTTTTGGCATACAGTGTTCTTTAAAGGGGGGGGGGGGGGGGGGTGAAACACTCAGTTTACAGATATGATCCAGAATCACATTTGGAGGATGAAATAAATTGAATAGGAGAAACAGCAACAGCAGGACGTCCGTCTCTGTGGTATGGACTGTATTTAGTGGCCTCTCAATATTTGTGTGTCTTTACTCGCAGTTTATGAGGACATGATTCGGTTTATGGACTATTGTATGCGACTAAACCTTAGCAGTAGCAAGCGAAACGGTTTTGCACGTCAGACTAGTGTAACGTTATACATAGAACAACAATGGAGTAACGTTAGCGCATTTGAATGACGAAGCACACGATCGTGTCGTTTACTGATGTTTACTCACGTGACGATAGCCAACAGCACAGACATTTGAAGCAGTTTTACTCACCGGCTGCTTCCAAAGCATGACCGAACCTTTATCGCTGGGACTGCTCCGTCAAAAACAGACATCTTTCGTATGATTTGGTGAAGTCCTGACAGCAGTGACTGTGGAAATCCACTTTGCGACGCGACTGAAACGATGTTGTGAAGCTTCCCGTCATTTCTGCGTTCAAATCGGTTCAAATGCAGCGCTGCCTTCCCGGAATGCTGTGCTGAAGCGTTGAAGTCGCTTCATGTCACCCATAGGAATAAAGTGGAGCGCGGTGGGTCATAAGTGTTCACGGACGAGTGGATCTGCAGCTGAGCGAGTGTTTATGGGCGTGCATTTCCTCTTTCGCTCTAGTCACGCGCGCGCACCCTACCGGGAGAAGAGCCCGTACGGCCCATACAAGGACCTTCATCTCTATTAACGTCAAGTCGACCCATACTCGAAAAAAACTCTCCGAAACTTGTGAGAAACCGGAAGGAGTATTTTTGACAAAGAAATACTCCATCAAATGTCCAACATTAGTTTTTGAAACTTTGTCTATGTTTAGGATGGGAATCCAAGTCTTTAACAGTGTAAAAAGTCACGAACTCTAGAGTTCTATATAGAATCCCTTTTAACCTTTTTTCCAAGAGTGTACTTTAAAATGAGAGGTTGGTTAAATCGCTAAACATAAACCTACCCCCAAAAAACAAACTAACTACATATTCCAAAGACAAACCATTCTTATAGTGTGAGTGTATGTGTGTATAAGATTTCTGGAACTCTTTATCTACTTTCTGTTACCTGGCGGCGGAGAGGGATCTGTTTGGTCAGCTTGTGCACCGCCGGCTGACTCCCGAAATCAGGTTTCTTAGCCGACGTCTTCATTCGGCAAACCACCACGATCACCACCATACAGGCGATGAGAAAGACGCCTATGCAGTAGATGGCGATCTCCACATAGTCCGGAGGGTAGTCCGTCTCGATGGCGTCTGGCTCGGCTGTAGAGTAGCGAGAAGGATCGGAGAGAATCGGACGTGAGGTAATAAACCAAGAAGTGATACAGCCGAGGAATATTGCACCAGAAACCTTAATGTTGGACAGAGCACAGTTTTAAGATGCTTAGGACATTAAGGTTCCAAGGCAAGATGTTCCACCGATGATAACAAAACAGAAAAAGAGGAAAATGTGAAGGTGACTAAGGAATTACAAGATGAACCAACACTCACACACACTTTACACAGGAATCACTTTTCAGACTCAAATTATAAAAACATCTACAAATATCTTTCCTTCCAAGGCTGCAGCAATGAATAACTAATAAAATACACTCTGGCAAAAGATTTTATTTAGATGTTCCTGTTCCTTAGTTCAGGAAAATTTTCATTTAAATATCAAGAGTATAAAGCTATAAAACGAATGTGAACAGCAGTTTAGATCATGGTCTTGGAGTTCAAGACACGTGCAATTTGACCTTTGGTGTCGTAGGACAAAAATCTGAGACCTAAGCCTTCATTTGATCTCCATTTAATAACTGAGATATTAAAGAGTGATCTTTCTTTCCATCACAGCATATTTCCTATGCTTTCCTATACACTCAATAGCCCCTGCGAACATACACACGCTTACAAAATGGTTTGCATATGACCACAGTATTGAAGTACTTCCTGACACTTGAGGTCCTTCAGAAATACACACTTCATGGATATAATCTCACACACACACACACACACACACACACACACACACACACACACACACACACACACACACACACACACACACACACACACACACACGCACAGACTTCCATCTGTCTGACCGCAGACCAGTAAGTGGTGCCATTTGCGGTCAAAGATTTTGTCTGTTTCCTTGTCAGGAAATGGACTCTTATTAAAATGCATTGAGGTTCTCGCTTTTGCATTATGCATGTTAGCGTGTACACTTGACGCTGCCTTGTGCATAATGACAGATAGCCCTCGTGTTTCTAAAACTATGAAACAATTCACTAATATTTAGTTGAATATGCCCAAAATTTGTGGACATGTACCAAATGATCTAGCGTCTGTCACATTTAGATACACACTCAAACACACACACTGTGGTAGTGAAGTGGCTCTAATAACTAAGAAAGTCCAGTATTTGAGAAGGTTGAGACTTTCTTTAGAGAACAAAGCCGTTATTAGAGCTTAAACTGAAAAAGATTTTAAAACATATAAGAACAGTTCACCTAAAAATCAACATTTTATCATCATTAACACTCATGTCTTTTGACTCTTTCTTCAATGAAGCACTATAAGATTTTGAAAAATAATTTTGAAGAATGCTTATTTATGTAAAATGAAAGCATATAAAAAAGCAGCATTAAATAAGTTAATATGATTTGTCCAATATATTCCAAGTCATACAATAGTTCTGGGGAAAGAACATATTCCCCTTCTCTCATTCACCAATGTTTCGTTCCACAGAAGAAAGCCAATCCTACATTAAACAAAGCTAAAGTGAGTAAATAAAGACAGAATTTTAATTTCAGGTGAACTATTCCTTAAAAACATGTTTTACCAAACATGCAACCAGTGAAATGTTAGTTGGGAAGAGAAATGTTAAAATAACAAGGATCTTGAGACACTTGGGTGCAGTTTTAGAGATTTGTAAAGATTATTTTATAACTCTTACATAAAACGAACAAAGTACCAGGTTTATTATCGTTATTTAAAACCATAAAAAAATTATGTTACTTAAATAAACATTAACTGCAACCATAAAGATATATATATAATTTTTTTCTTGTTCTTCTTTTAGTTTAAATTTAAGTGCCAAAGTAACTAAAACTCACAACAAAATTAAATTAAAATAATAACTCTGATGCGGTCAAACAGTTTTTTATTGCAATGAAATAATGTAATATATTTTAGATCAATAATGTTTTTTATTTAATATTTTGTATTGATAGAAGATTTTATGGTACTAAATTATATTTGTGCAGTAGTTATAATCCATTTATTTATGTTTTGACGTTAGACCTAAAACCTACATTTCCAACTTAAACTGTCGTAAATCTTGAATGCTTTGGAGCACAGATTTAAGTTTGGTCTATTTTCAGACGACACATGGAAAATTATTGCCAATAAAAAGTTTAAAACAGTGAACTTCAAAAAAAGTTATGTTTATGAGTTATTGTTATCAAAAAAATTGCAAAAATTATATTTTCCAAAACCCATTTTCCTCTAAATTTGTGAGCCATAAATCTAAACAAGTTTGAGACTGATAACTTAAAAAATTAGCTTTCAGGATTTTGTTTGGGCCAGTACCTAAAGTTTCCACTAGATGAAATTAGTTTCCCATTCATTTCCAATGCGCTAATTTTTGACTGCAAGAAGTGTGACTTTAAATCATGTCCATTATTTTTTTGTATGTTCACATAGCAAGTACCAAAACATTTCCCAAGTTTCGTACCCTTTCGATGAAGTAAAAAAAAAAAAAGTAAACTTTTTCACTCAAAAATGACTGAAGAGCACCAGATGTAGGCAATTCAGTCAATTCAGAATCTATACAAATTAATCCAGTTCAAAATATAAAAAACTATAATAGTACATGGACACTAAAGTAACACCGTCCCAAGTTCCTCGTTTCCTCTTAATGAAACGTTGGCGCGATATCAACCAACATGACTTCGACAAAAAGGAAGTGTGTGTACAGAAGCCGTAGAGGAGTGTATACCTGGAAGCACCGTCAACCAAGCAGTGTGATAGGAGATCCCAATAGAGTTACCCGCCAAGCATGTATACTCGCCCGCATCCTCGAAAGTTACATTAGGCAGGTAGAGCACCTCGATCTCTTTGTCCGTAGTGTTCACACCTGCCGTCTGAGAGAAACAAAGGAGGAAACGCAGGAGAAGAGGAAGATGGAAAAGAGAGAAAAGAAACAAATCAGACCCAAAATACCAAGAGGAGAAAAGGAGATGTTCAATGTTGTATTTCCCATCTACGCATTACAGAAATGGTAGATGTTCCGCTTCGTTAGAGAAGGTCATAAAACAGGAAGAAAGGAAAAAAAATCGCCATAAACGTAGATTGAAAACCTCTGTACCCAACATAGGTGAACCCACCAGATCCTCAAGGGTCCATGCAAACACAAGTGAAGAAACATGGAAAACAAGCCACTGCCTTTCGGAAAGAAAGATTAGAGTGAGAAAATAAAGTGATAAAGGAAAGGGAAAAACAGATATGGGAAGCGTGACACACAACAGGAAGGCAGTGGCAAGGACAGACCAAAGGCTTGTTTCCATGGCTGATTGGCTGGATGGCAGGGGCACCAGGAAAGATCCACCAAAAAAATAAAGAAAATAAAACACCAGACCACACCACCATGGCTCAGCGAAAAATCCCAGGATCACCACGACGACAAAAAAAAACAACCCAAAACACCAGCAGAGGGGAAGGGACGCCGGGGATCAACGTCTCGTTCTTGGTTTTACCTGGTAGGACAGTGAGCCAACCGGACTGGCTGGCTTGACCAATATAATTGGACACCTGGCACGTATATTCACCAGAGTCCTCTTCCGTAACATTGTTGAGAATGAGCTCTTCCACGTTCGAGCTGTTTATGCCCGAGCGCTAGAAGGTGCCGCGACGAGGGACAAAAAACACATATGGGAGTCTGTTACAATCTCTCGCACTCTTCAGGAAGGATAGGAGAGAGCGGAAAAGGAGGGAGCACCACCCATTACATGTCATAAGAAAACAAGGATATCTCCTGTAAGAATAGAGTCTTTGCATCTTCTCATTCTTTTAGAAAGAAATTAGCTGCATCATCTACATCTGAAAATAAAGCATTCTTGTTCCTGAAAAAATGGAAAGCGATGTCTAAATGGCCAAATCAGAGTCTTATAAACATGAAAACCAAGCCTACCTTTAACACCCGGACATAGGGGAGTCCATCAGGCCCGTAACGGCTGCCGTTCTTCACAATGTGCTGCAGCCACTGGATGTGAGGCTGAGCGTCACTGTAAACTTTACAGACGAACCTTGCGTCCCCTCCGACGTGAACAGAGGTGTTGGCCGGCAGGCCTGCTTGAAGAATGGGCCGGTGAGGAGAGCGCTCTGATTAAAAAAACAAAGAAGAATGAGCAGAGTTTAAAAAAGTTTACTTTAGATGTGATTAATCGCGATTATGACACCACTATTATAAATGCCTTTACTGTCACTTTTGATCAATTTAATACATTCTTGAATAAACGTATTCATTTCTTTAAAAAAAATTCTTACTGACACCAAACTTTTGAATGGTAGTGAATGTAGCATTCTACATTTCTGACCGAACATGAACAATAAAGAGACCAACTAGCAACAGCACAACAAACATATTTACTCACTAATGTTTGAAACAACTTTCACTTCCCACGTCTATTAAGGAAGCGTGCATGCTTTTCAAAACAGAACATAATTATATTCATCTTCAGTGTAATTGCTTGTGGGTTTAATTTTTCTAAACTTTTATTAATAATCAGTCAGGCTATAAATAAAACCAGCCCAATTTGCACAGTAAAGGTATACATGAATGTTTAGCTTTCAGATCAGCACACCTACTGTCCTATCAGGCTGCTGTTAAGACTTCACAAAACAGAGGCTGTTGCATTATCTCAGCAGATAAGAGCTGAGCAAACACAGATGAAGAAAGGTAATGTAGGGGGAAAAATAAGACAGATGTCCAGTGTCCACCGTATATCAGCTGCGGTCCCTGTAGCATTGGTGTATCAGGAACATTCACGTTTCATTCCCTTTTTTCCACTTAGACATATGATCAGATATGAGTCGATTAGATATATTTTTCTCCCAAAAGGCCTCAATGATGAGTAAACTTAAGTTAAACTTAAATTAAAGTTAAAAGAGGTTTTCTATTATTAAGACACTCTTCAGTGTTATTTTAGTATCATTGAGAAGCTAATATATTTTTATAGTGCTGTCAAACTGATTAAATTGCATCTAACATAAAAGGTTGAGTTAATACGCACACACACACACACACACACACACACACACACAGCACACACACCTATATATATTAACAAACTTTTATGTTAGATGCAATTAATCACAATTAATTGTTTTGACAGCACTCATTTTTTATAACAGTAAAAGTTTTAGCAATTTTATTGTGTCTGTCATTTTTATTAATGTCTATTTTAAATGAGAGTTTTTAGTTTTTAACAGATGACGTTAAATAAAATGAAAATGAGAAATGTTTCCTAGGCAACTAGCTGAAATAAAATAAGCTTATGCATTTTTTTATATTTTATTTTAGTTAACGTTTATTTTATTTCACAGTAACAAAAATGGTTTTAGTTTTGGTTAACTATAATAATCCTGCTGGAAACAGTTAGAACTACTGAATCACTCTTTCCAAAGGAAAAAAAAAAATCAGAAACTAAACAGATTGAACCGCATTATTAACACTCCTCATTGTCTTCAAAACACAACATTACTCTGGCCCTGTAATTCTGACACGTCTCCTGGTTACCCCGACGTACACAGACACACAAGCATGATGTCACACAGGAGATGTGGAGAGGTCAAGCTTCACAAACATGCAGCGAAGGTTTGCGGGGGATGTAAGAGGATTTAGGACTGAGGGGCACAAGAGGGGCCACAAGAAAAGCTCAAAACAATGGTGCAAAGCTGAAAAAAGAGAAAAAGAAGAGAGGGCTGGGGTTAAAGGGATGCAGAGTATAAAAGATGCCCAGCAGATGGGCAGTGAAAAGAAAAGACAGACAGATGAAGAAGAACAGATGAGAAACAAAAAGTTAGAAAGGGCAAACTTTGCTCACACACAAAGATCTATACCAAATATCCAAGTCAGACTTTGCTTTGGAGTGGCTAGCAAGTGTTTTAGAGGCTGTGTTTGCAATCGCCGCTTATACCCTCATTCACTATTCCCTAAATTATTCCACTAATACGGTCCACTTGAAGGAGTGAATTAAAACGAGTGAGAGAACACTGAGCACGCCGGAAGTGATGCCGCTTTTGCATATTTTGTGCTCGCTGTTAAGTTAGCATTTGAAACTTAGCAGCTCCAGAAGTAATGAAAATATATAAAGGAACTGTATGTAAGAAATGTATTTCAATTAATCATAAAATGGCCCTGATATGTCACTAGACATTAAGAAATCATGTTCATTTCAAATACTTCTATGACTGACAACAGAAGTCTGGCCAGGATATTGTCATTTAAAAGTTGTTGTTGCAGCCCTCAACTGATGTTGATGTTGACATGTTGTGTTTTGGCCTGAAGCTCCGCCCTCCACCTATCGACCAATCACAAAGTCAGTAGTGTTTCTGCATCCGGGTTGACAGATCTGCTCTAGTCATCACAGCTGCAGCTACAAACGTTCCTGCTGATCCTGCAGCCAATCTGGCAACCTCGAGTCAGGGGGAGGGGGAGAGGGATACACCGCTCTACAGTAGGGCTTGAACGACTTCCGATTTTCGACATTTATGTGATGAAAGTCGAGTCGACGTCGACTAGTCGTTGATGATGTCAATAATTAACAAATAAGCCTGAACCTCGAGCTGAGACACGAACTCAGGTCTTTTTGTGCACAGGACAGTTATGGCATATGACACAGCACTGCCCATAAGGTTATTGATCCTACATTATTGGTGCGATTGTTGCACGTATTAGTTTACCGCGATGATTAACTTACGTGTACAATAAGCGTGCATTCTCCCGATCAATTTTGAGCATCCAGATGGTATAATCAAACATGTCTTGTTTTAGCTCACAGAGTATGCATTTACTTGTCATTTTTAACTGTTCAAAACAGAGCCTGCATGTCAGGAAATTGTTTATTCTGTTGCGCACTCTATAGGCCAGCGACTAGTCGACGTCAAGCTTAAAGTGTCATTACGGAGCATTAAGGTCGACTAGTCGATTAGTCGGTGCAACCCCTACTCTACAGTCATTTGAAAGCAAATGCAGTACCAGTTTTGGCCACAATTTTACACACTTCCTTTAAATTGAACTCTGTCACTCTGAAATTGTCATGTATAAATCTTAATTATACAATTTAATAATCAAGTAAAAATATTTTTTTACCTGCTGATAATTAGGCTGTACCCACATTGGACCAGCAGTTTGGAAAATGGATGGATGTGCATTATGGGTATTATCTAGCTGTTGAGCGTACATCGGCTATACACGTGTTATTTCGGAGCATTGTGGGATTGAACAAGTGCACTTGATAATGTCCACTATGGTTTCAGACAACACTACAAATGGCTGTCCGCTATTAAAGGATATAGGGGGTGCTTTCAGACACAGTCATTGATTATGTGTTGCATTATTGCAAAAACTATTGCTAGCCACCTGTGCACTACCCTAACTAAGGAGCCTTCCAAAAACCCAACTGAAAATATGTTGAGTGTCAGATCCTCCTCCAATAACCCATTGAGTCAGCCACAGGTTGAGCCAAGTGCCAGTCGCTTGCCCGCATTCTCCACCAATTCGCAATCGATCGATTACATCATTAGCCAGGCATTTATAGGCTGATCTGGCATCCCGAAGCGAGAGTGTTGAACTCTGGGTAACCTGCTGACTTAGCATACACAGGAGGAGCTGCGTCATGCGATTGGCTGAGAGAAATCAGGGTGGAGATGCACTGAGTTACTAGGTCTGGATGGTTCTTTTACTTTAATAAAAAACTTTACAATTTTTTATTTGCATTTTCAGAAGGAAAAAATTGTTATATTTTGATATATTACAAAGCCCCACACAACATGCAAAAACGAAAATTGTGTCTAAAAATTAAGAATTAGTTCCCACAATTTATTAATTCAGGGCCACAATACTAATTTGAAATTGCAACTAGATTCTGTTTACACTTGAAATAGTGATAGATTTTATTAACACTATGTAAAATTAGCAGTAAAGTCTTTGTAATAAGTGTAAATAGTAGTTAGAAGCTATTTATACTTATAGAGGCAGATACTATTTGCACCTCAGTGTTGTTGTCAATTAAATGGTATGCAATGATAACAGAGTGTAAATGATTATATTTCTAAAATGTATAAAATGGATGCCACCTTATTGGGACAATAAAGCCCTCCATACACCTGCCTAACCCTAACCATTTTATTATTAAACACATATTAGACAGTTTATTTTAAATGTTCAAAAATTTTCTTCAGTTTTAAGGAAAATAAAATCTGATAAGGGCGGATTCAAACTCGACTTGCGTCAAAAGTTTCTGCCATGTGTCTTAACCCTTGACCATTGCTGTTGACAATCCAGCATCTTCCGAAATTTTGTCTATCTAATCAGACGTCAGTGGGCGGAGTCAGTGTAAATAGCCTCTGCCAACAAGGCGGACAATTTGCACTAAGTGTAAATCGACACTGTTAACTAAAATGAGTACTTATTATTAAGCCATGGGAACTAATCCTAATTCAAAACTGTTTTATTTTCCCCCCACGTCATGTACTGTTACTACGACTTAAATTATGTGATATCGCCAAACTTTAGTACCAGCATGCTATGAGTGACAGTAGATGGTGACTGCGTGTGCTAAACTTAAATAAATATATAATGTGGACAAAATTGGCATAATGGGCTTTTGTTGGAAGTGATCTACAGTAGAAGTTCTGCTCTGGAATCTGGCTGACATCCACGGTAAACAGCAATAATTAGTGTCTTTTTGGCTCTTTCAAGTGTCAGCGCTTTGTACTTTGTCCAGCTTTGAAATGCAGGCCAGTTCAGACTGGCGCAACTTTCATTGACCTGTTCGAAGGGTCAGCGAGACTCCGAATCCGGCACAGGAAAAACGTTTTCTCTCTCCCAACCTTCGTTTTTTCATTCTGTCATTTTCATTGACTTCCCAGGTAGGCTAGTCTGACATTAAAGTGAAAAACAACAAGAGAAAAACAGCATAATCCCTTCCTCTGCCTCTTTTCTCTCCTGCTTTCTCTGTGATGAGAGTATTAGACTGAGCCAGACACAAAAGGGCTTTACAGCCCAGCAATAAAACAGAAAAGAAAAACAGAGACCTTCTGAAAGACTGCTTTTACTTAACCCAGAACAGGGGCCCTAAATAGGGAGCACATATATGTGTGTGTGTGAGCCTTCGCCCTTGCATGTCTGCGTTTTGTTCATGGGTGTGTGCATGTAAAAATACAGCTTGGTTCTGAGGTTGGATATTGCAGGTCTACTCAAACAACTAGTGTAGACAGCTATGAAATATAGCCATGATTTACTCCAAAAATGAGGATTAAGCTTTCCAACTCTTTTAAAGCCACATAACAGCGTTGTGTGAAACAATATTCACAATTTTACAGTTTTTAATAAATAAATAAATGTAGCCATTGGTCTACACACATGTACCGTATACAAGACTCACCTACTACATCCAGCGTGTAGGTGTGATTGATGGATCCATAAGCGTTTGTCACCACACAGGTGTAGTTTCCTTTATCAGAGGGAACAACGCTCTCCATGATTAGAGTCCAGTGCTGGAGCCGGACCTGAACAAGAAAAGGAAAAATCAAATCCTCTTTCACAGTTCAACAGGACACATTCAGAACAATTAAGGAAATGTGTTAACCGAAATCGTAGTTGGTTACATTATCTGGTGAACACACAAACACAGGCTCATTCTCAAATTGAATTCAACAAAACTCCAGGTTTAGCTCAGCACCAACTTCGCACCTGTGTGACGACGTACAAAATGGAGGGCAAATGTGACAGCAGCACTGACAGAACAAACAGGAGAGAGAGAAATTGGCCCAGAAGACGAGGGTTTTTCGAGCGAGAGCACCATGGGAAAAGTAATATCGCCGTGCCGACAGACGAGCGAGCTCCCGCCCCCACCTCAGGAATGCAGCTCTCGTGACTGCAGGCCACAAAATCCAGCGTCTCTTCCATGGACACGTTTCCTCCACAAGCCTGCTCTAACCCTCTGTCTTTTGAGACCCATCAAGAAAAAATAAAGGTTAATTTACCTCAGGTACTTTAGTTTATGTACATTATCCAATGATTAATTTTATGAAACGTGAAATTTTAGGGTGTTCACACTTTTTTTTTTAATTATAGGGATATGTTCACAACCTTATTGGTTGGCTTTTATGGCGTATATTTCGAGACGAAACGTAAAATCCAAAACAATGCCGTGTGCTGGGCTAAATGTGCTCGTTGTATGTGTTTAGCTACATATGATGATATGATATTTTGACCATCTGAGAACTCCTGAAGAGCTTATAAAATGTGTAAAGCAGTCAAAACAGCGACAAGAATCCCTCCGTCACACACACACCAAGATCTGCTGTGAGGAGACGCGGTTCTGACGCCTGTACCGAACTGTGATGGACAATATCGCGACTATGTTGAGAAAAAATGGTGTACTTGTGCATTCTGTCCTTTTATGGTCGCATCTTGAGACATCATGTCCTGTTTTTGGTCCGTGTTGTGTTCATATTTCATTCAAACCGCACCAGACTTTGTCTGGAAGGGGACCGAGACCCATCTTACAGCGGTCTCGGTCCGCTTGTTTGGTGCGCACCAGGGTTCAGATGGCAGTTCACACAAAATTAAGCGCACTAACAGATCAATCACACCAGGGTTCGTTTCAATCTACCTATTTCATTAAAATTTTATTTTGTATATTCTAAAATGAAATTGTAATTTTTTAATTTTTTGAATGAATTGTAAAACACATTTTTATTTTTTGCTTACAAACCATATATTCTGTTTTAATTAATAATTTAAAATTTTGAATTTTGTATAGTTATTATTGTTATTAAAAATTATTCATATTTATTAGCATAAACATTTGATTAATAATCACATTTAATCCTATTTCATAATATATAAAGCCAAACTAAATTTATACATTTCTTCAGAAAATGTAAAAAGTAATTTTGTCTGTAACTAAAGGGTTATTCAAGTCTGGATTAGCAAAATCACCAGTTCTTGGTCCTATAGTCAGACACTGAGCTCATGTTTGAGTCTTCAGATCAATCGAGCGTGAGCAGCTTAATCATTAGTGACCTTCAGTGTGGATCAGCTGTGTTTTCAGAGACAAAAGTGCAAACAGACACTGATCGGGGTGCATCGGCCAATCGCCCCACACATCTATTACACTTTAACCAAGAGTCAGTGCTAGACCAACTGTTAACAATTCTCAATTATGCAAAACTGCCCATTCAAAAAGAACACTTAAATCCACCTATTTTGTTTTCTAAAAAGCACTAGATTTTAGGTCTTATTAAATGTATATGGCAAAGACCATGCAATGAGTTCCAATTCCCATGCAGCACTAGTGAAGATCCTTGCCTTGTAGCCGCCCATGCGATCCTCTTGTCTGAAGGGTTTCGCGTTTTTCAGCCAGTGCATTTTGGGCTTGGGGTTTCCCGCTGCCGCGCACCGAAACTTCACAGTGTTGGCCGCAGGGACAGCATGAAGCTTCTTCTCCATCTTCTCCGGTGAGGTCCAATATGGCGTCCCTGCAGGAAAGAAGAAGAAATTACAACCAACCATTTTCCAAATATCAACAACAATCACACTTGCAGTGCACAATATATTTTCTTCGGTGTCAGTGTCTAAGCCTTGAAGATTACATGCAGCTTTGATATGTATCACAGGCAAACTGAAGGTTTATTATCTACACCCCCTCTCTTATCTGCTTTCAGCAGTTCATAGATCAGCCCCTGACATCTACAGTGATTTCTATATCTTTGTTTATGGAAAAACTCAAGATCAAAGCCAAAAACAGTAGCTTTTGGCTTGGATGGTTGAATGAAGAAGACTTTAGTTTGTTTTTAGCCTTCGCTCTGAAGATCAGCATTGGGGTCGTACAATTAATCAATATAAAACATGAAAATATGAGGGTGCAGGACAGTTTAATAATTTATTTAAAAATATATTACAATTATAGTACTCTGATTGTTGTCCAAATCGCACTTGTAATGTGCTGACAAAGCATTTGTCACATTCAATTATTTGTTGGCGTTCATGTGCTTATGAATATATTTGTGAAATATATTTTTTAAATGAAAACTTTAGTGAAACAAACATATACATATACAAATTAAAAAGTTTAAATAAAACTTTTACGTTGAAGTACTAAAGCAAAAAAAATTAAAAATTAAAGCTAAATAAAAATGTATTCAAAATATTAAATGCTATTAATAATACCAAATAACACTGACACAGAGAAATGCAATGAAATGGCAAATCTGTAAAGTAAAATAATTCAAATCCATTTTGATCCAACCTATATTTCCCAACAGAACTAGATCATTGCCAAGAGAGAGAAAGCAGGAGGCGTCTGAAACTCGGCAAGGGAAACAGGAAGCCATGACCACGGATGTAAATCGAAACAGTTATTCACACTCGCGGCACTGCATGACTGCACCGCCCATCTGCTTAATGGAACCCTGCAACTCACAGTGAGCGGCTTAAATAAAAACATATTTCCTCTGAAAATGCACAAGAGAAAAGGAGGATAAAACAAGTCGGTCCAAAAGCACAGTGGCTTGCCAAGAAGGAACTGGACCATCACATCCAATTTCTTTTGTTCGACAGACATGCAAACCGGAAGGTTGCAAATGACTTGATATGAGACGTGTAAACAGACATCTTCCCTTCAGCGTGAAGGCATGCTAATTGGTTTTCAACTTAACGGTTTCTTTCAACGTCTATCTGTCCGTCTGTTTTCTTTCCTCACCGCCCAACTTTTTCATCTCATCTCGTGGGAATTCTTTCGTAACGGTCATTCTCTATGACCTCGACGCCCAGACGGACAGCAGACTACACATCTGTAAGCCTGACTCCTTTTAACTTTGTTAACGGTTCAGGTATTCATTGAGAAATCGAAGATGACCCTCAGACATTGGGGCGGTAGTGTCAGACATCCTGGAAAACAGGTGAATTCCAGTGAAAGATGGACTGACCACTGAACCTTTATTGACATTTTTCTTCAAAAACTCTTGGAATCTGGAAGGGACTATCAACAAATACCATCGTTATCTGCAAGAATCGCTCAGTAAACAGAAACATTGAGACATCCCAGCAGCTAATTCCATCAAATTAAGCAGAGGAAAAACCTCTAGTCTTTAAACAATCCCAGTTATGTCTACTCCAGCACACCTCGTCTGAGAGCAACACAAGAGCTCACAAATAAAAGAAACTTTCTTGTGAGATTGGTGTTTTTGAGACTGCTGTTGTTGAGGCCCCTTTGCACAGAAATATCAAAGAGTTCTGAGTGGTTCAGCTGGGCAGAAATCCAACCCACTGAGCCCGAAACCGCCCCAAGCACAATACTAAACACCCCTCCATCCCTAGCCCAATTCCCCCACACACCCACCTCAACTCCACTCGTACGCGGCCAAAGGCCAGACCTCCAAAGCTTACACAGAAAAGTGCTGGTGCAGATCCAAACCAGAGCCCATTAGCTGAAAGACCTCGCTCCACCCCTCTTTCCAACAACTCTCTTTAATATTTAGTTTTGCACAACTCAAAACAGATTTTGTTGGGTATGGCACTCGTTTCAACAGTGGAAATGTAGTCAATTTCCTTTCCTCACCTGTCATGGCTTCTCTTTTACATACGGTTCTCAAAAAATATGAGGAAATTAGAGATAACCATGACAAAAAATTGGAAACTAGAAAGCTTTTGAACTTACGGTCCTATGGTTCCAAAGTCAATTGGTTTTTTCAATGCATTTTGAGGTCTCAAAGTCAATTCGTTTTTTTCAATGCATTTCAATGTGAAAAGAGGTCTCAGCAATACCCCACCCTTGGTTTTTTAAGCTTTTATGTGATGTTAAATAGGTTGTTGTGATGGGACTGCATATGTCATTGTGGACATTAAACGTCCTCAACTAATAAGTAAACTCATCTACTCAATAGTCAGCCTTGAGAATATAGTAGTTTATGCGATAAGGTGCATAACTTTCCTTCTGGAGAGTGTATTTAGGCTTCAGAATTCATAAAAGTTGGTCACATAGCTTATTTTCATCAATAATCCCCAAAATGTTGTCAAAGGGAACCAGGTAAGCAACCCAGCAAGCAATTTTGCATTTAAAAAAAAGTCCAAAAACAGCCCTGACTTCTAGGCTAAAACAAGGCAAAATTTGGACAGTCAGTGAAAAATTAATAGATGTCTAACCACAGCCCAAGAATAGACTAGTCATCAATTGCAAAGAAATGCAACCTTGTAATCACTGCTGACTTTGCTTACATGATGGAATATCATACATCCCGCACGTTATTTTAGCAAAAACGACAAGCGGGTTACTCAGGGCCGGACTATATCGGTTCTATAGATAACCGAGACGGTGAAATGATACATAAAACTTGCAGAGAACTTACAAGTTGACCAACAAAAATACATAATCTTTGCAGCACTCAATTGATTAACAAGGCTTTTATATATACTTTTATTCTTCATTAATATTCTACATCTTCACATTTTGCCATTCTCCAAATGGAGCCCAAACTCTTGAAACTCTCTAAATTACAGATAGGCCCCTAATGGACTAGCTACCTGAGAAGGGGAGGGCACAAAGACACAAAGGATGAAGGAAAGACAGGGCCGGGAATTCGGGGAATGTGACTGGAATTGCTTGATGACACAGTTAACATCAGCCTCTGCTTCAGTCTTCAGAGTGTTGTTTCACTGACAAAAATTGCCTCGGTGAATGTAGCAAAACAACGAATACTGTTTCACAGAACAAATATGCCAAATGTGTTGCATCTACAACTAGCACTTGTTTATTTTCTCTAAAAATCATCCTAAATAAAAGTGCATTTCACATGGTACTTTGTGAAAACTGGTGATCGTCCCTAAAGTCCTGATACTCACGCATTTGTTCGCCGTCCGCCCCAATATCGTCCGATCGCTCCGTGTCGTCCTCATCGTCACCGGATGAGATGGCATCTGCAGAGAGTACCAGGAATACTGTAACCTTGTGCTTTGTTTCTCCTCCCGTCACAACACCTTCACACTTATGCTAACTATCATTATTCAGTTATTAGCTATTTTTGACACATTGATATAAGCTGTCTCATTTCGAAGACTGTGCCCTCCAAAGTTCGCATTTGTTGGTGGATAAATCAATGAGGATGTCTCATTTCAACAGTAACCAATATATCATTGAGTGGTGAGGTGTAAATTACTGTAATTTCTTTCTTAACTTGCAATATAATGAGCTCTTTTCTGAAATGAGGCGGCGTCAATGACGTATGTGCAAACAAATGTGACCTCTGAAGTGGGAAGCCTTCAAAATGAGACACACCAATAGTAACGACAGCGTTAAACTTGCCAGTTTTCAGTCAATATCATATATATATACTGTAGACTTAAAGACTACATCGTCCATCTCACTGTATTGTAAAGTAAGCAATGAACTGTAAAAATACATTGAAAATAAGACAAACAAAATAAGAAAAAAAGATTCATAGCGCCGCGAACGAAAACCCATCTGCGAATATGAAAGTCTTAATCTGCCGATGGCGCCCCCTGTGGTAGACAAGCGTCTCACCTGTAACATTTACGATGAAGCAAAGCGCGTCGCTGGCCTGTTTGCCAGCAGCACTGCACGCATACAGGCCCGAGTCCTTAGGGGTGGCGTCGCGGATCTGTAGCCACTCCTGATCTATGAACGTGCGGTTGTCAGGCCCCAGCGAGGAGCCGTCTTTGGTCCAGATGATGGCGGCCGCCTCGGGCAGCGGGCAGTTGAGCTTGAGCAGTTCACCCGGGTGCACCGAGCACAGGGTGGGCTTAGAGTTTTGGATTTTGGTTGGAGGCTCTGCAGAGCGAAGAGGAAAAGAGAGGAGGGCAGGAGAAAAGGGGGTGATAGGGTGCACAGAGGAAGAGAAAGACAAAGAGCAAGAGTGTAAGACGAAAAACACTGCACCAAAATAACATCCCTAGAGTGACTAGTGAGAGTGTGAAGAAGAGGCTTCAGAATATCCATTATACAATAGCTCACCCAAAAGTATAAATCTATCCCAAATAAAGACACCCCAGAGTGTCCCATTAGCTGTAAATTGTGTATACAGAGTGTTTCTGGAAGCATGCAGCTGTACCAGAGGGAAAGAGTGTGGCATTAGCAGTGCGTTGACGGGAAAGAGGTGCCAGTTGAGAAATAGGACTCAATATTTGTTCATTTCATAAACAGAGCCTTCGGTTTTCCTTTCCCTGTCATTTCAACCTCGACCTCACACATTAGAATTAAGCCATTATTGCCGGTTTATTACAGTGCTTTGATTACTCTCTCTCTCTCTCTCTCTCTCTCTATATATATATATATATATATATATATAGTGTATATATATATTTATATATATATATATAAAAACACTGTATATGTATATTAACTTTTTTGCTCACCAGCCACTGTAGCTCGTGGTTTTCCAAAGTTACTTGCATTTTTACTGGCCACAATTTTGACATTGACACGATGGGAAAAAACTACCATATATTTTTTTTTGACATTATCTCATAATGTGTGTGTGAGTCTGTGTGTGTGAGTGTGTGAGTGTGTGTGTGTGTGTGTGTGTGTGTGTGTGTGTGTGTGTGTGTGTGTGTGTGTGTGTGTGTGTGTGTGTGTGTGTGTGTGTGTGTGTGTGTGTGTGTGTGTGTGTGTGTGTGTGTGTGTGTGTGTAAAACCCATATTGGTTGACCACTAGTTAGTTCAAGCAAAACATACACTCTATATCCATTTCAATTCACCTGAGATTTCATTCAGAGCAACGCCAAGACAGACAGAAATCAAACACTCAATCAGTTAGTCAGAATGAGCAGTAGAGAGAGAGAGAGAGAGAGAGAGAGAGAGAGAGAGAGAGAGAGAGAGAGAGAGAGAGAGAGAGAGAGAGAGAGAGAGAGAGAGAGAGAGAGAGAGAGAGAGAGAGAGAGAGAGAGAGAGAGAGGAATTCAGGAAAGATAATTTATCTGTTTAATTCACTTGATCTTTTTGGGTAGAACGATAAACAACGATTAACACTGCACTGCAGTCTGCATAGTAATCCTAATGGTGCCTTGATGTTGTTGCACACTCAAATGAGGTCAAAACTTCCTTTCTCAAACGTTCTGCTATAGAAGAGAACGGTACAATCTGTGTGAAACAACACCAGCACAGATATTACATTTCTGTGCAATTAACATAGCTGGATGATTAAACCCAGACCACAGAAATGCTGCTCAAACCACAATCTCGCACCGACAAACACATTCAGCGAATCCCCAGACTAATTGTCCAATAATTTGTCAAGTACACCATGGTCCACTGTGATAGCATAAAAGTGAATGCAAATGCATTGTCTCTGATTCTGGAAGCTTCTGGCTCTGTATGAAGATCTCATGTTTCTACAGTACTAACAATAACCTATTGCATCTGGGCGGAAACTATGAATTAACACAGACTAAACAGCTTTATAAGTGTACCAAAAGACATAAACATTGAAAGCGAGAGGTATGGAAAAACATGGTCAGACTTGTCAAGAATCAGAACTAATCAGACACTCCCAGCCCTTCCTGTAGTAACACACCTATCTTCCTGCACATTCTTGTCTTGTTGTGAATGTGTGTATATTGAAGTGCACACGGCAGGAAGGGAAAGTCATATGACTTGCGCTCAGTCCTCAAGGGGGTTGGAGTGTGCTTGAAGGTCTAAACTCTCTCCCCAGGCACGTTGCCCTACACACGTTTAGTTCCTGTATTGTTCCTTTTTTTCCACTACTCCGGAAACAATTACCTTTTCCTTTATGCCTTCCGCGACTGTGCAGCCTTAAAACGAACCCTGCCGTTGATTGATGGGACCGGCATTCATTGCCTTGCTCTTCCGGAGGCCTCTGTTTGTCCAACTGTTATTTAACTGTAATTGGCTGCGTATTTCCCCCTATTGTACAATTAAAGACAACCTGAAAAAAAGAGGCCTGCTCCCGCTCAAGTCCTGTTGGAAGCCAACACATGTGGAACAGGGTTTTTTTTTTGTTTTTTACATACACTCTTAGGAAACTCTGTAGGGTGACCAGTGGACATTCAAGTCTCACTAAACTTTTAGTATATAAATAGAGAGCAGATAAGATGCTAATAGCTATTGAACAGCTACAAGCGATTAAGGAGTGCAAAAGATTAAGCCGTGCCTGTGAAAGTGGAAAAAGCCATGCAAAAATGCAGAAATAAGCGAAACGAGAGACAAAAGAGCTCTCCAACACATTCAAATGAATATGGGTTTTGTGCATGTATGCATTTGGCAGACACTTTTATTTCAGATCGACTTCCGGTGTACTCAAGGTTTATTTTAAATGTTAACGCTTATTTTTGCTCCTTTTAAATGTTTAAATTGTAATGCTTTACAGTAAAATTCCATTACTTAACATTAGCTAACATGAAATAACAATGAACAATCATTTTTTTATAAACATTTATTAATCTTATTGAGTAAATTGAACATTCATCAAGTTTCATCTGTTAATATCATTTAATGGATCTAAGCTAACATGAACGAGCAATGAAAAGTTGTGGTTATGTGAACAAGCGATAACAAAGATGGATAAATACAGTAACAAATGTATTGTGAGTTGATGCATCTAATGTGAACTAATGGGACCTTATTGTAAAGTGTTACCACTTTTATTTATTTCGTTTTAATCAGTAAAATTCCCCACGTTGGCATTGCTAGCACCATGCCTTACCAGCAACATACCAGCCCTTTAGTTGATCAAACTATCAACTTCATGGACACTTATCACACTGAAAAAAACAGCTTCATAACTCAAAGGTTAAGAAAACTTCTCACGGCACTACAATAAATTTCGTCCGTTCTGGCAAGTCAAGAACTTAGTAAGATGCAACCTCATCGTCTTTAAACTTTTGACATGCTTTCATTCTCTTTATTCTTCAGGTCCAGTACATCTGTTCTTTACCATCAACACTACCTCCTGCTCTTCTGGTTTGCTCTTTGGCCTTTCACCTCTCACCCTGCCAACCGACCCCCTGCCGTCCACAAGACACAGACCCTCCACAAATCCACAACCTGTTGACATCCTGAAAATTCCAGATTTTTCTTCATGGGAAAGGTCAGAGAAACATCCTACTCTGCCACAGTAAATGTAGTCTTTTCCTTGTGTGCTGAAACAGGAATAATATATTACTGGGATAAAACACACACAGGGCGAGCCTGCAAACTCAGTTTCTCGAGGTGTGACTATCTGTTCTCATGTGTTTATTATTATCAAACGTCCTGTCAGGAGTGACGGATACGGACTGTCTCGCACTTCCCGTCCACTCCACCAAGTCTCATTTTTGCCTCTGCTAGAACAGATAATTAGGCTCTCAACCAAACTGTGACAGGATCCAGTCTGTCCAATTCTCACTCTATCATCCTTCTGTCTCTGCCAGCTTGGACATGGAATCGAGACCGCTGTGCACTTCACTGAGTGCTCGGGTCAATAGGATGAGATGAAATGGCTCTCTGATAACATTAGTATACACCCTATTCCGGCTTTCCAGGATTTCCAAACCAGGGAGTTGCAGACATCTAGATGTTCATGATGGAACTGGTAGAAATGCTGATGCCAAATGAAATTCCATAAAAATGCCTAATACTTAAACTTAAAGAGACGCCCAAAAATTTACTCACCCTCGTGTTGTTCCAAACCCGTAAGACCTTCATTCATCTTCAGAACACAAATGAAGATCTTTTTAATGAAATCTGAGAGATTTCTGTCTCTCCATTGACAGCTATGCCACTTTGACGCTTCAAAAAATCCATAGAGATAAAAATAATCCATATGAATTGAGCAGTTTAGTCCAAATTTTCTGAAGAGAAACAATCGCTTTATATGATGAATTAAAGATTTTATTCACATATCAACTCACATCAGTTGTGGTTAACGGAAGCTCAAGCATGTTCGCTTGACGTGCGAGAACCAATGAGGTTCATTCCTGTTACGCATCACGTTTGGGTTTCCGCAAGAACCAATTAGGTTTGTTCTCATGCGTCAAGCAGGTTCAGATGAGCTTCTGTTTATGTTCGCCAATGTTAATATGTGAATAAAAGTGTAAATTGAATCTGTTCATCATATAAATATATCATGTCTCTTCAGAAATTTTTTACTAAAATCTGGACTAAAAAACATATGGATTTTACTATGAACTTTTGGAAGCATCAAAGTGGTAGTTGCGCATCAATGGAGGGACAGAAATCTCTCAGATTTCATCAAAAAGATCTTTACTTGTGTTCTGAAGATGAACAAAAGTCTTACGGGTTTGGAACGACATGAGGGTGAGTAATTAATGATACAATTTTCATTTTTGGGTGAACTATTACTTTAAATTAAAACATCACATCAAAACTATTATCATTAATATGATGGCCAAAATCTTAATCTTGTAATTAATTCATTATTTTGAATGAACACAAAGTATTTGTTGTTAAGTGGCTGCTTACAGGCCAAAGTCACCCTAAAGTCTTCATGACATTCTGGTTCCTAGATAAGCCTCAGAATCCTCCTTCAAAGTCTAACTCTCATTATGCACTCATTTTAATTCTATAGGTCAAAAGATGTGAAACGGGTTTAGTAGTTATAATGGGAAATGTTAAAACAGTAATGGTGAAGTTTTCCTTAGCAAACACCGTTAATTAGATCACCGGGGTTCAGAAGACAAGCCACCCGCCCCACACAAGTTCACTCTACACAAGCTGTGCATTCGTCCTGTTTCCTTTCACGTTCCCCTCCTTCCTTATTTTCTCACCCCTTCCCGTTTTCTACTCCAGTTAAATCCCAACACTCTTCCGTAGCCGCTCCTTTTCTTTCTTAATCACAATCGCCTTTCAAATTGTAATTTCTGCAAGCTTTATTGTCATGACAATAGCGTGCCCAGCCAAAAGCACAGGCCTCTCTCTCTGAGGCGCCCACGGCAACAAGCATCCGGACAAATCTCATTGGCCAACTTTCCCTCCAAAACCTCTGGAGTCACATATAAACACTGGAATTTGGTGGTGGATAGATAACTTTAAACTTTATTATATAACCTGTTCCTATTTCTGCTATTGTGCTATGTGCTATGAATTATGCATCAAAGCATCTTGGGGAGAGGTGTGCTAGTTAGTGCTAGTAATGGATGTAAGCGAATAAAATGAAAGATATCATCAAAGTTACCCGTTTTATATTAAACCACATTGTTTATCAGTGGATTCCAATTAAACAAGTTCACAGTACTTGAGGTCTTAATGTACTTGCTAGAATTTTAATTTGGGTAAACTTTCAAAAATTGGTTGGCACAACTACAGCTAGTGAAGCTGAGAAAACTCAAAAACGCTTTACAGCCAGTTGCTTTATTATCTTTTATTTTAAGTTCGCTCAACTTTTAGTTTTTTTACAGTGCACCCAAAACATTTTAGCAACCATATAGTTAAGTAGGGGAACATTTTGCAAAGGAAAAAATACAACAAAAAACACTGCAACAAAATAAAATAAAAGCCTTTTAGTTTGTTTAATGGGAGAGTGAGGCTTTAGTCACCCAAGAAAACACAATAAACAAAGGGTGTGAGCTGACACTTTTATTACAGAGACTTACTAACATGATTTAGGAACGTTTAGTATAAACAGAGAACGATTCGCCCAGGAAACCCCCTTCTGTATTCAGGTGGACACTTTAAGACACGCTTACGCAGACTGAGCGACAGGCTGAGCATCTCTCACAGTTCTGGCGTTACGGGTTTGGGTATTCTCGTCGTGAACAGGAACGTCTGGGTTGCGAGAGAACAACCCTCAGGCTAAAATCTCAGAGAGAAAAGAATTGGGGACGATTCTGATTCCGGAAACAGAGTGATGGCCGTAAAGATTCGCTTGGATCTCCAGCCAATGTTTGAAACATCATCAAAGCCCCGTTTGACTGTGTCTAATTCTGTCCAAACCAACAGGGCACACACACACACTAAACACCAGCAGAACCACTCCAATGACAATAAATAAATCACACAATCCAAATAACAGTGATCCGAACCAAGCTTGTGCGATTCCACATTTTCCACCACTGGCCATACCTCAGGTTCCAACCACAAACCTTATGGGCCGGCAGGGAAAAAGAGAATAAAGGGCGAAGATCTTCAACTCTATTGTGCTCTAAGCCCTGTCAGATTACATTTGATCCAAGTTTGCTTTCCCACACTTTCACAATGTGTTGTTTTCCAACCACTCTGAAGATTTCAACCATTCTCCCAGCCTTTATCACGTCTAAAGAGAAGCGACGCCTGTTCCACATAAAACTAAGTAAGCAACATTGCTGATTCAGGAAGGTAATGTAATACTTCTATCATATACCTCTCCCTCAACAGAAAGACTAGCTCATGTGAAACTCTGTAGGAATTTTAGACTGATATGCTATCTAAAACAATTACCCCTCCCAAAAATGCAACCAAGCCCTTGGTGGGCTTTGCATGCATCAAGTGGGTGTTGTAGTCTCCCTCCAGGGGTGGGCGTTTAATGGCAGGCTTTTTTTGTCGAATTGATACACATACTGTCCTTTGGTACAAAGAGTAAACATGTTTAGCACAACCCCCTGTAAGCACCCAACTACTTGAGTTGCATCTGTGCAACAAGAAACTGGTGTAGCTAGTGCTCTCCACCTTTCACCAAAACCTCAGAGCCTATCCGCATCACATGACTCCACTTGAGCCACTTAATCCTCATCACATGACCTCTCATAATCTTCCATCATATGATAGGAGAGAAAAGTGCAAATCGTCTTACAAAGTTCCACAACATAGAGCACTTAGCATTAGATGAAAAGTTAAGCATCTGACTTTGGACAAAAGATCACCGGCAGAACAATGCTCTGCAATATTGTGCAACAGAACATCTTTTGTGTTTAAGACATTGTTGAGCGAGGCTTTACTCTTAAAGGAACAGTTCATCCAAAAATTTGAAATTAAAGCATTTCCTGCTCTTTTTCACACAACGGAAGAATAAAATGGGTTTCAAGTATAAAAAGCAACATACAAATAGTCCATTCAACTTATCTTTATATCTTCATTGAAAAACAATTTCAATTTCTCACACAAATCAAAAGACTTACATAGTTAATGAGCTGAGCTGTGTGGACTACTTTTAGTGCTTTTTTGTTCTTTTAGGTCCAATAATGGCCTCAAAACATATGCTTTCATTGAATTGGAAAGAGCAGAGATATTTTTTTATATTTTGCTTTGTATTCCAAGTAGAAAGAAGGCAATATGTGTTTGGAACAAGATAAGGGTGAGTAAATAAAATCAGGATTTTATTTTAGGGAGAACTTTCCCTTTAACCCTATTGTGGGCATGTATGGACCTCTTTTAACCCTGAGGTCAAAGGGTATCTGGATAGTGTTGGTTGGGGGGTTGGGTAATGGCTTTGCATGATTGTGTTTGACAACTCTTTAATTAACATAGTGATTACAGCTAGAAGAACAAAAGCAGACTTATCCAACACAGCAGTTCCCATTACCTGCTGGCTCAAACGTAACGGGCCACTTGGCCTATAACAGCAACAACAATCACAAGTACTAATGGTATGGAGCGATGTGGCAAAATTGGGCCAAGATATGCCACTGTGGCTGAAAGTGCCAAAGAAGCAAATAAAATCACTTTTTGAGAATGAAGACGATGACAAACCACATCCCGTTAAAAGGAAGTCAGGAAACCTCCAAAAAGAGTGAATCTCTTGTTTCATATTAGTTCAAATCTGAAAGCATGTACGGTTTATTTTCTTCCCAAACAAACTAATACGGGTTGGTTTGCGTCTGCATGCCAAGCTTGCTAGCAGGTTTGTGTGTGGTCCTCAACTCTGAACAACATTAAACTCAGACAGATGGAGAAAGAGAAAATATGGGGGGAGAAAGGAAAAGAGACGTTACGACTGGAACCACAAAAATCCTAAAAGCGACTCTTTGGAATGAGCTGTTGTGAATATACCATACGGAAAATAATTCTATGCGTTATAAAACCTCAGGGTTCGCAGTTCAAAGACGCCAGATATATGCTTAAACCACTTTCTCCACATAATTATCAGCGTTTCAAAGATGTGCTCCATGCAAAAGAAGTACTTCCTAGGGTTTGCATACAGCAACTCATAAAACCTCCAAACCACACTTCACTGCAAACCAGCACCTCCTCAGAACTTTCCTGGCTGTCTTGAAGGGCTGAACACAACCGTTTATGAAAAGCTAAATCCCATAAATCTCCACTAACTAATGATCTATAAAGCAACGAGGAATCCTACCTTTTACCACAAGAAATTCCGCTCTGTAATGTTTTGTTTCACCCAAATTCCTTATTTTCCCAAGACTTCCCCCAATAAAAACAAAATATTTTCACACATAGGTGCAGCTGTGTAGAAGACGGTGATTGTTTTTATAGCAATTAAGAAGTGAAGAAGCATCTGTTTTCGTGTCACCAATGAACTATTGAGATTTCCCCTGCTGGGAATGATCTTTGTATGGGACATCCATCACTCATATTCCTTACCTTCAGGTTCAATCGTGGTCCTCGTCGACGGCCTCGCCACAGACGCCGTTGCCAGAGTCAAAAGAAGGAGCGCACCCAGAAGCCACCCCCGGGTGGACATCCCGTCAGCAGAGGGTGTGTCTCCCCATCCCCCCCTCCTCGGCCTCCCCCTGGACACGGATCCCATCTGAGGGGCTCCACCAAACCATGAACTGCAGGCTGTACGGTCGGTCACTCACTGGAATTCTCACCGATCACCTGAGCTGAGGAGGACGGCGGAGAGGACAGCAATGGTTCAGGTTGTCCCCCAAGGAGAAAAAGAAAAGATAACAATTAGAAAAACATTCCAAATCCAACTCCCAAATCCCAACTCCTGCAAAATCCACAGCACAGACCCTAAATATCTAATCTGACTATTACAGATCAATTGATTCTGAAGCGTAACTTACAGATAGTGCGTAGGTCTGTGCTTATGGTGAGCATAGATAGAAACTTAAGACCCACGTGTCAAAATGCTGTTAAACGAGCCTTGCCACAAACATACCAAAGCTCTGATGCGTTAGACCTACCTACTACTGTCTGACACCTACACACACACTACAGCCGACAAACACCTTCATCAGCCACTGCCTCAACAGCTACCTGCAACTTTTGTTAACTTTAACTGTCCAAGAAGTGTACTCATCCAGAGTGAGTAAAAGGGGTGGCAAATTCACTCTGGACCCTTTACAACATCCAGGTCCACATCCTTTTAACTCTTGCCGTCTGGTCAACACTACTGAGCACCAGAACATCCTGAAAAGTTTCTTTCCTCGGATCATCTACCTCATATAAATGTCCTCAATGGGCAATAAACATGCAATACAATACACTATTTATACTCATATTTATTTAGCATGCCATATATTTAGCATTGTTGATTTAGCATATTGTTTATTTTTAATCTCTTATCACTTTGTTATCTGTCTTAAGCAATGGAAGCTTTTGTCACCAAGACAAGCAATAAAGCCTTTTCTGATTCTGAATTGACAGCCTAATAATGTAAATGTAATCTATCTATCTATCTATCTATCTATCTATCTATCTATCTATCTATCTATCTATCTATCTATCTATCTATCTATCTATCTATCAGAAGTTTAGAAATAGTTACCATAATCAAAAGGTTAATTCAAACATTCAAAACAAGACCACTGAAATGCCATTAAAACCGCGGGAATCAGTCAGTCAGTGAACACGCGCACGCCACTCTGCAGATCTGGCGCGTAAATGCGCTATTGATCTGTTCTGTGATCGTGCGCGTGCATTTTGAGAGATGATCGACGGATCCTCTGCAGTATTATTAATGCTCCAGTTTCTACCGTGAGAGGTGAGCAATGCAGGGTTTGATGCGGATGAGTTCGGATTTAAAGCACTGTAGTTGTAGCTCATTTCTAATCATACCCCATGTAAAGAATAACGTGTTTGAAAATGAATGCACAAGTACGCGAGGCGCATTTCTGCTTATGCTGGATAGGCACAATGAGCGTATCCCCGTCAGTGCTTCCCGAGTTTGCTGCATGAGCATGGTTTTGGAAAATATTTCCCAATGCAATACATGACGTCACCTTTAGAGAACTTTTCTAGCAAATGCATTGCTTTCCGCGGCACATAACGAGTGCACGCGCAATCTGAACCCTATTCACATTCAAATCAGTAGCCTACACACACTGCCAATAACGAGACAAACACTGGAATTAGCTGTACTGTCGTTTGATTACCTTTGAATTGTTACTTGAACCTATTCGTTCTTTATTGAGGCCATTACCAAACGCAACCCTAATGAGTTCATCATGATTATATTACGGAAGACGAACTAGATCACTTTGCGAATGGGCAGATTTTATCATTATCTCTTAATTAGCATCCATATTATAATTAGAGCTAATTATTGCTAGATTTTTACAAATAACATTCTACTTTATTTCAAAACATATATTTAAGAGTTTATCATTAAAAGTCTATTTGCAAGGAAATCCAAAACCCAGTCCTTTATGATAGCAAAGTATACACTCTAAAACAAACCTATGCCAATATTTTGCAATTTTTATAAGATGTTATATTCGCAGATTTCAAGGCATGACACCTGAGGACACTTTACCTGCCATTAAACGACACTTTTAATGAAGAAAGAAAGAAAGAAAGAAAGAAAGAAAGAAAGAAAGAAAGAAAGAAAGAAAAGTAAAACGTGTGCCTAAAAATCCAATTCGATGTTCTAATTACAAATGATTGCAGTGTGTTATTATGAATGCATTCAAATTCTCAATTTGATCATGATACTTAATTAGGAGGAACTACAAGGCTAAGTGATGATTTGGGTGGATTTAATGAGTTTGAAAATATTTCACAACTACAAAAAACGTTCATTAAACACCCCACACGATAGACAACCGATAGTTATGATTATGTAATGTTATGAATATGTAATATAATGTAATATTTTGTATCACGTATTACATTACAGTTTGGCTTGCATTTCTCGTGTACAATTATAGGCCTGAATTTTAAAGGGATTTTTTTTCATAGAGTAAGTGTAATATTTGATGTTTTATAAAAAGCACAGACTCTTAATTTTGCATTTTGCGAGTTACTTTTAGACATTTAGGCGCACTAAGTGAAACGTTTTGATAACCTTTGTGACAAGTCTGACAACTTTTCATAAACAAAAAAAGTTATGACATATGAAAGTTATGATTTTTCAGTGGTCCACATAACAGTTACATGCACGTTTGTGCACATTTAATTTTATATAGGCTATAATTAGTATATTTAAGCGTTTTAATATACTGTAGATTTGCGTATTGCGTAAAGTTGAAATGGCAACGCTAATGCCACAATAACAAGGAAACCTCCGCATTGAATATTAAAGTAACTTACAGAGAAGGAGCAGATAGTGAACTTCAGGATCCGCATTTAAACTGAGAGCTCATGGGCCGAGTCCAGACAGGAATGCGACCAAAACTATTCCCTATTCCCCCAATCCAGCAGAGCACCAACGACAGGATCGCATGCCAACAGCGAGCCACTGATAGTATCCGTGCGTTTGTGTAAATCCTTCCAGAGGAGAAAAAAATGACGCGTCCCAGCAACTTTTTTTCGTCCGTAAACCAAGTTGTTGTTGCTTCACCAAAGGGCTCGTGCAAACGCGCTGCAGTCTTCAGCTACAAGATATGCAACACAGAATAAAACATCCATCCCAAAATACACATCCAGTGACATGAGCGCAGTCTCTGTGGATACTGGCTGTTCTCAGACGCTTTGTCAGGTTTACTGAGATTTTTTCTCTCTCTTTCCAACCCCCTGAAGAAATGTCACTCCCCCCTGAAACCCGAGACGTTTCCTGGCCGATAGTTTTTGGACTCGGTCTCTCTCCTCCAATCGCAGACCTCAGAGCTCGGGCTCCCTGCGAGCTCAACCAGTTCTGCGCAATCCTCTAAAGTTTGTCCGGAACTGGGGGTCTCCCGATCTCCCTCCCCTACACGAGCTCCAGTGCTGCAGAATGCCATTCATTCACTGCAACAGCGCCACCTAGTGGCCGATCTGTCTGAGTATTAACCCTTTAAGGGGCTCGGAGACCCCAGGGCCATTTAAATTGCACACATGCTTGGGTCATGACACTTTCCATTTCACTTTTAAGATTGAAAGAAAAGGGGAAAAAACTATCATGCGAAGAATGTCTTTAAGTGTTAGTCTTTAACATTGTGCCGTGACGTCCCAAGATTCATTTAACAATATTTGTCGAGATATACTTTCCCTTCTCAACAAGGCAACAGGAGCTGATATTATTAAGCTATGACAAATCTAACAAAACAGAGATAAAAGGATTTTAGTGTGTGACAATCTTTCAAAAATGTGGTCCAAACTATAAAAACTACACTACTTTAGTATTTTATACTCACGAGGCTGCATTTACATGATCAAAATCTTTGAAATATAGAATGATTTCTGAAGGATCATGTGCCACTGAAGACTGGAGTAATCATGCTGAAAATGCAGATTTGATCAAAGGTATAAATTACATTTTCAACTATATTTAGATAGAAAACTGTTATTTGAAATTGTAATATTATTTCACAATTGTACTGTTTTTACTGTATTTATGATCAAATAAATGCAGCCTTGGTGAGCAGAAGAGACTTTTAAAAAAAACTTTTTAAAAAAATCCTTTGGCCATTAATATTATTCTTATTCATTTTTTGGAAGAAAGTCTAAACAAAGTCTAAAAGCCTCAAACCATGCAGTATAAACACTAGCTTAAACTATATAATATAATATATAGGTAACAAACTAAATGAATAATAATACATTTTAATAAATAATAATAAGACTTTTCTTTCTTTTTTTAAGCAAAATCATAGAATTAAGCTTTAAAGCTTCTGATTAATTTATTAATAATTTCTGCTTTTAAAACTCAAAAAAAAAAAAGACAGTGAGATGCAATTTTTCAGCAGTTTTTTCATATCCACAAAAAATGATTTCATTATTTACTCTATTGATTAAACTACCAATCAAGCAGCAATATTTGTATTCATATTTTAATATTATTATTTAATTTCCTTTTCATTTCGGTGTAACACGGAGCCCCTAAACTAAGGGACATCGTGGTGGAAAAAAATTAGTTTGGAGGAAAAATAAAAAATGCTTTACATTCTCTCGCTCTCGGAAAACGTTTGTGTTCCTTCGAGCAACTTTGCGTTTGCTCGCAAAACCTTCTTAACTCTTTTTGGAGCAAACACAACGTCTCTCGGAGGATTTGCATTTGCGAGAGAACGCAAAAGCATTGACGAATCATTTTTCCTCCATCTCATATTTTTCCTTCACCACGTCCCTTTTAGGGGTGTCGTACTGTAATGATTTGTAAAAAGAATTGAGTAAATCATTTCCTTTAATCTCTGCACTACATATCATCCATGCTGTTGCATACGGAGCCTGTTCTTTTCCCAGCATTACTGGCTCAGGCTGATAGACTCCCTCACGCAGCTCCCCCATGGAGCCCTCTGTCTCCCAGCGCTCACACGGGGAGGCTCCCTAATCAATGACCCCTAAATGTCATAGACTGAGGGGCCCCCTGCTGCGCTCCACACTCCCCTTCCAAACTGTCTTCTCCATTGGACAGGCCCTTTTCACCGATCCGAAGGAGAAAACTAAAGAGTTGTGGAGGAGAGCTGGATTAGGAGAGGAGGAGGAGGAGGAGGAGGGAACTGGGGCGAATACGCCTCAGCCTCTACACCAGGCTGCCCGAGCCTCCTGTTTTTTCCCCCTTCCTCATAAAAGAAACGTTCCCATTCACTCCGAACGAGCCAGCTAATAAGGCTGTTAAAGAAAGAGAGAGGTTCCTCTGTGAATGGGGCCTTCGATCACGGCTTTTCTTTCGCCTTTAGCCCGGATTCTCCCTCTCTCACTCATACACTGTGAAGCCATCACACACTCCCATAAAAGGTGACAGTTTGGATCGCAATGAGAGGGAAGCGGGAAAAGGAGGGGACAGGCCACAGGTTTAGGGCTGTGAAATAAAAGATGGACTATACAGTCTTTCACACGCTTCGCCATCGCCTGTCCGAGCCAGATTTACATTGTTTTTATGGCTGTCGTACAGGCCTGCCACATTTAGCAAATACAATAGGACAGCTAGTGAGAGTCAGAGAAAGAGACAGAACTGAAAACGGTTGGTCCCGTCTTGCTGTTCGTCACTTTCCTCTGAGCATTACACCAACAGAGAAAACACACTAACAGTGTTTGCCATGTTCAGAATGATTACTAGTTCACGTCAGTTTATTAATGCTACCCCTTGTCTCATATCATGTCGCAGGCTAGTGGCATCCTATCATAAGACTGGAAATAATTTTGATTATTTTGAATTGTTAACATATTTACAGTCTTGTTTTTTATGCTCTACTAGAAAAGGTTTTCATGCTTGAATGTTCAATAAACACATTATTTTTCACATATTCTCCATTGTTGCAGCTCCTCTCTTCCCAGTCTGTCAGTAACGCTCTCTTTAGTTCCTGTCTCTATGAAGCCCCTCCTTCTGAAAAGCACACTGTGCTTTGATTGGTCGGCTGGTTCAATTTGTTGTGATTGGTCAACCGCTTCTAGTGTGTTTGGGTTATATCCAGTTTCAACACACTACTAACTAACTCTAGCCTGACACTCTAGAGCCACATCAATTTGTTTGGTCTGGAAACTCACCATAGACAGGGCTCAATCCGAGGGGCGGGATAAACGGTTGTCTTTCAAACTCCCTCTGCACGCGATAGGATAGCGGTACACCAACCAGAGCAACGAAGGGGAAGCAGAGCTCGCTGACTGATTAAACATTCGCCGTATCCGGTCGGCTAAACTCCGAACACATCTTCCCTTTTTAAGAATGACTTCAGTGCCGTTCTTTGTTCTTTTCTCAGAAAAAAAGCTTAACTCAAGTCTTCCAGGATCGCGGTCAAAGCTGATTCGAAAGACCGCCGTTTGCCAGTTTCTGTGTTTACTAGAAGCACGCAAACGCAACTCGGCCGTCGTCATTATGGCCCCGCCCACCGACTCTATACACGATGTGATTGGCCCGGCAAGAGTTAGGCGAATACAGCTCAGAAGGGTATTGAGAGTTGCTAGACGACACTCGCGGGCAGATTAAATTTGCTGCCGCTAGGGTGTGTCTAGATTTCTAGGCTAAACTAACTCAAGACCATGCCCCTTTTTTCTGCCTTTGGCGGGAATTATTTAAATGAGGAATATTGTGACGTGCTCGTTCCTGGAAGGAAACTCGAGACTACAATGGAGGCGTTTCTGGGAGTTCAGAAACACTGACACTGATATAGAGATATTTTTCAAGGTCAAACAGCAACATCACACACTAATGAAAGTTGAAAAGGTAAAAAAAATTAAAGCATAATAGGTCCTTTTTAATTTAATTAATGAGACAGAATATGTTAAAAAAATATATTGTGAAAAATGTTATTCCACACATAGGCTACTAAATTTTTTTAAATCTGCAGATAACAAAGAAGTTGTCCAAAACAAGTTTCAACTTTATTTTGTTTAGGTCAAATATTTGGGCTTGGTAGCACCTACTTGGGGTCCAAAACTTTCAGTGAATAACCCCAGACTATTCCACAGTATAAATGGGCACCATATCTATTGCAATATACATATCAAAGGTGTATTAATTGATAAAATTAGCTTTTATTAACAACAGTAATGTGCAAAATAAGTATAGGGAAAATTGACATATGCTCTTATTAAATATAGATTACCATTGTTCTTCAAAGTCTCACACTGGACTGACCGACAGCTTCAGTGATTATTAAAGTAGCTCTTTAATTGTTTTCTGTGTCATTTTTTTGCACTCTCAGATTCCAGATTTTCAAATAGTTTTTTTTCTTTTTTTTTTACAGTGTATGTGATTTGTAAGGTGCTTATGACATAACGATACAATTAAGAAAAGCACGTCCTGAGAAAGATTTTCCAATTCTTTAGGTCAGGTCTCAGAACACAGCGAATGGACCGGAGCATGAGAACAGCCCCTAATGGCCGCTCGCCGCTCATTACAGCTCGGTCCTGCTGTTATGCTAATGTTGAGTTATTTCAGCGAGGCCATCGACACGGCGGTGTTATTCCACCTCTGAAGAGAGTCACGTGACCAGCCTGCTGTGTGCTGCCCTTCTGTCTATTGACAGCAAGTTATGATTTATGCCAGACGATTGTTTGGTCAGCTTTTGATTTCAAAACAATCCTACCAAAATGTAGAGTTTGTTTTACTCGGAGAGGAGACGAAAAGAAAAACTATTCACACGGAGAATAAACATTCACTCCCCGCGTCACCATGAGGGCAAGAATTCTTAGAAAAACATGATGTCACGTTTCTTCTCCCTGGCAACGTTCCTGAGAATAAATATTCATTATAATCATTTAGAAAACACTTTAAGCAGTGTTTGGGGCAATTTGACTTTAGGTGTGCCAAATACTTGAACGCTTAAATTATAGAGAACGAAGCAATTGCAGGATAATGCCTGTGTAGGTGTTCTTTGCCATGTATTAACACGTTTTGTGCAATAATCCACTTGTAATGACACATAGGAAAGTCAACCAAGCACAAGGGCTATAGTTAGTCCTGATCCTTCACTCTTACAAATAAAGATTCTTTTGACATCCATTGGATCTTTCCATTCCTCAAAAGCTTCTTTTGAATTTGAAATGTTCTTCATGTGTGTGTATGGATGACTTCAATAATGTGTGTGATTCTTACCCAATCTAAACTCATGCCATGATGCTGTTTGCCATGCGGTTGCTTACTGGCCCAAAAGTTTTCCTTCATCTAAGTCAAGGTCTTAATAGCACCATTAGCCAAATGACTTGGGTTCAAACCTGCAAGGAAAAACAAAATGGTCTTGGTTCACCAGCCACACTTACTGTAAGAGGTGGAAAACTGTGTGAATATGATTTCTGGTCTCTCTAATAAGCACTCTTTTATATGCATATGAATGAAAAACCCAGTTAAGGAACTTGTGGTGTTCCTGACTGTGTGATTGGCACTTTTGGACACTAAGCGTTAGCATTAAATGGCCTGTGGTGCAGCTTTAGTGATGCCTTTAGTGGTTGTGGTGACGGTCTCAAACTGCAGTCCATCAAGCGTTATATGGCGCTTCCTCACGGCAGAACTAAACCTCTTTTAGGGGTTCACCATCGGTTAGGAAACAGATAGCACTAGTGCTATAAACTTCAGCACAAAGATCGGTAACTTTAATCATCCACATAAAAGGACTATACATCTCACAGGTTAAAAAAAGAATGCATTTAAAGTGTGTAACTAAATAACAAATAGTTTATGGTTTTAAATCAGGTTTTAAAAATGTAAAACATACATTATTACGGATGTTTCTCCCTTTCCAAAAGTAAAATAAAATTAAAATTGCACTTTGAAAATAAATAAATAATACTCAAAACATGACGAGGCATGTATTTTACTTTCAGAAAACATTTAAAGGAAGCTGTAGAGATCTCATCATGAGTTTTCAGGCCAAAAGTCTTGATCTGAATGGATGTCGTCTATCGTTAGGACTGATACTGAGTTAAGAAACTAACCCTGTTCATTCAGAGGAGAGATATGGGACTGATTTATCCACTGAACTCAACGCTCGTCTCCGCCACTGAATAACAGTTTTTTTTATCTCACAATTGTGACTTTTTTCTCAGAATTTTAAGATATAAAAATTGTCATAATTGCGAGATTTATAAACTTTTAAGTGTGTTTAAAAGCCAGAATTGTGAGAAAAAAGTCACAATTCTGATTTTCTCAGAATTTTGAGTTATAAGGTCAGAATTGAGAATTACAAGAATAATAATACAGAATAGCAAGATATAAACTTGCAAATGCGAGAAAAAGGTCATTTACAATAATGTTTCATTATTTAACATTAGTTAATGTATTAACTAACATGAACGAACCATGAGGAATATATTTGTATTTGTTCATCTTTGTTCGTGTTAGTTCGCAATGCATTATTTAATGTTAACAAGACTTACAATAAAGCATTAGTAAATGTGGAAATTAATATTAACAAAGATTAATAAATGCTTTATAAGTGCAGTTCATTATGTTAACTAATGAGTTAACTACCCTTATTGTAAAATGTTACCCAAAAAAGTCACAATTCTGACTTGAGAATAAAAAAAATGACAGAATTGCAAGAAAAAAAGTTACAACTGCAAGATATAAACTCATATAACCTCACAATATTAGACTTGTAGATCTCCTGAAGAAAATGTGAATTTGAGTGTCATCACATATAGCTCAATGCAGAATATTTTCTTTAGTAACACTTTATTTGATTTCAAAGTAACTCCCTAACCTTCTCTTCCTTCCCTTCTCCCTAACCTAACACTCTAACAGTTACAGTCTTGAGAGTTAGTTGACATGAAGATACAAAGTTACTTTTAGATAGTAGAATATCTAAAGTGGACCATTAAAATAAAGTTAACCCAATTCGTTTAGTGTTCACATAAGCTTATTTATTTTTTTTAAAGTGCTTAAAGTACACCAGTATATGCAGATTTTACGGCGTCATCAGGCCCAAATGAGAAATCGAACACTGGCTCGCGCTGCAGAGGTCTAATGACAGGCATGCGAGTTATTTCAAGCACTCCAGAGAGCAGCAGCTCAGACATCTGAAGAATCTGGACTCTTCACACACACACACACACACACACACACACAGTTCTAGGGCTAGAAAGAGACAACACTGGGCAGAAGGATGAGGGACTGTTAATGCGCGGAGGTGACAGGAAAGGGCAGAGGTTAAGAACCGTCATCTCTACAAATCACCAAAGACTGACGTTTAGGAGCCATTTAAGACAAAGACTTAATTAAGGAGACTCATTATCATGCAACTCGCAACGTCTCTAAAGACACCTCATATTTTATGTGCACTGTACCATGATTGGATGAAAGTTACCTGAAAACGATTTCTTTAATCAGTGTTGATGAAAACCTTAAAGCTACACTGTGTGATATTTTCCCCCATCTAGCGGTGTAAAGGTATATGACCATCCAGTGATTATTCGTTTCTGTTCCTCTCAATTCCGATTTCGTTTTAACTCCTACGGTGGCCGATTTAGTCCAAGATTAACATGGCTTCCAGTTCGACCTCATCCATGAGTGCCATCGAGAGTTAAAACGCGAAAGGCGAAGCTTGAATTAATGGGTATGTCCCTCTTTGGCTAATGTACTTTCAAGATGGAGGGGCAACATGGCGACCAGCATTCGAACCCCTCACCCGTATGTATTTTCAATGGCATATTATAAACTTACGAGAATACTTTATTACTTGAAAGAAGTAAATATACATTAATGAGCACATATATTTTTGAAAGAAGTAAGTGTTTTAGCTAAGAATAAACTAAAAAAGTTACACAGTGTAGCTTTAACCATGTTTTATAAAATAGCAAATTATGGTGAAGTATTCTACAATCACTGTTAAAAATGAAGGCTGCCATTAGAAGCAAAAAAGGTCTTGTACTCAAGTTCTTAAAGGGAAAGTTCACCTATAAAAATTAAAATAAAATCATTGTTTACTCTGTTATGTCAATAATCATTCTGAAATACATTTACACTGTTCTTTTCAATGAAAAACAAAAGTGGTTCATGTGTATTTACCCTTTAAATGGCCTAGGTTAAATGTGCACATTATTGCTCATGCCATTTGAAGAAATTGCTTAACTTATTTTGATGAGTTAAAGAAATGTAAAATATATGTTGTCATAATACTAATATATATATATATATATATATATATATATATATATATATATATATATATATATATATATATATATATATATATATATATATATATATATATATATATATATCAATGGTTTCATGAAGAGTCTTTAAATCTTTCAGTTCCACACAAGGTTCTTCAGATGGCTCTTTACACTAGAGGGAAAAAAGGGTTATTTAAAAAAATAAAAATGGTTCTTCTATGGCACCACTGTGATATTAACCCAAACCAGTACGCTGATCTAAAGAACCTTACGAAACAAAAATATATTGCAATATATTTGAAAATATCATGTAATATATTCACATATATGGGATTTAATATTTATATTTTCCAATATATTGAAAGCGGCAATCATTTGTATATTTTGCAATATATTGCATGAATATATAATACATTTTATAATACCATCAATATATTATTCCATATATTTAAATATATTTCAAGAAACTATATTGGTAAATATATTTTCCTTTCGTAAGGGGAACCTGTAATGAACTTATGAAAGCACTTCAGAACGATATTTTGAAGAATACTGTTATGCAGACATCGACTGCCATATAATTTTTTACTGACTGGGTTACCAACATTCTTTAAAATATCTTCTTTTGTGTTCAACAGAAGAAAGAAACTCATGCAGGTTTGAAACACCTTGAGGGTTAGTGATGACAGAATTGTCATTTTTGGGTGAACTATCCCTTTAATAGTGAACACCTGTGGACAACCTTCTGAAGATTCAGATTGAGAATGAATCGGTGGACGTTCAGTGGAGGTTCCTCTGGTCTATCACTGCATCATCTCTTCATACAAACCAACATGTTTCCACAGTCAACTTATATATGTTAAAGCCCAGGGCATTTGTGCACACACACAACACACACACACACCTTCACATTTGTTTCATATTGCACTCAGGATATGAGTCATCTACCTCTGATCTTTTAATTATAACATGACAAAAATACATTGCAAAAAAAAAAGAAAAAAAAAAGGAAGAAAATCCCTCCGGACGTTTAGGAAGTCTGGGACCTAGAAAGTGCTGAAATGATGACAATTAAACTGAAAGACTGATAAAGTTGTGTGATCAAGGTGTTGGCGTGCGTTTTAACAATCTTCACGTGTGAGACGAGTTAACTCTACAACACTGCTTTCATTCATCTCAGATTGATGGTACATGGATTGTTTCTTGACCAACAAACAAACCTGGACTTCAGCCATTAATATGAATGACTACTGATCACTCAGGTCATCCTATAAAACCTCTAGAAACGCAGCTAAAACCGTATTAAGGTCTGAACACGCAGCTCTCCCTGCTGATGTCTGTGTGTGAGGACTGCAGGTTACGCATTTGTGCTGACTGAGCAAATCCATGAACTCATTCTGTCTGGACAAGCAGGAAACCTGGTTAAACTTTAGCATTAAAACTGTCACAAACAGGCCCGACACAAACCCAAACACTCCTGTGTGTCATTAGCAGGGTAATTAGTCAACAGAGGCGGTCGCTGCAAACTGTTTTTATAGCATTCATCCATTTCCATTGTGATGATCCAACACAAACAACATTTACTGTTCGTCAGTGACGAAATACTGCTTGCCATCACTGACAGAGAATTATATCAAAAGGCTTAGTTAGTGTAAGCTGAAGATCAAACCTCAAATATGAAAAAAACTCAAATATAAGACTCATTTTGTACGTTTGGGATTTTTAAGGATTTCTAAGAAGTCACTAACGATCACCATGAATGCATTTAATCAAAAATGCAAGAAAAACAAAAATATTACAACTAAAAATAACATTTTTCTATGTGAATATATTGTAAAGTGTAATGTATTCCTGTGATCAAAGCTGAATGATCAGAATCATTCCTCCAGTCTTCAGTGTCACATGATCCTTCACAAATCATTCTCATATGAGGATTTAGTGCTCAAGAAACAGTTTTAATTATTCTCAATGTTGAAAACAGTTGTGCTGCTTCATATTTTTGTGGAAACCGTGATATTTTCAGGATTCTTTGACATATTAAACGTTCAAAAGAACAGCCAGTCATTTTTTGATCAAGAATAAAGTTTACATTCCTTTTGAAAAGTATGAACAAACTCCTAACATGCCAACACCTTAGCAACCCAATAACAACACACTAAAAACAATTCAGAAACTGCATAGCAACACCCTGGATACGAACCACCAGACCCTATGGCAGAGAGTTATCAGGGTAAAGCAGTTATGTTAGCACATCATTCTTCTTTTCTGTTATGATGTTCACACTCATCTCATCTCTCTTCTGTCTAAATGCGGCTCCACTTCAGTTGTCTTTCATCGTGAGACGCATAAATGCTTTGAGAAGTCTCGGCGAGACACTAGAGAATGTGAAGTATCAGAAGACGAGGAGGGGAAGGTTTGTGATGAACCTCTTCAGCCGTGTGTTGACAAAGACGCGGATTGCATTGTGACCGCACCTGGCTGTACCTCATACTGCTGCTGTTTCTTCATTAAAACACACAGCAAAGAGAGTCCAGGAACACACACCGCAGATTCTCTATGCTTAACACACACCCCGGACAACAAAAGTCGGCAAATGCTTAAGAGTCTATGATTGGATGATTATTGGAGTGATTATGTTTCTTAGCATGTTATGTTTGACAAGATCTTGGCCAAGATCTTAAATTGAACATCCAGCACTCTGTTACGTCTCCTCCAGCACATCCCAAAGACTTTCATTGAGTTTACAGACGTTTAGAAGAATGTCCAAGCGGCTGTTTTCAGTTTTACATAACCAGCTCCTGTGATAAAGTTTCTCCAACTTTTTTCTCATCTAAACCCATTTGACCTAAAGGATTTACTTTAAGTGCCTCCAGAGATTTAAAATGAATATTGTATACATGAATACATGACCTCTGATGTCATTACTGGTCACATGAACTCTGATGTCATTAATGGTCACATGACATGCCGGTAAACAAATAACATATATTCATGTTTCAGTAACTTTTATTTTGATTTGATGATGATTTATTTCTATTTTATGTTTTATGATTTTATTATAAGTTTAATAGATAATTTTATTATAAGTTTAATAGATAATTTTATTATAAGTTAAAACGAAGTTTTTCATCAACTGACAGCAGTCCAGTTTGGGAAATCTTTCCTTGAAAGAACAAAAGCATTACCGTAAATTAAATATAAGTCTATTATAAGTAAACACTGCACTATTTTCCAAGTCTTCTGACAATTACTACTTAATGAGAGATTATGATAAATAAAACTGAATATTACAATTTGCATACCTTTTTACTGTACATTAAAGCATTTCTGATTAGTTTGAAAGAAGAGACAATTTATTAGCTTATTTTCTTTTAAATAAATATATACAGCACATCCAACGTTTGGACCCAATCAACTAAATCTTTATAATGGCTTCTGTTTCAATGCTTGTTTTTATTTATTTATTCACGTATTATTTATATATTTAATGCTTGAAATGATGTATGTATTTATTTACATATAATAGACTCAAAAGAATAAA
This sequence comes from Pseudorasbora parva, assembly GCF_024679245.1. NCBI lineage: Eukaryota > Metazoa > Chordata > Actinopteri > Cypriniformes > Gobionidae > Pseudorasbora > Pseudorasbora parva. The sequence continues at coordinate 5,788,928 of NC_090188.1, read as the reverse complement.
CAAAATATAATTAATTCTACTATGCTTGAAAATATTAATTTATTAAATGTGTTCATGTGTTAATTTATTTATTTAGATATAATGGCTTCTACTTAAATGCTTGAAATTATTTATTTAATTTATTTATTTACGTATGTGTCTTGATATAATGTCTTCAGCTTAAATGCTTGAAATTATTCATTTAATTGTTTTTATTTATTTTATTTTATATTATTTTAATATAATGGCTTCTGCTTCAATGCTTGATTTTTTTATGCATTAAATTATTTACGTATTTATTTATATATATATAATGGACTCAAAAGAAGAAAGACAATATAATGAAATCTACTTCTATGCTTAAAATTATTTATTCATTTATTAAATGTGTTCAATTTTTTATTTAGTTATAATAGCTTCTGCTTAAATGCTTGAATTTATTTATTTATTATTTAAAATGAAAAAGTGTGCTGTAGGCTTACATGAAATGTTTTAAAAATAATTGATGAATGTCCAGATTGAAAAGAGCTGGAATATAGACATTAAATATACATACATACATACATACATACATACACATATACATATATATATATATATATATATATAAAAGAGTCTTCATTCATGTCATATTTATGGTGACAAAAATATTCCATACTTAAATGTGCTATTCCATAGTCTTGATGATTTGATGTAAAATGTGGAAAATAGTCATAATAAAAATAAGAGCATGTGTCCAAACGTTTATGTACTCTAAAAGCATCATATAACCAATCTTGTTTACACAGGACGGTTTTACTTTTTGGTGTTTGCAGACGTTCCTCAATTTTTCCACTTCCATTTGTGCCTAAAATCGAGTCAAACAAAACACCCCCAAATCAACTCATCCAGCGGCGCTCAGACAAACTTCAGAAGCAGAGCACCAGCGATCACTTAATCTGGATTAAGACGAGATTTTTTGTTCTCATTGGAGGAGTGGAAAGAGGAGGTGGGAAAATAACAGGTTTGAAAGATTTATTGTCAGTGTTTGCTCATTTCATGCTCTCCAGGCTCAGAGGAGGGCGGTGTGGAGAGACGCTCACGGGTTTGTTTTCACACACACGCTCGTACGCATCAGTCCCGGCCCATTTCACAACCTCACGTACTGTTTAAAGCCGGGGAATTTCAGTAAAAGCTCGCCTCTGTATCTGACAGGCCGCCTTCACCCCGTTAATAAAGAGCATCTGTGAGCGGGTTGAGTTTGAGCCGGGCATCAAGTCACGGCATGCAAGTCTGCAGGTGAACGAATGACAGATTTACATTGTCGTCTTCCCCTTTGCTCCACTTTCTGCCCGCCTAATGACTCGATTACGCAACGCAGCAGAGTCGGATCTCCCGCCGGCTTCACCTATGGCGAGTAGAAGCGTGTTCAAACTTCTGCAGTGATGTTGTTGGCGCACAATGTTCCTGCCACGTTGCCCTCAGGTTTTCACTGAATTTATGCCAGACTGCAACTTGTTTCAAAACACTGCGGGCAAAGTTAGATTTAATGACTTTATCAGCAAGTACAAAGAATGAATGGAGGATTTGCATGTTAAATAGGCCTACTTGTCTTGAAGAAGTTCCCCAACTGACATGTGGTTATAAACAGACATGAAAGAGCAGATGAGGAGGAAATAAAGTGGCAAACAAACTCTGTACAAAATAACGCTTCCAAACTCAGACTACAGCGAGTATTAACACAAACTCCATTAATTACAGACAATTTACTGAAGACTGGTGAGAATAGAGGCAACATTTAAATCAACATTTAATCAACTCACACATCAGTTGTGGTAAGAAGGTCATGTCTGCTTGACGTGCGAGAACCAGTGAGGTTTATTCTCATGTTACGCAGCACATTGGAGCTTCTTTCCAAAAGATATTTAGATTTTATACTTAACAAACTGTATAACCCCTAACCCTAAATCTACCCATCCAGAAAACTTTCTGCATTCTTACATTTTCAGAAAACATCACTTAGAATGATTTATAAGCTGTGAACCAAAAAAATTCCCAGGAGGACATACCCCCTTATGATATTGCCATCTTTGCCCAATAATAGGGTTTACCTGAACCTCACACTCACACTCCTCATTCATCCCACCCAGCGAGAGCCATCACTCCTCCAGTGTGTCAGAGTAATTTACTGTGACAACACACAACTGGCCACAGTGGGCCACCATGACCAGAGTGTGAAAACACACAGAGAGAGAGAGAGAGAGAGAGAGAGAGAGAGAGAGAGAGAGAGAGAGAGAGAGAGAGAGAGAGAGAGAGAGAGAGAGAGAGAGAGAGAGAGAGAGAGAGAGAGAGAGAGAGAGAGAGAGAGAGAGAGAGAGAGAGAGAGAGAGAGAGATTATTAATTGGCACCAGACGGGACTCTGGTAAACACTGTGATATTAAAACACTAAATTTCCTTCAGAATATAGGTAATACATAAAATTACTAGATCAATATTTTCATTCTGTCAGTGTTACAAAAAGTGGAATAGATCAGTGTATATGGCCTGTGTTTATAGATGTAAATCCTTTTCATATTTGTTTAGCTCTATTATTTCTGCTCGTACTGTCCCGTATGGTCGAGAGAAGTCTCATACATTCTCTGGCAAAGTGGGAGAGAGAGACATGGAGCAACAGTTAACACCATATTTGACTTTGACACAACACAAACTAGTACTAGTTCTCATGAAGAAAAGATTGGAAGAGAGAAGTCTTATATTTCTTAAAAGTACCATGGTTGTGATGCCATCCCTGTACCGTGTTATCACTACAGTACTTTTCTGATGAGGAGTGTCAGGAGAGACGGTGTGGTGAAGGTGTAGAGAATCGCATGGGTGCGTGACTGTAAACAGATATCAATCAAAAAACGTGTGAAGCCTCTCCTTCCCCAAATGGAGACGCCGAACAGGAGCATCTGATTTAGCAGAAGTGAGTGATCAGTTGTTTGTTTTACATTAGCCCTGAGATTTAAAGCCATGAAAGTGTTGAGGTTCTCACCTTGTGAGCTGGAGGAGGGTTGAAACTTCACACGTGGATGCTTGGGAAAGGTCTCCTGTTATTCTCTCCATTACCCCCACTGCCTCAAATTAAAGCAAACAACACTGATTCTGACAAATACATTTCAGCTGGGTGAATTTGGTGAAACCTTATTTCATTTTTTTATATTTATTTAAATTTTCATTTTTCTTTGTTTTATTCTAAAACAAAAAAATCACTACAACATTTTTAGAAACAATAATAATCAATAACAAATAATCACACAAGCAAAACATCTGGGTACACCATAGTAATGAAAATGTAATTTAATTGAATTTAAAACAATTTAATTTAATTTGCAATATGCAATAATGTAAAAAAAAAACATTTGTAATTAATTGAAATTGGGGAAAAAAATCAAAATACTGAAAATTTATAAATATTAATATATAAACTTAGCAAAAATAATTTAATTAAAAAATTTAATAATGTAAATCTTTTTTTGAAGCATTGAAAGCATGTTTCAATGCTTCAAATGTAGGATTTATATTTGAAATATACATTTAAACTTTTTTTTAACTATTGAACTATGATCTGGATCTGTTTTCATGAGATATTCCCAGTGTGACCATTTTAAAAGCACAAATCTGTAAAAATAACTATACGTTTTTTTTCTAGTCTTTTTCTCTCACAAACACAATCTTCCACCATCCAATCAGATTTGGAGTTCCTTTCTAATGAAAAAAACTAAACTAATTGCACAATCTTCACAATCAAGAGCAGATTACACTGAACGCCATCAGCCTGCAGTCAAACGCTGATGCTAAAACACAAGACTTATGAGCGCTCTTATGAGTGTCCCTCTGAGAGTTTCTACATTTGACCCCCAAAAGTTCAGCAGAATTTCCCAACTCTGCACCTGGATACCCAAAGAGTTGTGGGAATGTCCTAGCAAGTGTGTCTTTATGAGAAAAAAGAAAATAAGTTGACAGGGACAGATAATGCAGTGGTTCGATACGAAACATCATTCCATGAACGTGTAATGGAACAATGCGGTCATACTTTCCTAGCATTTTTATAAATGAGTTTGTGATCTTATCTTTGTTTTTTTTGCTTTAGTCGATTCCTCAATAGCACTGGGCATGACCCCATCAAGATAATGTGGGATTGTGTTTACCGTGTGTATTTGGGTGTCCATCTGTGTGCCAGCTTGTCCGGTCAGTGGGCGATGCGTCCTGCAGCGCCGGTGTCTGCTGAGAGTGTCGGACCATGTGGCTCGCTCTCAAAAGAGGAGGCTGGGGTCGTGGTGAGACCATCAATCCGTGAACATCAGGACTGTCACCGTCTATATGGTGGACATTCATACACAGAACACTATATATAAAGAAGATACACATCAAGACCTACGTGTGTGTAAATCTGAAGAATAATATTAATAGCTCTCTATATTTACATAAAGGTCCAATTCTCAACTTAACTAGTTGCTCATGAATATTACTAGGATATTGTCTGTTTATAAGTACTTATAAAGCACATATTAATGCTGTATTTTGCACAATCATATTCTACATCAATTAATCATACCAATACATAAACATAACAGCAAAAGTCGTAGTTAATAGTGAGAATTGGACCCTAATCTAAACTGTGACTACTGAAAAATTAGCAGTTTCTCTTGATTTATTATCTCTTTATTTATCTCTTGATTATTTATATATTACGTATCTTTTTGAGTAAGATGAACATATTTTTTCTTTATTCTACTGCAACATTTCCAAATTGTAAATAAAAATATGGTCATTTAGAGGATTTGACAGCTGGTCAGAATAACGGGGGGAAATGCAGTGTTGTCAGACCTTGAATAATACAAAGAAAAAAGTTTATTCTCATTTTTAAACAACACAATACTAACGCTTTAAGAGTTCAGACATCAATATTTGGTGCAATAACCCTGTTTTCAATCCCAGCTTTCATGCGTCTTGGCTCGCTCCCTATCAGTCGAGTCGGTCAGATTGCTGTTGGGCGACTTTATGCCCCTCCGGGTGCAAAAACTCAAGCAGCTCGGCTTTGTTTAATAGCTGGTGACCCTCTTGCTTCCATTCCAGAAGTTTTCAATGAGGTTCGGGTCTGGAGATTGTGATGTCATTACAGGGTCTTGATCTGGTGGTCCTCCATCCACACCTTGATTGGCCTGGTTGTGTGGATTAGAGCATTGTCCTGCTAGAAAAAAACAATCCTTCGAGTTGGGTAACTGTCAGAGTAAAAGAAGCAATTCTTCCGTTGGCTCGGACCAGATGGGATCGTCTTTTTACGTTGCTCTCGTGCATCAATGAGCCTTGGGCGTCCAACACCCTGTAGTCGGTTTAGGGTTTGGCCCTCCTTGGACAATGTTGGTAAATTCTCACCAGTGTTAAACGCTAGCAACCAACAAGCCTTGCAGTTTCAGAGATACTCTGACCCAGTCGCCTTGCCATAACAAATTGTCCCTTGACAAATTTGCTCATAGATCTTTAAGGCTGCAACATACTCCTCAAGAACAGAGAAAAACGTTCTCGCGTCTCGCATGACGTCATTTTGTTCTCGCATCCCTGGTTTGGGAGTTCTCGCAGCTTGTTTCCGACACATCACCTGAGCAGAACTTTTTTTCTTGCGGGTGTCCGAGAACTATTGTGTGATTGGTCGTACATTTAAAGTGGGCGTGGTTAATGTGGAGAAACGCAGATGATCGGCACCTGCTTTTCTCGTGAAGTATGGAATGTATTGCCAGAATTAACTTTGTTCTTGTTCTTGCCACCTCAAGAAAATGAACACATTTCTTTGTTCTTGCAGA